>NC_092272.1:4590200-4920200 GCF_036320965.1 Panulirus ornatus | reverse complement strand
TGAATTTCAGTAATTAAGAGACACCCTAACACAGATCTCACGATAAATATATAATGTTAAATTCAGTGGCATACCAACCCCCACTTCAGTCCATTACGTCGTTTTCTGTGAACGCTACAGCTTGAAGCCTGAGTTTCGAAAGATGTGTTTCAGTTAATTCGACGCTCCGTATTATGGGTCAGGACCCACAGTGAGTGAAGGATTTATATCATGATGAAGGTTTGATGATCAACTTTGATACGAGAAATGGAAGAAAAAAAGAAACTAAATTTCCTAAGACGTCGACAAATGTTCTGTTACAGGAATACACCAATCGGTTTCCAGTATTACAGAAGAATCCATAGAGTATTTGTAATATAATATCAAGGGCCTTCTTCATGGGGTTCGAGAGTGCGCTCCACGCAGGAGCAGGGTAATGATGGACTCCCTTAAAGACAAGATAGTCCTCCACGAGAATGCACTCCAGATAATCCCATTCACATCTCGGAAAAGTCCGGGAAATACGAGTGTAAACAAGAGGGGACCCCGCGATTTAACGGATCCCCGGGTGTGTGACTATCGCATCTAATGGACACTGTGAGGACGCGCTCTCGCCCAGCCGCCCGGCCAATCAGTCTGTTCGAGGCAGCCAAACGGCCCACACACCTCCAGTTTGAATTCCGTGCCAATCTTTATCAACACACTCGTGACCTTGTAGTTATCTTACCCGTTAACGATGGCCTGTAACGACGTCGGAGTGAAGAGAAAACGACACGTCCTGACCATTGTGGATAAACTGAAGGTCATTGAGAGGATAGAAAATGGCGTAGCGACGGCACAGATCATGGAGGAGTTTAAGATAGCCAAACAGACGGTGTCAGACATCAAGCGAAACAGAGAAACGCTCAGGAACTTCTCACAGAAGTTCAATGTGACTTCCAAAAGCACAGCGTCTTGCAGGAAGAACCTGAAGCAACCTAGCCACAGGGAGCTGGAGGAAGCCGTGTACGAATGGTACGTGGAACAGCGTTCGAGCGGTGGTCCTACGCGCGGTGTGGACATCCAGTTTGCCGCCAACAGACTTGCACAACATTTGCAGATTTCTAACTTCACGGCGAGCAGTGGCTGGTTGTGGCGCTTCCAGAGAAGGCATACCATTCGCGACCACAAACGGTCTGGTGGATCGTTGAGCACCGACGCTGAACAGAGGCAGAAATCGACCCTTGGGAACACCAGGGCAGTGTTGACGCCTGCGCGTCCCTCGTCAACACTGCCTGCTCAAATCAACATCTCAGATCTGGTAAGTATTATCAAAATTGTATTATTTTATTTTGTAACCTCGATCTAATGGACTTTCGGGTATAACAGACTCTTATCCCCGAGCTATTGTTCAAGATTTCTTCTCTTTTGTTCCCTTATCATTTAATTTTCGCTTTTGTCGCGTTTAATTCTTTGAGCACGACGTTACGATCCTTGAGCACGACCGTGCGATCCTTGAACACGACGGTACGACTCGTAATAAGTTTATGATACCCTCGTTGTCTGTCTTGGACAATCACATGTTTACCAAATGGTGTCCTAGCTACGTCTCTCCGTTGTAAATCAACTGACTGTTATATTTCTCTCTTGTGTCTCCCCTGATGATGTGATTATTACACGAAAGTGCACTTGGGAACTTATCGTGTTTCATTTTCTCAAGTGCACTTTCGTGTAATAATCACATCATCAGGGGAGATACAAGAAAAAATATAAAAAAAAAATTGAAAATGGGAATCTTGTTTTTGTCAGATGTTTATAATCGATATAGAATATCTTTAAAGTATATCGAATCAATGGAGTAAAACATAGCTGCCAACACCAATATCTAACTACCATGATCACTATATAGCTGCCAACACCAATACCTAACTACCATGATGGCTATATAGCTGCCAACACCCCTGCATAACTGGCCCCTACTGAGTTAAACTCGATCTTGGAGTCGCTTAAATTAACCTTTAAAACTTAAGGAAAGATGTCATGATGTGTCCCTGTGGCCCGTCGCTTGATGAGACCCAGGGACGGGCGGAACGGTGGACTAGATGTTAGTGGGAACGATGGAACGGTGAGTGGGTTTTAAGGGGGAACGGTGGAACGTAACGTTGGGCGGGGTGAGGGGGGAACGAGAGAATGGAAGGTGGGTTGGAGAGAATGGAGGGTCAGGTATAGAAGGAACGGTGGGTGGGTGGATGAGAGAGAGAGAGAGAGAGAGAGAGAGAGAGAGAGAGAGAGAGAGAGAGAGAGAGAGAGAGAGAGAATCCCTAAACGAAATAGAAAATTTGCTATTGGGAGTCAGTCCTGGACACCAGCAACTCAAAATCAACTCAACTATACTTGACTATATCCATTGTCTAACTTTAACTTCATCTCTTTTCGGCTATATTGATCAAAAATGGTTACCCTGTCAGTCGATTTGATTTATTTTTCCTGCATGAAGTAAAACTAAGTCGAATCTAATTATATATTCTAACCACAGATGAACTGATTAAGTCTTATAAGACATTTATAGAATAATGACGCGAAAGGTTAGTTTATGTATATATATATATATATATATATATATATATATATATATATATATATATATATATATATATATATATATATATATTACCACTATATAATAACTTTTTACAATAGGATGTCTCTAACCTCCACCATTATCTAACTGTATGATACCTCACTGAACCTCAAAATATCCCATGTACTCATGAAACCTTACCTAACCTCATGAAACCTTACCTAACCTCATGAAACCTTACCTTACCTTACCTCATTAAATCTTAGCTACCCTCAAAGCCTTACCTTACCTCATTAAACCTTCGCTAACCTCATAAAACCTTACCTTACCTCATGAAACCTTACCTAAACTCATAAAACCTTACCTTACCTCATTAAACCTTAGCTACCCTCAAAACCTTACCTTACCTCATCAAACCTTAGCTAACCTCATAAAACCTTACCTACCCTCCCAGGTAAACAAACTTATCAGCCAAAAACCACGTCCTCATTACTCACTGTTGTCTTTCATACATCTTAATTGTACCTTATCATATATTTACTGGGAAAATTAATATAAATCATAGACGCATACTTTACAAGAGAGGGACAAAAAGTAGAGGAGGGAATACCTGTGCATGTGCAGGCGACTGGTCAAGCAAGCACAGCCCTAACGGGACAGCTTTCCCCCCTCCCAGGCCGGAGAGGCGGAGGAAGGGGGGGGTAAACACAGCGCCCCCTTCCCCCACAGTGTTGCCAACCTCGCAACACACGACCCTCTCAGGAAATTCCCCTGCCATGTTGGAAAACGGGGAGGGGGGGAGAGGGGAAATTTCCCTACGCCTCCCACTGTACACGGAGTAGTAAGTCCAAAGTGGGAATGTTCGTTCAATACAGGAAGCACCTGTAATGACACTGTACTACGGTATTACGCTAAATATAATTTGATAAATCACTATTATTAAAAGAAAATTATATTTGCTCCATTAGGAAGACGACTTCTACAAGGCTATTGCTGTCCTGAGCTATTAGAACAGATCTTGAGGTAGAAACTACCATCATTAAAGACACAGAGCTGATTGCCTTGTTAACAATGCTACTACCCCAGTAACGTTCATATACTGTTCGACATACTGACAACTGCTGGAGTAGGACAAGTGTTTTAACACAGCCAGTAGTTGACTTGTAGAGAGCTGTATTTCGGCGCTGAGCCGTTATGCAACAGAAAAAACAGTGAGCGATGTACCTAGATGTGTATAGATAACAGAACATTTGGGGGGAAAACGGGTAGAAAACTGAGGAGAAAGAAAACAGGGTATGTGTGTGGCCATACTTGTAAAATTAGGGTATATGGGTGTGAGGCCACACTTATGAAAGTGTGGCCTCACTTATGAAAGTGTGGCCTCACTTATGAAAGTGTGGCCTCACTTATGAAAGTGTGGCCTCACTTATGAAAGTGTGGCCTCACTTATGAAAGTGTGGCCTCACTTATGAAAGTGTGGCCTCACTTATGAAAGTGTGGCCACACTTATGAAAGTGTGGCCACACTTATGAAAGTGTGGCCACACTTATGAAAGTGTGGCCTCACTTATGAAAGTGTGGCCTCACTTATGAAAGTGTGGCCTCACTTATGAAAGTGTGGCCACACTTATATCTTTCCCGTAGATTATCTTCCTTTCTTGATGCTTGACTCGCTCCTTACTGGGGACGAAGAGAGAGAGAGAGAGAGAGAGAGAGAGAGAGAGAGAGAGAGAGAGAGAGAGACGTGGTGGTGGGCAACCACAAGACATGTGGTTCCCCACCGCCCCCACTCCCTCCCTCCCTCCACCACACCCTTTCCCTCCACCACACACACACCTTCCCTCCCTCCACACACACACCTTCCCTCCCTCCACACACACACCTTCCCTCCCTCCACACACACACCTTCCCTCCCTCCACACACACACCTTCCCTCCTTCCACACACACACACACCCTCCCTCCCTCCACACACACACCTTCCCTCCCTCCACACACACACACACACCTTCCCTCCGTGACCCTGGTCGTCCCTGACTGGATCAAGCTGACCCCCACATGACCCTGGCTGGGTCTAATGATTGGCTGTGCCCTAAACTGATGCACTGTCACAGCGGATGATTGAAGTCGAGATACCTGATAAGAGAAGAGAGAGAGAGAGAGAGAGAGAGAGAGAGAGAGAGAGAGAGAGAGAGGGGGGGTGGAGGGGGATGGGGGCAATGGTCTTGAAGGGTCAGGTTGGCAAGCCACACCAAGACATTAACGACAGTACGTCTGCTGACGAGATGCGTCTGGGTATGTTGAAGAAGGAGGAGGGGGTGTGTGGGAGGGGTGAGGGTGGGGGTGCGTGGACGTGGGAGGGGAACATGACTCAGGTGTGGGAAGGGGAGGGAGGGAGGGAGGGAGGGGGGAGGGGGTGAGTGAGGGGGGGAGGGGGAGTTTGGGTGGCAACATGAGTCAGGAGTGAGGGAAAGAAGGGCATGTGTGCCTGCCAGATACCCCCCCCCCCACAACCCAAGAGCATACCGGACCCCCCACCCCACCACTGTCACAAGGCACCCCCTCCCTCCCCCCACTGTCACAAGGCACCCCCTCCTCCTCTTCCTCCTCCTCCTCCTCCTCCTCCTCCTCCTCCTCCCCCTCCCACGTCTGCTGTCACTGGCCGGCCGCTCCCCTATGACGTCACGACCTCTTACCTGCTGACATCAACCATGCGACCTTGACATCATCATCATCATCGGCCACTCCGACGTCACGGGGATGAAGTCCTCACCTTCAGGACTTCCCATGGCATTCCACAGCATTCCTCCCTCACCCTATATTCTTAACTCCCGCCTCGGGGCATCTCCATCAACCCTTACATTACGTTTTCTCCACATTCTTAGAGGTCACCTATGCAAATCGTATTTATCAATTTCTCACGCACATTCCTCAAGGCAAAACACCTGATCCACACATCCTCTACCACAACCACTCCTGACACCACACTGTTCCTCCCACCCGCCCTCTCCATCACGATTCGCTCAACCACATAACCAAAGCGGACTCAACAGACTTTTTTAAAACATCTCTGTAATCCACACATTCATATTTTTTGGTCACTATTTCCATTTATACAATGGCACCTGCTGCCAGCTCTCAGCCTGATTGAACAGTTAACAAGCGTTACATGAAGAGTTAACAAGCGTTACATCCAGTCCGACGAAGCTCACTGGCAATCCCATCCACACCTGTCACCTTGCCGCACTTCCTCTTCCGCGTTGTTGTCACCAGCTCCTCTCTTTTCACCACAGTCAACTGGAATTTTATGATCTTGATGAGTGACAGCGTGGGCTGGGTCGTCCCTCTCAGTACCAGCCCAGGCCGACCCTCAACTATGTAACTGGAAGCCATACTGTTTGAGCTTGCTCTGACGTCACCAGACCGATCTGTGACGTCACGCCCCAGGAGTAAACAAAAATATACGGGTGTAACTGCAATGACGTCACGGGACTGTGTCGTCCATAGCAATTCTATGGCAATGGCAACACAGGGAATAGGGGGGGGGTTATTATCTATGGCATATCACGGAGAGAGAGAGAGAGAGAGAGAGAGAGAGAGAGAGAGAGAGAGAGAGAGAGAGAGAGAGAGAGAGAGTACACCTCACACTTGCTACCTGGGGGCATATTAAGGGCGCAACCCACCCAGGAAATGCCTTCCCACTCCCTGTGCATTTGTTAGTCCCCAGTGCCTCCCTCCCACACGCCCCCACTCCCTGGGCTTCTATATCTGCACCCTGCTTCCGTCCTTCCCTACTACCTGTGCTTGCATCTATCATGCACAACTGCTAGTGTTGGCAATGCCTACTTCCTGTGTTTATGTCACTATTTAACCCTTATCCCACTACCTGTTATTGCTTCTCCTCCAGACCCACTTCCTGTTATGAGTCCCCCCTCCTACTCCCTGTGCTTATATGAAATATCACCCTTCCCATTATCTGTGTTACATCTAAGGGAGTTCACAGAGCTCTTTACCCACTCTCTGTGCTTTCGTACTAATCCTATTCCTTGTGCCTTCTCATTTCCTATTTCCCGTATACCACACACACACACACACACACACACACACACACACATACATAAACACACACACATACATACAGACACACATACACACACACACAGACAAACATACACACACACACACACAGACACACATACACACACACATATATATATATATATATATATATATATATATATATATATATATATATATATATATATATATATTTTTTTTTTCTTCTTTTAAACTATTCGCCATTTCCCGCGTTAGCGAGGTAGCGTTAAGAACAGAGGACTGGGCCTTTTTTGGAATATCCTCACCTGGCCCCCTCTGTTCCTTCTTTTGGAAAATAAAAAAAAAAAACGAGAGGGGAGGATTTCCAGCCCCCCGCTCCCTCCCATTTTAGTCGCCTTCTACGACACGCAGGGAATACGTGGGAAGCATTCTTAATCCCCTATCCCCAGGGATAGTATATATATATATATATATATATATATATATATATATATATATATATATATATATACATATATATACATATATATATATATATATATATATATATATATATATATATATATATATATATATATATATATATATATATATACATATATATACATATATATATATATATATATATATATATATATATATATATATATATATATATATATATATAATGTTAATATGACTGACTCACACTACATACAGATATGAGCCACTTGTAGTCGACATGCACAAGGTAACTCGACAATGTCGATAACTGTTATCGGGAGGAGACTATGTTATCAGATAACATATCAGCTTTAATCTGGGTCGTTGATGTTGTTTTAATTGACTTCACGATGACTTGAAGCGGTGGTGGTGTCCTCTCTCTCTCTCTGTCTCTCTCTCTCTCTCTCTCTACCTACCTACCTACCTACCTATCTATCTATCTATCTATCTATCGCTCCAGGTATTGAAATTTTGAGAAATCATCAAATAATAATAATAATAATAATAATAATAATAATAATTTCATATTTTACTCTAATTATCAATATAATTTTTAATCTTCTGTATAATTAGATGCTTTATATTTCCACTTGAAGCCTCCTATACGATATAGACTTTGGTTAACACAAAACCTTAAATATTCACACCAACTGTGTATCAACTTGAACCTTACATATTCAGAAGACATTCTTATCATCTTTGTATCTATAATCACACCAGGTTCCCTTCCTCCACCTGCAAGCCTATTGAAAAAACTTTTTAAACTCTTTAACAAACGTATAAAAAATTGACTTTGTGAACTAGATAATTATTAGTGTTTATCAAAGAATTAATTTCGACGTAATGATCCAATTTAAGTAACTTTTGCGCTCTTGAAGGATATGATCAAGTATATATATATATATATATATATATATATATATATATATATATATATATATATATATATATATATATATGTGGTGTGAGGTGGTTTGATCGAGTGAGTAACGTAAGGGTAAGAGAGATGTGTGGAAATAAAAAGAGCGTGGTTGAGAGAGCAGAAGAGGGTGTTTTGAAGTGGTTTGGGCACATGGAGAGAATGAGTGAGGAAAGATTGACCAAGAGGATATATGTGTCGGAGGTGGAGGGAACGAGGAGAAGAGGGAGACCAAATTGGAGGTGGAAAGATGGAGTGAAAAAGATTTTGTGTGATCGGGGCCTGAACATGCAGGAGGGTGAAAGGAGGGCAAGGAATAGAGTGAATTGGAGCGATGTGGTATACCGGGGTTGACGTGCTGTCAGTGGATTGAATCAAGGCATGTGAAGCGTCTGGGGTAAACCATGGAAAGCTGTGTAGGTATGTATATTTGCGTATGTGGACGTATGTATATACATGTGTATGGGGGGGGGGGGGGGGGGGTTGGGCCATTTCTTTCGTCTGTCTCCTTGCGCTACCTCGCAAACGCGGGAGACAGCGACAAAGTATAATAAAAAAAAATGAAATATATATATATATATATATATATATATATATATATATATATATATATATATATATAAGATACGTAAAGCAGAATTAGTATTCGTTGCAACACCCTATCTATCCTTACAGATTGCAGTACAAACGACCATTAAGTAAGGTCAAATTACCGCATGGGCAGTTAGCCTGCAATAGCCTGGCCCATACCAGTAGCGGGGGACCGGGTTTGCACAACCAATGAGAAGCTTTTTTTTGCCTAGTTAGATTGCGTTTCTGGCTAAACTGTTACATAATTACCAGCTGGTTATCACCAATTCGCACGGGGAAGGAGAGGGCGTTCCACACGTGGGTTCCCGACTCTCCTGAGATGTTCAAATCGGAGCCGGCGGTTACGTAAAGCCAAATAACAGTCGTCTGTTCTTGGCGCTCCCTCGCTCGCGCGGGAAATGGCGAGCATGTACGGGGGGAAAAAAATAAACAAAAAAGATGATCAACGCGGGCACCCTGCAACCCAAGTTCGCTTAAAGTTGACCTATTTACGCACACATTGGTGACGTTGCAGTCGACCTGATCGACCCTGGCTATCATGACGTCATCTTGTATGATGTCCAGTTTGACATCAGTCGACATCCAGACCCCACACATGATGGCACTGAACCCCTCTCGTATGTACTGCTTATCATACAATACTTCCGTCTATTGTCAACGGCCAATATCATTCTGATCTCAGAATAAAATATAATTAAGCTACAATTAATACCAGGATTTTCATAATACTAAAATATATTGTGTGTGTGTGTGTGTGTGTGTGGTGTGCGTGTCTGTCTGTCTGTCTGTGAGTGTGTGTGGGGGGGGGGGACACAGAGTCCCAATTTACGCACAGTAGTTCGGGCCCTTATAATCGCATACCAAAATGTAAACATTAACAGCTACATGGTAAACTGCCTCTTCCATAGGCTATGGCGCCTGTTACATATCAACGGACTGGACTGAAACCGGAAATGGAAGGGGGAAACTAACCCATTTGCGAAGCTTAACAAGCTGGTAAATAATGGCCACTATGGTGCACAGACCGAGACAGAGATATTTCGATTAGCTACGTAGTTATCTACTTCATATTCAGGTATCATTTTTTTGTATAGTACAGTTGTGATTATAATCCGGATATATAAATCAATAATATACTGAGGTGGCATTCCATACCAGTGATGGGTTACCAAACCACAAACCAATTTCGTTAATGCAGGAGCCACCCAATTGGATCAGCCTAGCATAAAAAAAGAACTAACGGGATATTAACTTTATCTGTCAGTACAATATGAGAGGAACTTTAAATCAACCTTTCTAGAACATGTTTTAAACGTCCATAAGATTGCGAAATAATTGTCATTATTATTAATAAGCTACGTGTAGCAAAATAAATAACAATCATAGTTTCGTAAACTCATACATTGCTCAATAAAAATAAACTGCATCAGTAAGCTACTTTAACTGTCATGTTAAAATGTCGGCGTCATTTATATTCGCGGCAAAAGTCTTGTTTTCAGCGCGTCGTCCAGCATTCATAATGGACGCCAGATAATTTACGCTCTTAACATATGCATAATTACCATAACAACGGAAATTTTGCTTTGAACGCCACCATTACTGGCATCACATTCACGGCATATTACTTACAATTATCACGCATTGGAATTAATTTCTAATTATAACAGACATAATACATAAGTTTACTGCTTTTTTCATACTTACAAAAAAAAATATATGGCATCTTTGAACGCATCTTTTTGAATTCCACTGAAATTTAAAAGATGTATTCACTAAAATAAAACACATCTTTATATTTACATTACATACAATTTAACAGCATTACATTATCTATTTTTGTTGCAAATATGACGCAAAATGAGTTAGAAAATATATAATTCAAAAGCAGTAAGACAAAAGATATGACCCCAACTTGGCGTTCCCGCCAAAACATCCTTGTGTCGCCCACAGCCCACCTCGTCAACCTACAGTTTTCTCTTCTCTAGTGATTCCTTAAAGCGTATCTTGGAATGAATTGGTACTGTCATTCTTCACGAAACTTTCGGGTTATGATATCGTTCGGTTGTGCCAGCAAGCGACCTTGCTAAATACCAGAAAAAGGTGTAAATCATGAAAAATTGTCAACATCAACAAACTGAGCGAGGAATGGCGACACAGCGGTGTTGGAATGATTGAAATACTTCACATATCCGGATCTGTCTTCATAATTGGGTAGTGTCACATAAATCCACTGGCGCGATGTATGTTAAATACCTCATTAAAGGAGTTAAGTGTATGTATAAAACTGCTTTATGATCTGCTTCTACAGGTAAGTAGAAATGAAGTGTTACTTGCATACGACTTTATATGCAGCAGCGTCAGCATTAAATAAGGCATTATTGAATTAAAGTAGATTATGAGAGTGCGAGCCAGCGACGTCAAACGTGTGTAAATGGTAGTTTAAACTAGGCATGGCGGTGTTGGCGGCCATCTGTTGCTAGGCTACATTCCGCCCTTACCACAATACTCTCCCTGCAGGGCTGCCAATAGTGTCCAAAGGGGTTAAGACGAGATGTAGTTAGTAAATAGCAGTAACAAGTGGTAGTACTTAGAGGTAATTGTCTCCCCTGGGCAGGGCAACATAATTAGTTGACCATTCCACTGTAATGTTACGAACTGCTGCATATATTATGTCTCAGTACTGGCTATTTTTGTAACTGATTTTACCAACCAATACTCACTTTTCACGTAATTAAACTTGAAAGGTTTAATCATCCATATGTAATTCTTTAATCAAATGATTTGTACTAATTTTGTGGTTATGTGCGTTAATTAGTTCTTAATTATATTAGCATACGTAGAGTGTTAGGAAAGATTTGGTTATTATAATGCCCAAACCAAGACATGGTGGAGCCTCATGGATGCTTAAGTATCCCTCCTTACTGCACAAACAGATGAATACAAACAGGTAATTATAAAAACCTAGCGTACATAATTTACCAAACGTGCATGTTGTTTTATCTATAATATTTGGCTAACAAATTTAGTATCTACATTGTAGTGGGATTATTTGTTTACTTTGTATATTTATTAGTTTGTCTTATGTCTTGATATATATATATATATATATATATATATATATATATATATATATATATATATATATATATATATATATATATATTTTTTTTTTTTTTTTTTTTTTTTTTATACTTTGTCGCTGTCTCCCGCGTTTGCGAGGTAGCGCAAGGAAACAGACGAAAGAAATGGCCCAACCCCCCCCATACACATGTACATACACACGTCCACACACACAAATATACATACCTACACAGCTTTCCATGGTTTACCCCGGACGCTTCACATGCCTTGATTCAATCCACTGACAGCACGTCAACCCCTGTATACCACATCGCTCCAATTCACTCTATTCCTTGCCCTCCTTTCACCCTCCTGCATGTTCAGGCCCCGATCACACAAAATCTTTTTCACTCCATCTTTCCACCTCCAATTTGGTCTCCCTCTTCTCCTCGTTCCCTCCACCTCCGACACATATATCCTCTTGGTCAATCTTTCCTCACTCATTCTCTCCATGTGCCCAAACCATTTTAAAACACCCTCTTCTGCTCTCTCAACCACGCTCTTTTTATTTCCACACATCTCTCTTACCCTTACGTTACTTACTCGATCAAACCACCTCACACCACACATTGTCCTCAAACATCTCATTTCCAGCACATCCATCCTCCTGCGCACAACTCTATCCATAGCCCACGCCTCGCAACCATACAACATTGTTGGAACTACTATTCCTTCAAACATACCCATTTTTGCTTTCCGGGATAATGTTCTCGACTTCCACACATTTTTCAAGGCTCCCAAAATTTTCGCCCCCTCCCCCACCCTATGATCCACTTCCGCTTCCATGGTTCCATATATATATATAACGAAATAGTTTTTGATTTATAAGCTACCCATAGAAGACGAAAGACTTACTTCGGGGTCTTAATTTCCCCATTAAAGACGTGGAAATTAAAATAAAGCCATTTAAAGGCGCAAGTGTGACAAAAGGCAGCGAGTCGAGTTGCCTAAAGAGGAAAAGAAAGATCTGCTACTTCCCAATGGCGTTCTCTGATGTACTGGGTAACGTCAGGGATTACCCACCGTATTTCGCCGCAGCTCAAAGTTTTAGAGCCGAGGTCAGCTGTTATTTAGTATTTCATTACATGAAATGGACGCGCCCCAAAACAGTGCGGACCAATTTACGGTGCACTAGTTTGTCTTGTAGAAAGATAAAGTGGAATCAAATTTACAGCAGGCAAGCCCCTAATTATTATAATTATGACTTACTGTTATTATATGTAGCTTACCATCATTGTTATTATATGGTAGCCTATTAGTATAATAATAATAATAATAATAATAATAATAATAATTATTATTATTATTATTATTATTATTATAGAGGTTTAGGTAACCAGTAGGCCTGTCCTTTGACCTACAAGAACTCTTTAGGATTATATCAAAGGTTGTGGGTTCATGGCACAATGAGTTATGGCAAGGTTCGTTCACGTCACTGAACCGTCCATACTCGACCATGATCTTAGTTCCCAACGTCATTTGGTAATGACTGCGCGCGCACCACTGGCATTCTGTTTTCTTTGGTGTGGACGCGTTGGAAATACACTGTCCTGCTGGAGATGAAGAAAGCACGGTCGTAGATGGCTCTCTTGTGTACAATAGCGACCTTTCTCGTCCACCGACCATGCCAGGTCATTTAACAACTAAACGAACAGTGGTCTTAACTTAAATCAATGAGTTTGACTGAAGCTTGATCCAGACGAGCTGTTTAATGGTAGGGCCCATCCGTGCTGGAGGATAGTAATACATCAAGTCACACGTGGTTATCATGTATCAGGGTTGACCACTAGATAATTCCAGAAAATTCGCAACCATCCACAACGACAAAATTTAGTTGAAAAAAAAGGGCGATTTTGGTGATAATGTCTACTGGGGTTGGCTTCCAACACCACTTGTGTGAACCCGGACGTAACCTATTGGAATACCCCTGTTAGCGCTACCCGTTAAAGCGCTGTTTCGGATAACGCTCTCGCTTTTATCTTCGATCTCAAGCGTTTACTAGAAGAAAAAAAATAATATTACCAGATGAAAATCGATTAACGAAGTCACAATTCCAGAGTTCGGACGCACACAACGAGAATCACTCTCCGTTGGCACAGTACGGACTTTACCGCGCTTTCCTTCCGCACATTTTCTATGACTCGTTGTGGCTCTGTTCGGATCATCATGTTTGGAAAACGGCCGCCAGCTCCTTCTAGCGTCTCGAGTTCGAGTGCACGTCAAGCGTCTAGAAAGAGCCTCTCCCTGGATTTTAAATTACAAGTGTTGAGGCGATTGGAGGCTGGGGAGCGACAGGTCGACGTCAGTAACGGTTTTCAAACTGGCGTACGTCGACGGTCAGAACCTTAATTTAGAACGCGGACAAGGTCAAGGCCTCTTAACAGGACGACCACGACGGTCAAAGCCACGAAGCTGACCCGCTCAAGACGCAGCTTGTTGGAGACGACGGAAGGGCGGCCGAGCGCTCGGGGTGGATGACCAGACGCAGCGTTCATATGCCACCGAGCCAACTCGTTATTATAAAAAAGGGCGAGGCGCATCTTCAGGCACCTGCAGAAGGAAGAGGGACATGGACCAGAGACATTCACGGCAAGCAGGGGTTGGTTTGATCGGTTCAAACGGCGCAATAGCCTGCCCCAACATGCGCAACTGCGCTGAAGCTGTGACTGACAATGCGCAGGTGAGTTGTATCCACGACTACGCTTGATTTTTTAAAGCGTATTTCTTTTATCATTTTAAACCGTGTTGGTCTTGCTGTATGGCATGAAACCGTGTGTGGTTTATATGAATCTCAAGTGTGCGTGATGGCGAGTTGGGCGTCACCTGTTGGCATAACACACACCCACCCAGTGCGTGTTACCACTTCCCTCCACACTCCACCTCTCTAACCAACCTCTCACCTCTTTCTGCTCCACACTCCACCTCTCTAACCACCCTCTCACCTCTTTCTGCTCCACACACCACCTCTCTAACCACCCTCTCACCTCTTTCTGCTCCACACTCCACCTCTCTAACCACCCTCTCACCACTTTCTGCTCCACACTCCACCTCTCTAACCTCTTTCTGCTCCACACTCCACCTCTCTAACAACCCTCTCACCTCTTCCTGCTTTCTCGCTCCTTATTTCAAAACGTTATGTGACGGAATGCTGGAGGAATATGCAAACGTAGACATCATCACCTACCTGTTCAATAGCTTCTAGCGTTACCAAAGACACAGATAAATCTATCAATTTATCGCAGTCCACAATCTCCCTCCACCACCACCACCACAATCATCATCATTACCTCTCTTAATCACCCCAAGCGCTTCTGTTTCCCTTATGGTCCAATCGTCTGCGGTTGGAATTCATACAACTCTCAGTCCTCGTGATCGTCGAATTATCACAAGGTACGAGGTACATTGCGTCATACGTTTTGCGTATGCGAACCCTTTTAAGATGAAGAGGAAACCAAGATTAATCGGTGACAAGACGCCATTATCATCGGGAAAATGAAGCTATGGGTCTTGTACAACCTCAGGATGGCTTCAGCTGTGAAACCGAGGTAAACAACGAAGAAAACGGGACTCTACATGTCCACTGGTGTGATAACATGGAAGACTATGCAAGAAAAAAAAAAATAATACGCATAAGGAGCGAGATACCAGGAGGTACATCCCGAGTCAGCAGGTCGGTTCAAACCAGGTCATCTGAGGTCACGCCGAGCCGTTCCGGTTCAAGTCTGGTTCTAGCAGGTCAAAACCGTGTCGCGCCAGGTTACGGACGGGTACCGTTTCGTTCGCGTCATAATACAGGGGAAAAGCAAAACACTTGAGGTGAATTAATATAACTGGCTGATGGTGTTTTAACATTAGGTCACGTCGGATTCATTTAGCCACTTCTTTCTTTCTTCCCACAAGGAAGGAATGTTTAAGTTTTGAAAGAACTTGACCATTAATCAGCGATAACGTAAGAATCACCTTATTCAACAGCAAATTAAGTAAGCTCCTCATTAAGAATGAGTTGAGTCTTTACGAACAGATGTCATAAGCACTAAGCTTGAAATTTTTGTGTTGAGAGCGCCACAAATGAGAAGACAGGCAATTTTCATCCTTGTTTAAAAGGTGCATAGAGTCTATTTTAGTGCATTATCTCGAGCAGACATGAAGCAAATGGATGGAAACCTTACTTTAGTCTTTATGCTGAAGTGACAATAAGTACTTGATTAGCTAATGCCTTTAACCAGGCATATGAACAGTATTTTACTGTTACTTTGACCCATAAGATATAAGTATATAAAGTCTAAGACTGCTGTATCGACTATTTCTTTTTTTCTAAGTAAGGGTGTGGCATTCCACCCTTATACAGCTGCACCATAAGGGCCATCAACATCGACATGGTCCCACCCGTGCCAGAATTAGCGGTCGCCTTGATTCTAATTCTAATTCATGCAATGTTTTGCTTTGGTTGATAGATAAGAGAAGTGCATGACCAACTGTTAGTATGACTACTGTTAACACGACGAATGTAAGTGATCGGTGGAATAATGTTAGGCAGGAAGTACTTAAAGGCTTTAGAGAGAGAGAGAGAGAGAGAGAGAGAGAGAGAGAGAGAGAGAGAGAGAGAGAGAGAGAGAGGGGGGGTAGTGATTAAGAAGTGATTTTTCCCAACGCACGCCAGGGTTGGCGCGCAGCGCTCACCACCAGGTAAAGAGGAAAAGAGAGAGAGAGAGAGAGAGAGAGAGAGAGAGAGAGAGAGAGAGAGAGAGAGAGAGAGATTACGAAGTGATTTTGCCCAACGCAGGCCAGGGTTGGCGCGTAGCGCTCACCAGCAGGTAGAGAGAGAGAGAGAGAGAGAGAGAGAGAGAGAGAGAGAGAGAGAGAGAGAGAGAGAGAGAGAGAGAGAGGCGTGTCCAATCCGAGACTCAGAATAATGTTGTTGTACATCCGTCCATGCTGTGAATCACAACCACCGCATGAATCACTTGACACACTCAAAAACTTCAAAAAACTTCACTCCTCGGGAGAAACCATGGTCTCTGTAGCCCTCTCCTTTCGGTCTGGTTTCTGAAAACGTCTAGTGGGTAATTACCTTTTGACTTGATCAACAGTCGGGTACCGTTTGAATTACTTAACGCCTAGGGTTCCAACTTTACGGGTAGATCAACAGTTACTTTGATGATACACATTTAAATTCATATAAAGCGTATGTATACTTCAGTTCCAAGAATTTATTTCGGCGGGGATCCTGTATTCGCCCCTATCACCCTCGGAGATAAGGACGAAAATATGAACGTAAAGAATATGATGCAATTTTGCCACTTATATATAGAACCCCAGAAGGGTCAGTATCCGCAAGGGTTCACCGTTTCTAACGCCCTGATGGGAGTTCTTTAAGGGTGAAGTAGCAATAGCATTCTGGTAACAAGACAACCCTTAGGATAGTACCGTAAGGGCGCATGCAACAGGATGTCCGTAGAATATTTACCTCAGTGAGGGATCTCGGACCATATCCACCACACCCACAAGGTCGAAAATCCCCCTTGTGCTGCGGCATGACTCTCGCTTGTATCATAGGATGTCATAAGGTCAGGCAAGGCCAGCTGACATCTATATTGATCATCCCCCTTCATCCACCTCCTGTATACTCCCTCCTCCCTCCCTCCCTCTACCTTCTCCTCCTTCCTTACACATATGGTGATGTCAGACTGTCTTCTCGTTATATGAATTTTCTACTATACATACAGTGAAAACTGGCTTTTATGTCCTGTAATGCAATAAATACAGGCTTTCGGTCCTGTAAATACAGTGAAATCAAGTTTTTCTTTAGTCCTGTAAATACAGTGAAAACATTCATGTTTCGTAAATACTGAAAACAGTATATTGGACGCCCGTGGTGTAGCGATTAGCGTTCCTGACCATGAAGCATTCACGGGCCGCCCAAGGGTCGTCGGTCCACAGTCAACCCAGCTGTTCATCCACCCCTAGGGGGTTGGTCGATAAAAAGGGTACCTGTCTAAGGCTAGGGTATATATATATATAACGTTGATGGCATGGCCTTAATAAGGGTCTCGGCTGCCCGTGCCGTCTCAGCCAACATAAACAAAAAAATTGTGAGCATATCTGGGGAAAATTGGCAAAGTCTCCCGGTGTAAATAACATCCATATATCATTATTTTACCTTTTCCTCCTCTCCGTCTTCCCTAAGGTTAAAGGGTGTGTTAAGGGTGACGTGTGTGTGTGTGTGTGTGTGTGTGTGTTTAGGGGGTACACCCTGGGACGCACCCACCAGTCCCTACAGGCTACATTACTCCCTAAATTGGCAGAATTTACAATTGGGCGTGGGAGTTGCCCCTTTATAATACAGTTCCCAGATGGGGACATTCTCAGTCCCCTTTCTGGGAACTTACGAAGATAAACTGAGCGGTATTTCCATGCATGGCTAAGGGAACTATTTGGGAGAACGGGTAATTAGGCTGCAGTCGAGTCTCGCTCCTACATACGGACGACGTAGGATCGAAAGTCCTCATCCTTGACAAAAAATGATCCGTGGTTTAAATTGATTTTTACCTTTATGGTGCAAGTCTCTAGTGGCGTAAATCCCGTGCAAGAGTCTCACATTGCGACAGCAACCTCACGATTCTGGCCCCTGCGTCCGGGGGAGGAGGCATAGAGGCTAAACTCGCCCGTTGCGGAAATGAGAGCTAAGGGTGTCCGAGGGAATTTTTTGTTTTCGCCCGTTCGTATCATACCGCCAGAACATGACTCTGAAACGGCGAAAAATACTGGCGCAGCGCATGGACGTCGGTGGGTGAGGGGATGGGGTTCACAACAGGTGGCGGTCAGTCTGCCTGGAGCCATTGTGGTGTGTGGATGTTAAATTTCCTGTTGTCATCCTCTTGGCATCCACCTTTCCCCCCCCCCCCCCCCCTCCACCTTCCCCACGTGTGCTTTGCGCTGCGTTCGTGTTCGTGTTACAATGCCCGGTCTTAAGGACTTGTCCAAGGAGGACATTGCCGCCATGGTTGCCCTGTACAAGGCAGGGAAGTGTAATAAGGAAGTAGCCCAAACTACTGGCCTGGCACTACGAAGTGTACAAAGGTGGAAGAAGCGCTTTGTTGACGGTGGTGGCACTGCCATCCCCACGCGAAAGAAACGACCCGGGCGACCGCGCGTCACCTCCCTAAGCACTCTGAAGGCGATCCAACGTCAAGTGGAGAGGAATCCAAGCATTTCAGCACGACAGTTAAAGGAAGAGAATCCTACGCTACTTGGTCATGTGTCCGTACGTACGATTCGTAGCCGGCTGCATGATGACTTGAAATTCAAGAGGCGTGCGCCTCGAAAGACGCCGCTCCTGACTGAGCGCCAGCGCATGAACAGACTCGCATTTGCCAAGAAATATCTGCAGTGGGACGACGAAAAGTGGAAGAAAGTGTTGTGGTCTGGTGAGGCTACATTTGACATTACTGGCAGCCGTAGAGGCAAAATGTACCGGAGGCCAGATAGTGATCCGTCCCACCCGAAGTACATTCAAGCAACTGTAAACATCCCAGATTCACTCATGGTTTGGGGGGCTTTTGGCTACGACGGTGTTGGGAGCCTTGTCTTCTTACACCGAAATGCGACCATGAACCAGAATCGTTACCTGGAGCTGTTGTGTGATGAATTACCCGACTGTTTCGAGAGGACTGGGTGTCGTATCTTCATGCAGGATGGTGCTCCATGCCACACTGCTAAATTAATACGTGACTGGTTCGCATTTTGTGACGTGACGTACATACAGGACTGGCCAGGGAACACACCCGACCTCAACCCTATTGAGAACCTGTGGTCGATTATAAAGTCACGGTTGTGTAGCTGGGATACATCCAGCGGTCCTAAGCTCCAGGCCGCCATCCGTGATATCTGGGACAATGTCGAACCTAAATGCCTTCAGTATCTTGCAACATCGGTTCCCAAGCGCCTTCAGGAGTGCATTGAGGCCAAGGGACGTCATACGAAGTACTTGTTGGGAGTGAGTAGCCGTTTTATCTCGTATATTGATATTCTTAATACGTGGCGTTGCACTGTAAGGCACGGCACGCCAGTATTTTCCGCCGTGACTGCATGTATACCTTGAATCCCAGGAAGTAACAGATGGATAGAATATGCGGTTAATTTGTGGCAGGGAAGCAGCTAGGTGTCGGCCAGGGCCTGAGGGGCGCCCCACAGGGGTAAAGGAGAGCCCTTTAAGAGAACAGGGTAAGGGACGGGGGTCTTGCGTTACCAGGGGTGACTGACTTGTGTACCCCGAGCAACGAGAATGCGCGCCCGACGCCCACACACTCGGGCGACCAGAACCACCAGCGCACTTAACGTATCACATACATTCATACCGACGACTCAGGGGGAGGGGAAATGTTTTTCCTGTTACTAATGTAGACTTGAAAAAAAAGGAAAAAAAAAAAAGCCGGTATGCGGGAAATCGAACGAGAAATTGCTGGAAGATTCGTTCAGTGACTCACCTGAAGCTGTGAGAGAGAGAGAGAGAGAGAGAGAGAGAGAGAGAGAGAGAGAGAGAGAGAGAGAGAGAGAGGAGGGAGGGAGGCAGAGAATGGCTGCCGTATTGACAAACTTTTTTCTTTTTAGTGTCTTTCAGTTTCTACTGAAAACTTTACTTTGGGTCATGGATATATTAAGACATATGGAAACTATCAAACCATGATATTAAGGTTGAAGGGAAAGTGTGGAAGTAAAGGAAGATTAATCGTCAAATAAGATTTATAAAGGAGGTGATGGCAACATCGGTAAAGTGAACGTTCTCGTTGTCTTTCAGCTTGTCTTTATTTAAGTCTTTCATCTGTTTTAGGCCATCTGTCTCTCTTTCTCTTTCTCTCTCTCTTTCTGTCTTTATCAGTCCACCTCCCTTCCTTATTCACCGTATGTTTAACACAGCGCATTTCTATTTGTTTAAGGCTATATCTGAGTGATTCGGTTTCACAAAGTTTTCAGTATTACAAATCTAGTCACAAAATTACGCAATCTCTCTCTCTCTCTCTCTCTCTCTCTCTCTCTCTCTCTCTCTCTCTCTCTCTCTCTGTAGCCTAATCTATAAATACTAAATATTTTACCTGTAACTACTGTTCTAAGCACATGGGGGTTACATTATTATTACCGAAAAAAAAAAAAATACAGGTCTCTACCTACTACTGTCGCAGGCAACCCAACCAAACTTTACTGAAGTAAATCGCCCGCTGATTCTGGGTTCAGGAACACTTGTTATTCCTGCTGGCCTTATGCCGCTGCGCTTTAAGGGATGGAATGCTGCGGTCTTACATATCGTGCCGAGACCGAAATTTAGACCTTAAGCTCTCTTGGAATAAGGATCAAAGTCGGTGAGTTACTTTCAGTCCTGGGCGATGAATTCCAGTCTTATATACCGGCAACTTAAGGTTCAAAACGGAATTAATTTCAGTGTTACTGATTGCTCAAGTTGAGACGCCAGTCTAACCTTTATAGGCACAACATAAGGTTAAAAGTCGCTCAGGCTCAACTAGAACGGCGTGCCAGCCAAGGGTGCTGCTGAAATGAGCTTTTCATACAACTGCATAAGGTTGAAAATAACGAAATTGGTATCATATCGCGTTGGTGTTGATTTTCTAAGGTAGTACTTATGCGAACGAGTCTTAAGAACGATAATATCCCATTGAAGCGTGTACTAAGTTGCCGGTGATGGGAATTAGAAGATGGCCCCTATGTCGTGCTGAATTAAGAGCCAGAATTATATATGTCCCAAACGCTACCCGGATGATCCGACGCCCTACCGGCGCCACAGTTTGCTGAGTCCATGATGACATTCACAGAGTTTTGCCCCTTCTCATTCCCGTACATGCAAAACACGTGACACTTTACCCATACATGATGTAATGTTTGATTTACAAGCAAAAGAATCTTTTTTTTTTCATATATAAATTCCACCCCTTTCCCCCTCCCATGTCTTTGTTAGCATCAGTTCGCCTTCATGCAAGACCTGACAAAGGACTACCTGAAACAGAGCTGATTCGGTATAAAATGTTCTATTTTTATGTTGCTTATGGAGAAATATTTTTTTAGGGGTTAGTATCGCGAGGGATAAAACCGAAAGAGAACCCTTATTCTTTTGGGTTCTCTGCGCCTGCGTGCAGGAGGCCGATGCGCATCGCTATTTTCGTTTATTTCGCCGGCAGCTGCGTTCTGGTGGAAGCCGTCGTCCCACGAATCATCCTTCTAGTTATATTCACAAGTACTTTATTTGTGTGTCTGTATGTACGCTAGATCCAGAAAGTATCGGTGCAGGGCGTGGTCGACCACTACCGAAATCGTACGTTAAACTTGTGACGTGTCGGGAGGGTTGGTACTTCGTATCCTCAACACCACCCCCCCTCCTCACGTACTTGGTATCCAATACAGCCAGTGTTGCCATATGGGAACGATTTCAACAGTTAAATGACTTCCACCACATGGGATAAGGAGACGGTTGGTACCACTGGTTATATATAAACGACCTATGCGGTAATAGAGCAAACGAGAGGATAACTGTTGGTGTGTTCGTTTCATCGTTACGGTTTCATGCTACGTTTGGCCTGAAAACGAGAGAGGGGGGTTCTGTCTCGCGGTGAACGTGTTACGAACCACGTGCCATGAGCCACGTGAGCACGGCGGGTGTAAAACAACAAGAGGCAATATGTGGCAGTAGTGCCTTACACATGCCAGTTGATATGGAAACCTCGCAGAGAACACGAGGAATCATCATCGCCCTTCACAACGAAGGTTACGGTGTCTCTGATATCGCCCGGCGGGTTGGCGTCCACCGGAATACTGTTTCACGATGGATTAAGCGACACCTGGAAACTGGCGCTACAGACGACAGGCCTCGGAGCGGACGCCCACACACCACCACCCCTACCAACGACCAGGTTGAGTAGTGTATTTGGTAATGTGGTACCATGAAATAACGTGACAGTACATATATATATATATATATATATATATATATATATATATATATATATATATATATATATGATACAGTATTCGCGTTGAGTAGTGTATTTGGTAATCTGGTATTATGAAATAACGTGACAGTATATAAATATATATATATATATATATATATATATATATATATATATATATATATATATATATGATACAGTATTCGCGTCCGCCAGTGAAGTTTGCGCCTTCTAGCAAGCGCTGGCAACTACATGACGCGCTCGCTTACCACACATGAGCCCACCTCAGCTGCAGATAGATAACAAGAACACGTCCAGTATTAATGTGGAGTTACACTCCAAATAACAAATAAACGTGACAATAAATATCATAGTACATTTTTTGCTGTTAGCATTCCTGATCGAGACGCATTCAAAAGCTGCCAAGGGTCGAGTGGATAGGTTCGAATCCTGGTCCACATTCAACCTAGCTGTTCATCCACACCTAAATATTGGGTCTATAAACTGGGTACCTGGCTTAGGCTAGGCCATATATAGCGTTCATGGGATGGTCTTCATTACGGCCTCAGCTGACAAAAAAAAAAATGTACACGTGAACACGATATTCACGCAAGCAAATACAAAACTATACAATTGTATTCATGTCAGGGTGAGTATTGCATTCCCTCGAACTGGTACGACATGAGATAGTTTCCAGAAGAAAAAAATCCTCCATAGCTATAATACATTTTTTTTTTTTTTCCGAGACGGAAACATTTGCTTTAGCATCTGACAAGCCAAGTAGCGCGCGCGCGGAGGAATACAGCGGAGGGATACGTCAAGCAGGCAGCCTATACCCCGTAGGTGGGCTAACGTTATACGTAAACAACTCGGTTACAATTGTTCCGTACGCATCTCCGCAACAATTGTTAGTAACCGTTAGAGTAAACATCTCCCTTATATCAAATTTACAATGACTGGGAAACGCCCAGGTGACGATAAAAGTGGGGAACCCCCTTCTCCTCCTCCTCGCAAACGTAAAATGATTGATTTCGAGGTGAAAATGAAAATCATCAAAAAAGTACGAAGGCGGTCAAACACACTCATCCATCTCGCGTGAGCTCGGGCTGGCTGTTTCGACAGCGAACACGATCCTAATAAAAGGACCGTGAGCGCATCAAGGAATACGTCAAAGGCTCGACAAAATCTAAAATCCACGGTCGTAATCAAGAAACGAGTCGGTGCCATCCGCGAGATGGTTAAGTTGCTGACCCTGTGAATGGAAGATAAGCTTCGAAGTCGCGTACCGCTAAATCACAAGGCGATCAAAGCGAAGGCTAGAAGACTCTTTTAAAGAAGTTAAGGGAAAGTACAGTAAGGATATCCCAAAATTTGAGGCCAGTCACGGATGGTTCAATAAATTTATGGTTCGTGCTGATTTTCGTAATACTAATGTGAGTGGAGAGGCTGCAAGTGCTGATGTGGAGGCATCGGAAAGGAGTCGAAATGGCCCGAAAGATACTGTTTGACAATGGCGGGTACACCACAATACAGCCGCCTGTACAAACTCCGCCCATTTCTATGACTGAGGTAAATTTTTTCTATTTTTTTTTTTTTCTTTTGTAGCTGGTAGTTTCTTGGACATATTTCTGTTGCTCGGAGTGTTGTTGTTGCAGTCTGGAGTTTGAGGTGTTGTAAGTGTGGTGAGCAAGTGTTCATTACAGTGCAGTGCACAACCGCAACAGGCACCTGCGCGACGCATTACCAGAGACACGAACTAGTAAATGGGGAGGGATGCTCAAATATTTCGGGTGAAATCATGTGGTCTCGACTTACGGAAATTTCAACTTACGCGAAGTCACGCAAACCTTGCGTAAGTCGGGAAATGTCTTTATATATATACCCCTCGAATGTCATAAGTAAATGATATAAATAAGAAACGGTGTATTGGATTCAAGCAGCCATTTTTTGGGGGGAAAAATACAGATATTACAGAACTGGAGTGTCATAATATTGACAAAGTTGACTAATCATAAAAACTTAATCAAGATGGGCTAAATATCTGTACGCTTTGGACAAGCACGTGAGTGAGGTACATCCAGATATTATTGATGGCAGATACGCATGTTTGTGAACACAGTATATTATTAGGGTTGGAGGGGCGTCGAGGGAAGGGGTGACAGGGGCGTGTTAACAGTCTACCAACAGACTGCCGTGTGAGCTGTCGGTGGTAGCTGGAGAGGGTGGACAGGTCCAGCAAAATGAGGGCCTCTTGGTAGGTGGTGTTAGAAAAGCCTAGGACGATTTGCATGCCCTTCTCTGTACTCTTTCTAGCTGAGCCCTCTATGTAGCAGTTAGTGAGGAGGACCAGGATGCATCTATGCGCAGAGAGTGCAGGATAACTGAGCAATAAGTGTTCAGTGTCTTTTTTTTTTATAGTAGTAACAACGTGGGCAGTGATAGGTCAAAGGATATGTCTGCAGAGTTGTAGACACACACGCACACACACACAACCGACCTTCCTGCCCTACGGGTTCATGCTAACCTTATGGAATTCCTACAGCACCGAGGAAGCTGGCCACGTCCACCAGTCGGTACCACGGGTAGTAAACTGATGTGTTGCTCTGTGTGTGTGTGTGTGTGTGCAGAAAGTGCAGGGCAAGTGAAAAGTCAAGTAATTGCTGTCTCCTTTAAGGAAGTTACATCCTGAAAGGTCTTATGCTGAAACGGTGTTTGTGGTGTTGTACTGATGGGTGGTTATCTGTCTATCAATCAGTCTATGACGCCCGTTCCAACTGGAACTCCCTCACAGGTGTGACCACGGCAAGAGTCTCCATAACAAAAGAACTCCATTGCCACGTCTTAGCCTTTAGTGCCTCACCCTCAACAGGCCACTGGCAGAGAGCAAGTCTAGCGCAGTGCTTACAGAGGCTTCTATCCAATGTTCCTAATGACTACTATCTAATGCTCCTACCTGCTCCTTCTACCTAATATTTCTACCTAAAGCTCTTACCTATGTGTTCATACCTACTACTTCTACCTAGTGCTCGTAACATTCTGACAAAACGTAGGGCTAGCACATAGTGCTCAACGCAGGAAAATCTAGAGTTACGAGGAATGAGATGCATGAGTTAAGTGTTGTCAAGTGTTACATATGACAAGGAGAGGTTGTATGTTAGTGGACAGAATGCCAGTAGTCCATTCGTTCATGAGGCAGAAAGAAAAGACAGCTAACTAGGTCAGAGGAGTTCAACTTGACAGCCACTAAAGTGCTGGTTCACTCAGCAGCTGTCACTAACCCTCGCGATACCCGCCGGCGCGTAGTGCCGCTCGTTGACTACCAAATGATACCCAACCCGACTTACGATGGTTCGACTTACGATTTCTTTCGACTTTACGACGGTGCGATAGCGATACACATTCGGTTGAAACCTCACTTCGAATTTTGAATTTTGATCTTCCCGGGCGAGCGATATGAGATGTGATACTCCCCTGGTGATGCTGCGCAGCGACAGCGAGCAGCATCTTCCAGTCAGCCACGCGATCACGAGTGTAAACAACCATTACTCTACAGTGTAGTGTGTTGCCAGCGTTTTGTGGATTTTGTGTTTTTGCCTCCCATCACATGTTTACAAAACGCCCATCTGTGTCTCCTGCTTCTGGTGACAAGAAGAAGAGGAAGGCAATTACTCTGGAGATGAAATTAAAGATAATTGCCCAGCATGAAGGAGGCAAGCCAGTAATGGCCATCGCACGTGAGTCAGGACTTTCGCAATCGACGATCTCGACCATCTTAAAGGATAGGAAGCGAATCAGCGATGCAGTGAACTCTTCAGCGTCGGTTCAATCCACTATCATCACGAAGAAAAGAGCTGGGCCGATTGATGACATGGAAAAATTACTTGCCACGTGGATGGAAGACCAGATACAGAAGCAGATACCTCTTAGTCTACTGACGATCCAGGCTAAGGCAAGAAGTCTTTTCGATACGCTAAAACGGCGTGCCGATGATCCTACGTATACGCAAAAGTTTACAGCAAGTCATGGGTGGTTCCAACGCTTCAAAAGGCGTCATAATTTTTATAATGTAAAGGTTAGTGTCGAGACAACGTGCCGATACTGTTCGGTAGGTTATGTACAATATCTAATGTAACATCACTTCAATTCACTCTATCCCTCGCATGTCTTTCACGCTCCTGCATATTCAAAATGCTTTTCACTCCATCCTTCTATACTTGTTCACCTTTTCTTGCGTCAAAAAGCTAGTACCAGGAACACACACACATAAAAGACCTCATTCACTCTCATCCATTCAATAGCTATCATGTGTAATGCACAGAAACAATGCTCCCTAGCACCACACCTTTCTGAGGTGTACACCGGCTGCCTCATTTGCCCTGGTTCAGTCCAATGGAATCATTTTGACCCCTGTATACCACAGCATTCCAATTCACTCCATCCTCCACACGTCTTCTATCCTCCTGCATTCATCCATCTCCAGTTCAATCTCCCCCTTCTCCTTTATCCCCTCCACTACTGACATATATCCTCTTTGTTAACCTATACTTACTCATTCTCTCAGTGTGTCCAAACCATTTCAGGACACACTCTTCAGCTTTTTTAACCATACACTTTTTATGACCACACCTCTCCCTCACCTTATCATTACATTGCATGAATCTACTTAAAAACAATCACAAATATCAGCAAAAGCAAAATTCATACCTAAAAAAAACATGATCAGAACAAACACAAATACAATAGCCATTACTAAAAGTCACAAAGAATAGCAGAGGAAAAGCATTCTTGGAAAACATGAATGTGCCACAAAAAATGTAGATGTAAGATAAAGTATATGAAATTCTGTTTCCCTTTGCAACCAATAAAAAGAATGGATAAAAATGTAACCAACATTAAGAATTAAGAACTAAGATATTTTAAATAAAGATAGAGCATGCAGACATGCTAATTAAAGTAAGACTTACAAAATTAAATGTCAACCAACAGTGAACATACCTTTCAGTGGCAGTAAACTGTAGTGGATCCAAGCATCAACCTGTAAAGTTTTTAAGGTTGATACTCAAGTTATACCTATATTGTTCCAGAACTTTTATATCAACACATAGCCTTAATTGCTTTCTTTTTTTCCCTTTGCCTATAAGAGACATTTATCCCTATTTCTCATCTTTATATGATGAAAAACTCTCATCTTCAAGAAAAACATAATTGGTTTTGTGTTTCTGTTTAGTAAAACAACAGCTTGTAGAGAGTTTGACAAAATTTGTTGCCCATCAAAACCCTTTCAATGATGGTTTGAAATTTCTGCTGTAATATTTTGAAAAATTCACGTCTCATTACCGGATAAGCATAAACTTCCAAAGAAGGACTCTATTCCATCTTTTCCTGCCTTCAAGTGGCAGAATTTCTTAGCCTGCTTATCTAAAATGGAGCCCTCATCAATGACGGTATTTCTGCAGTGTTTGCAAATGTGATCTTTTCGACTTAAAAAGCACACATACCCAGCAACATATATAATGGCACCAACACACTTCTACCACAGACTACCATTCGTCACTACAGCTGACTTCTAATTTAGCTCATACAGACAGATATAAGAACAGTCCTATACCTACTACTGTGAACCTCATAAACAGTCCGTCAACAAGTGCATAGCTATGCAAGCTGTTTTCTGTTAGTTATGTAATGTGGTAGTTCTGGTACTGAATTACTGTAACTAATCATGACGGAATGTTCAGTCAAGCTCGTAATGGATAAAACATACAACTGACTCTGTAAAAATCCCTTTATATCTGCCACCCTGGATACTTAAATATACCTCACCCACATGCTTAGAGTGTAGAAATATCCAGTTTGCCGTAAACTTCAGCTCCTATATGATAGTTAACTTGTAACTATCATGGCCTCCTAGTTTTGTAATATCTGAACTGTGTATTTTCAGCCAAGTGACTGCCTACAACCAAGAAGCTGCTATTTCATTCATTCATTTATTTAATTTAAGCAATGGTAAGATTGCCATCAAGTCATCACATCATACTTCTTTGAGTTGTACATTTACAACTATGTTCTTTTTTCTTGATAATATGTATTTGAAACAGGGTGCTTAATCTCTCACACATTTCCCAAATGTTGGAAGTTGCATTAGAACATCGCTTACAATTATCTCTTAGGTAAGGCTTAAATTTCTGGCTGAGGGATGGTCTTAATTTCTAAATTCATTTTGAATTTTGGCAAAAAGTCCTCATTTATTCACCATGTTAACAAATACTGAATTTTAATATTTTGGAGCTCAGCCCACAGGTTCTTTAAAGTATCCAAGTTGTATCATTAGCCATTTCCACTGTACATTTGACATCAGGTGATAAGAAGTTCCCATGAATTAATTAATATAATCATTCATCCAGTCCATGAATATCATTTGACAAAAGTTTGCACTTATAGTTCCCTAAACCTCCTAGTAGTGACATATTGTGATATGCTAAAGCAATCAAACAACTTATCAATTTAATGTGTACGCTACTGTAATGGTCCCCAGTTGAATGGGGGTAAATTTCAGCTGCCACCATTTCGCTGAACACTTGGGCTTAACTCTCATGTCTGATAAATCTTATTCTTGAATATATTTTTGTCAAATTAGGGGCTGATTTTACGTTTCGCTTTTGGTCATTGGTATAAAACTTAGCAATGTACTTTCACGAAACAGTTTCATCCTATTATGACATATTTCCTCGAGTTATTATGCTGACTCTTTAGTCAATGAAAAGATGAAAAAAGTGGATCTGCTTCTGATTGAAAGAGGGATTTTCTTTAGTCAAGCTAGGTTTCTCAAACACTGATCCTTGAATTTGCTTCTTGGCCACAGACTGTAGATTTAAAAATGAACCCTGTTTCCTGCACTATGCACACAGCAGCCTCATGCATTTCTTTTAGAAGATCAATATTCATTGTTCCATCAGAAATAAAGGATCTTAAAAATTGCTCCCACTTCAGAATTAATGCCTTAACCATGAAAACTACCTTATTAAACCTTCCAAACTTTTGATTACAAAATTCAACTTCCATTAGTTGCATGCCATCAAACACAATCCCACAGTGTTTTCTTCATGGCTATGCATGTTCATCTTTATTATTCAGCATCTATAGCATGCAGGTATTCCAGCCAACTTTCAAACCAATTTTACTCGACCAGTTGTGCAATGTACTGACTGATGGTGATGCAAGTATATTACAGAACTTTGTAGGGCATTTGGACTTTTTTTTAATTACCACAGAAAAACTTTAATCTTTATAAACCATAACATCGTCCCCTCTTATTGGTTTATGAACATCAGCTGGGTGTTTAAAAAATAAAACCATAGGGTTAAGGTACCAGGATTCATTATTCATGAAGCTTACAGAAGTTGCAGATTTTGGACGAAACGATATGCGTCTATTCTTTAGTCTTCACATTTTTGTTCTGTACTTCCTCAGTAACTTTGATGATGGTGACATCACATGAAGCTAGAGGAAAAAGTTGGTAATATTTGTCTTTAATAACATGCAAACTATGGAAAATTATAGGACAGGCTTTATTGTAGGAGGAAAAGCTTTGGGAGTTTTTGCAAAGACCAGTAAGGTGGCAGTATAATCATACATTCATTTTTATGTTAAAGGATTAATCCAGAAGTGGAAACAAGTTTTGGAATCTTTTAATAGAAGAGCTATGGATAATTATTTCAAATGTATAGTGAAGGAAACCAAGTTCATCATTTTTTTCAAGAAGCTTGCAATGAACAGAGAATATCCCTTTTTCTTTGTCAATCAGGAGCAGGTATACTTTTTTTTTCCAGTAGTTGATAAGATGAAAGTTTGTCACATGCCCTGCCATATTTGTCCTAGATAAGATATTGGCTCAAACATGTCAGTATATATAACACGATCTCGAATCTGATCCAATAAATTAAAGAAATTGCCATTGTTAAACTTAAAACAGTAAAATTACAGTTTGTAATATATAATACCTGCACAAAGTACTGGAGCACTTGTTAACTGGGAGTTTTTGCCTGGGAGTTCCTTAGGGAGAACTGTTGTCTGTTGGATTGCAATCATAACATCTGCAATAGAATAATGCAGCTTCTAATTGTGTTTATTCTGCCTTGAACCAATGCCCGTATTAGGAAAACAGAAAGCAAAATGTAGATATGGCACAGTAATACAGTATTCTTTGAGTAATACATATATGTGTGCTCTATTAAGCTTAATACCATTGTTCTTTGATATTTAGATGCTAAAACTAAAGACAGTCAAACTAAACTTAATAATTTCTATATTTTTAACACTCATTATACCTGCAGAATAGACTTGATTCTTCTCTGAGAGTACAATTTGTTTGGTTGCTGGTGCCCCTGATGACAGAAAGCCATCATGTCACAGTCTGCAATAGAGGGAAACCTATTAATTGTGCAAAAGTGATAAAATGTCATTCCTGTTGCATTTTCCTAGGTTCCTATTTCAAATTCCTATAAAACTATAAAAAAATGACATTTCCTATAACTGTACTAAGTTCTATAAAAGAATTAAAGGAATAAATATGACTTGTCATGGAAGGTATTTCAACTGCTGAGAACATTGTGATCTCAATACATGCAGGAAAAGACACCTAATTACCTTTCATAATCAATTTTAGGAATAAAATAAAGGTTTTAATTATGCAAACCATTCCTAGCATTGGTATGCTAATATATTCTCTATATAATTCTACACCATGGTGTAAAAATTCAAAATTTAGGTTCATAAGAAAAATTCAGAAAAAGCCTAGCTAATCTTTTGTACTATCTCTGCCTATTTCAAGTGGCAACAAGTGGCTGGTTATCATCCCACATTCACCCTTGGTATCAGTAAAATCAACAGTGTCCTGTAATCCACAACATTTCACTGTAAGAAATTATATGATAGACAGACAAACAAATCTGAACCACTTGAGCAAAATTTCAGTGATGATATTTCCAATTTAGTGGAAATTTATTGATACCTTTTCAATGAAAATTCAAACTTCTGCACGAATATGGTTGCTACACACATGATATATTAAGTCGTTTCAGATGTCTGTCCATGTGTAGGCTTGTTTAGGTTACAGCTAAACTGATTCAACGATGAAGTCGTCAGGTATATAATGAAATAACATATGAACTTGGAAACTGACATGTTAGCTGAAAGTAAATTAATAACCAAATAATAAAAAATAAAAATGAAGCAATACGAAAACCTCGACATATCTTCACTATTCCCTAAAGTTGAACCATTTACTTTGTATTCCTAACACCAGTTAAGTATGAAATAAAGCCTTAATTGTGTAAAACATATTTCAAGAATGATAACCTCTGACAGACGTCCCTCCAAAGCTACCAAGAATCCGAACGTGTAGGCTGAATGGCTTTTTGCCAACCCGTCTGCAGAATGGTCACATATCTCATGTCCTCGAAAACAAATCTCTATAGAAATGACTGCAGAGGTAACCTCTGTTCTTTTACCGTTTGCTGGAATTGAAGAAAAGCGTTACGAATCCAATACACACATTAATTGTTCATTTTTAGTGTTACCCAACGGTTTCCCTGTACTTCACAGCCCTGCCCATACATATGTCGATAGCCTTAAATATACAAGTTGGAAGTGCTACACCTAAATTCCCCATATTCAGATGAATTCTGTACATCGTGAGGAACCCATGGTATCAGTTTTGTTAAATTCCATCATCACATGGAAAACTTGTGTACTGTTTTAAAGTCTTTAAGAAGTTTCGATACTAGTTACCTGTAACGTAACATACATGCTTCGCCGCCTTTGCTTTTAATGTCTTCGTATTTTCTTATCATCTGGGGAAAAATGAAACCTTAGATCTTTGTTAGTGTTTTTGGTTGTTCAGTACAACACAGTGCTTCTTCCTACCTCGTCTTAGAGCTGCTACAACAGGCACACCTTCCTCTCCACATACCACGATCAGAATTCCAAACAGACGACGTACTGTCACGTATATTTTCCCGCCATTTATCGCATTACCATCAAGTGCCGAGCGCGGACTCACCAGGGATCCCTAAATGGTGACTTTAAGTCGTTTTAGCTTTATATGAGGACCTCAGGATTGCCGTGATGAATTAGCCAGATGAATTTACCATATCCGCCAGGGTCGTATTCTTGTCTCCGTAGGTTCTTTTAATTCTTTACTCGGCTAAAGGTGTTTGGATGGCATATGCATCAAAGCACAAAGTCGAAAATCATTTGAATCAAGGGATGGTGGACCTCAACACGTGCGCGGCACACAAGTACCACGTCTATGCCATAGTATTTAGCCTCTCTTGGCTATGCAGCGACGAACACGCTCGCTGAACGAGAAAGAGCGCCCAGTCTTTACACCCTTTGTGTTGTTAACCTGTGGAAGCTAAACTAAGCTTGCTATTTTTGCTTACACTTGTGTGTTTTGATAGTGTTCAAAATGACTTCATCTGATACTGAAATACAGCTTGGTTTGTCAAGCTACTGTAGGAGGAGAAAGAGGAATGTAGAGCGGTGGAAGAGTGTGGAATCGAAACTGAAAAGGAACGCATGGCTGGCGTATATAGGCTGCAGGACCATCAAAAGTTCCTGCTCGTGTTATAGGCCCTGCGTGTAGGTGTGGCTTCGATAACTTGGGAATGGAGATGATCAAGGATATTTTTGACAGTTTCTGGGCCATTGGTGATTTTAATCAGCGAAGCACTCATCTTGTTAAGCTAGGAAGCCCTCAAGCGGTGAAACGTTGCAGCATTTAGAATAGGCCAAGTAGGAGACTCCGCCGCATTGTTTACCCCGTGACGTATGGTAACAAGGTCCGTTAAGTGTGTTCCAAAGCATTTTACAGTATTCATGGCGTAACAGAACGGCATGTTAGGACAGTTCTGCATAAACAATCAGTGGGTGGAACTGTGGAACCAGATAGACGTGGTAAAGCGCCCCTTGTGTATAGGATGAATGGTGGAAAGAGGCAGAAAGTGCATGGCCATATAGATAGTTTACCTCCAGTTTTAAGCCCTTGTTATGTAGGTAATAGCCATGATAGGAAATACGTGCCCACCGTACTGAACGTTAGTACTCTGTATGACATGTCTGAGGGGGTTTACGTGTGTAAGGTAGTATGAGATACCGTGTATGTATGCAAGATGTATAATCAGTAGGTTAATTGCCATGATGAGAATAGTTTGTCTTACATATATTAGTAAGGTATGAGGAGGATGAAATAAAACAAATGGATCAGAATTTAAATGTAAAACATTCGTTGTGTGTATAGTAAAATCATACAGTTGTCGTACAGTGTTGGGTGGCGAGAAGTAATTTAGATACGTATGAAAGAACATAGAGTCCATTTAACATTGACTAGTTCAGTGTCATGATTCAGATGTATGAACTCAGATAATTCTAGTCTACGTTCGATGCTGGTTACAGGCACAAGGGCTGAGAGAGAGAGAGAGAGAGAGAGAGAGAGAGAGAGAGAGAGAGAGAGAGAGAGAGAGAGAGAGAGAGAGGAAAGTATTAGGGGGGGGGGGGACAACCAGAGGTCTTGGTTGTATGTTCTGACATGAATTAGGGTTGTCAAGGAAAAATTTAACAACGGGAACAGAGCAGAAATGGATGTGAAATCGTAAAGTGCTTAGTGACACTGATTATCTCCACCATACTAGTCATTGATACTTCATCTACGGTGCTCATTTACCTCGTATTTTAGGCTATAGCAGCGAACTTGTCATTCATTATTCACATTCAGACACTCACTCATCATGATACACAAACTCACTTTAACGCCCTGACCCCACTTGCACCAGCTCTCCTTCCCATATCATCATTTAACGTTTCGGCTTCAAATGATGGTTGAAATAGCATTGGTCGTACGAACTTGGATACCCAAATTATGAACCGAGTTTACCTCCATGGTTTGTCACTAGTGCTTACATTCGACAGCAGTAGCAAGTTTGTCATCGTTGGAAATGGCCCGCTTTCGCAATAAAGAAACTCACAGAGGTAGAATTATCGGCATGATGGAAGAGGGTCAGTCCGCCCCTGACATAGCATTGGAACTTGGCGTTTCACAGAGTACAGTTTACAAGTGGTGGAGGAGATGGCTCGAGGAGGGGAGTTTACGAGATCGACCAAGGTCAGGTGCGCCCAAGAAAACCACAGCTGAGGAAGATCAGCGTATCCTTGCAGCAGTAGATCATTCCATTACCAGTGCTGTAGATCTCCGGGACGACCTGCAACTCCAAGTTTCAGTCTCTACAGTGCGAAACCGACTTCACCAAGCTGGCGTGCAATACAGGCGACACTGCATGGAGAAGCAACGCTTCGCACAGCACTTCGTGCATGATGAGGTAATACAGTTTTGGGGAAGGGTAGACCCTGTGGGTAACAGCTTTCATAGTAAAGGGTTTGATTGCAGTTTTAAAGTGGCATTAGGGCCTACCCAAACTGGACTCGTCAATAGTCAGTGTAAGTACGAATGATATTTTATTTTGAAATGATACGTATGTGGTTACAAGAATGTTTACATAATAGAAATTATTATTATTATTATTATTATTATTATTATTATTATTATTATTATTATGTACTATTTGGAACATTATTCCTTTTCATTCTCCTACTCTGCAACACAGTCCACTCGCACAGAGGACATATTCATCACAATTTATCAGTTGCTGTTGATGTGGCTGTTAACTTCCGTGAATCATTGTCTGCTCGTTAAATGGAAGATAAGATTCAACGCTGGTCGCTGTTCGTGACGCGTCGTGGGTGGATGTGTGTTGTGCAAGATGTAATAAATTGCTTCATCTTTAGTCAATTGTTATTTATATTTATTTATTTTGCTTTGTCGCTGTCTCCCGCGTTTGCGAGGTAGCGCAAGGAAACAGACGAAAGAAATGGCCCAACCCACCCCCATACACAATGTATACACACACACGTCCACACACGCAAATATACATACCTATACATCTCAATGTACACATATATATACATACACAGACATATATATATATATATATATATATATATTTCTTTCAAACTATTCGCCATTTCCCGCATTAGCGAGGTAGCGTTAAGAACAGGACTGAGCCTTTGAGGGACTACCCTCACCTGGCCCAATTCTCTGTTCCTTCTTTTGGAAAATTAAAAAAAAAAAAACGAGAGGGGAGGATTTCAAGCCCCCCGCTCCCTCCCCTTTTAGTCGCCTTCTACGACACGCAGGGAATACGTGGGAAGTATTCTTGCTCCCCTATCCCCAGGGATATATATATATATATATATATATATATATATATATATATATATATATATATATATATATATATATAGGAAGATTAGATAGATAGGTATATTTGTATGTAGTGATTATGATAACGGTATATGTGAAAAAGTAACCATGAGATGAGAATACGTCTTATGCCATTATGTGTGCGTGTTTTCCCTCCGGTTGATTGTATGATAAACACATAGTAGCGTAAATGCTATACGTACGGTAAGTGGAATCTTGCTAGTGTGTCTCTAGATTGAAATAACTGCCCACTCCTGTAAATGTACGCCCTCCGTTTGCAACCTCCTCTTTATAATCTGACAGTCTTGGCTTTTCGCCTCTCCCTTTTCTTTTTCGATCTTCGTTTTCTCTCATTTGACTCATGAAATTTTGCTGTAAGGAGAAAATGGGAACCTCATGGTGTCATTTTGGTTATGAAAACATTCCATGACCACCCCCCCCCCACACACACACACTCCTACCCTTCCCTTACGAAGCCTTTTAAGTTACGTCTGAAAATAGGTTGTAGAAATCAAGCCCCTACGGAGAGATTAGGCCACTAGGACGAAGAGACGTCATTGTTTTGTTTGTAACAAAAAAAAAAATAGCGTTGCTTAAAACTAGTTTCCAAATGCATACGTTATTCTAAGGATTTGTTAATGAAATCTTGCTTGATTGGAGGAGAAGGAGGTCTGATATCATTAACACCCACATTGACTTGACCGGTAATTACAGTTAAGGGTCGTTTGCGCAATTACCTTCCTGAATAACGATTGCTACCAGTTGGCGTCCACGAACGATGGTTTCGTGTTGAACTACTTGGTACAGCGTTCATTCTTGGATGTTATGGAATGCATCGTATAGTACACGCAGGAAATCAACAGTCCATTTGAATTTCATTTCAGTTTCATACGGTATGCGAAGACTATATTAACGAACAGCGTTTGACGCGGCTTGTATTCAAAGAAAAAAAATATATATATATAAGCCTCAAGTTGTTGGCTTGCTAAATACGTACAAAAAAATACATCATTGATCTACATCCTCGGCCATGTGTAATATTATGAAAAGGGACTGATCGATGTGAAAAACTGGCCAGATCAGCTTGCTATTGATCCTCTACTAAGGTGTCAGTGTGAACGAAGATTTTCAGAGGTAACTGTTAGTCCCCTCCAACCATATAGTTCGCCATCGTCTACAACAGAATGTTAAACAGATGCAGTAGAAGAAAAAAAATTCAGGGAAGGTATACAGGCTTGTAAAAGTGAAATGGTAAAATTCCTCCCTCGCCCGTATCAGAGTACGTTCAAACTAGACATCGACTACTCTCGCCCCACCTTACACGAGAGCGCCCTCAGTCCTCCCCCTCCCTCCCTTTTCTCCCCTAACCCTCCCTCCTCCCTTTTCCAACATGGCTGCTTCCCGCCAAATGACCATGTGGGTCTTAATGCCGCCAAAAATTCAACATCATCACAGAGCGGATGCTTACACCATCGTTTACACCCACTCACTTTGTAGAGTGTAAGTACTTCTGTAGATTGTGGCTCCTCTAACCTCATTTACGGCTGTACTGTCAGAGAAAATTTGAGAACAATATCTCCCGGTTGTGAGGTTTACCGGCGAAATATGGCGGGAATCAATGGCGTAGGCGGTGGTGCCGGCTGTAGTGCGCATCCGAACGTATCTTAAGTATTTTCTTAAATCGACTATCCACCCTTGGTCTGGGACAGTGAAATAATGAGTAATATAAAAAAAATGGACCTCGAGATCATACTGTCTTATTAATGGGTTTTATTTCAGAATGTTGAAAAGTGTTAAGTCGGCAAGGTGAACTTCCTCCCCGCACACACATACACACACACACTACTACAAGCCGCTAGCTTCACCGGCGACCAACCGTCCCACGCACGTACATACACACACCGCTACCATACACTCTACTCACCCTCTAAAGGAATAACGGCTAGTTTTCGAGATGAATGATCGTTTATATACAACAATGAATTTGATGTAGTTCCTGTTGACGTACATCAGGTTTGCTAACTAATGTATTAGTAGGATATTTATGTTACATCAACTACTCTTTGTTGAGAAGACGCGTGTTTCCCACATTAACCAATTCTATAATTGAAGGGGATGACTTGAAATGGACTCATTTTTTTAAGGAAAGCGATGATTATGCAGAGAAATGAAGCGAGTTTGAGGAAGTAAAGTTTTCGTTTAAGTGGAGGTCAGGGGGAGGTAGCGAGCGGTGCTCTCTCGCTCAGCCCCCAACACCACAACCGCCGCTAACCACGCTAACCAAGGCTATTCTCCCCGGCGCTGCCGTTACCATATATGGCTGTACAGACACGCTACATCCAGCGTTGTCATCATCATCATCATCACCACCACTATCACCACCAGGGCGCTAGAGCTATACCAAGGGCCCCCCTCTCCCTCCCTAACGTCACAATACCAGCATTACCAACCCTCCAACGTCACAATACCAGCGCTGCCAACCTAGCGCCCGCCACCTCAATTCCTTCACCAAGCCAAGCGCTTTGTGTTGCCGTCACCACCTAGACCATAGCTCAGATATCAGCCATGGACCAAACTTCTAGTTCTGGTATCCCAGAGATTTGGCTATAATGTCTCACCATCGACAGTAGAAGGCTTTCCTCACTACACGCCATCATCAGTGACATTCACCACCAACAGCGCTCGCCGGGTGCCACAATCAGCGCTTCCAAAGTCACCTCCCCAAAGCCTGCTATTGCCAACGCTTCCTCACTATTTTGCCGGCTCTCTCTTTCTCTGTGTATTACGATTACCCCCACCTTCATGCCTCTAGTCATGGAAACACGTCGTCCAAAGCAGGGATTTCTCGTTTATCTCGACCTACACGAGGTGTTTCCGCCTAACCCGCATATAAATCCCAACGTTACCAGCTAACCACCCAGGTAGCCCCCAACACGAGGTAGTCTACCACTTCCACGCTTATCCTCGTTGCTCGGGTAGTTGAAATACGTGAAATCACAACCATCAAACCACAATTAAATCAAATTTACCCGTTGGTTATTTTCTTATTTGAATCTATTTCTTTTTATGTCCTTTCTCTGTATGTACTCTTTCCGTTACAGTGTTTCTCTTACCAACGCAATCATTTTATAGTCCTTACCACCACTAGCTAACAAAGTGATGTCGATTCTTTGTTCTGTTAACTTGATATAAACATTATTCTTGAACATTTCGAATATTGATGAAAGCCCGTTTACCATTCGTACGCCCATCTAGCCCCCCCATCTACTCAACCTATGATAAAACTCTTATCTGCGACTACTGCAGAAACATATTGATTTACGCATTTGGTGTACGACATTTTTTTCTCAATAAAGCGTACGGTGCAGCATTTAAAGTTTTTTTTGGGGGGGAAATTACGCTAGCTAGCATCGCTAGCCAGAGTCAGAGTGTTGCCAGAGTCGTATGCATGGCGTGGGTATGCAGTTCCTCTGCTTGTAACCCTCCTTAACCCGAAATGTTCCTAAATCTGAAGTTTTTTTTTTTTTTTTGAGCGGCGACATGACGTAACAAGTGGAAATTTCCACACCTGACCTCATTTGCCCATGCTGGGCTCTGTTGGCGCTAGTTTGTTGTAACAACCCATCGTTTTCCCCAGACTTACGTACATTACTGACTGTTTTCTTTGCTTATTCTCTTCTCTATAGTACAAAGATATTGTTGAAAGTGTCTAAAAGGCCTGCAGATACCCCGATGGGTAGCAGTGAGAGGGAAAAGAGGAAGCATCTATGTTTATCTATAGCAATTGGAAAAACTGGACAGAGGCGTAAGTATGAAACGTCCCACAGAAGAGTATGGTGTTGAAATGACCACCGATCTATGACATCAAGAAACAGAAGGATAAGCTTTTGAAGTTCTCCTCTGAGGGTGATGAACAGAAGTTCATGAAAGACAGAAAAACATTGCATAAAGCCAAGCATTGAGGATCTTGATCGTCTATTGAAAGATTGGATCCGAGAGCGTCCCAGTGAACACATGCTACTTCATGGTATGCCGATCATGAAACAAGCAAAGATATATCATGATGAACTGAATATTAAAGGCAACTGCGAATATTCAACAGGCTGGTTGCAGATATTTAAGAAAAGACATGGCATTCAATTTTTAAAGATTTGTGGCGTTAAAGCAACTGCTGATCCCGAAGCAGAAGAGAACAAGTTATTTTTGGTATGTGCAAAACATGATTTACATGTGAAAATCTGATTTTCATCTCCACCTAAAATGCCATGTTTGGACGTAATATGAACGGCAACATTATTGCGTTGAAATTTTTCTCAATTTTATCATTACGTTTACTGCTACCTGTAATTATCGTGAATTAGATGCTTATTTGTTTTTTATATCTCAAATGAAGCTTAAAACACAGCATCGTAGGTGGAAACTGAAAACCTGCAGTTGTTTGTTTTTTTCAACAACTGATACAGGTATTTCATTTTTTTTTACTGTGAAGTACTTATGTGTGATTAAGTGTAAGAAAACTGATTGCTTATCAGTAGTCATTGAATTCAGAGTTGGGAATAAAGGTGATGTTAAACAACCACAGATTGTCCACATGGTTGGCTGAAGTTGTGACACCTTAGCTTTCTGATGTTTCATTGTTACCCAAACTTTGTTTCATGCGTAAAATTATTAGAAATATCGTTTTGATTATCTTCAGGCTATGTGTATGAGGTGTATATGAAACATGAATGTTTATGTATATAAGTTATCTTCAGGCTATGTGTATGAGGTGTATATGAAACATGAATGTTTATGTATATAAGTTATCTTCAGGCTATGTGTATGAGGTGTATATGAAACATGGATGTTTATGTATATAAGTTATCTTCAGGCTATGTGTATGAGGTGTATATGAAACATGGATGTTTATGTATATAAGTTATCTTCAGGCTATGTGTATGAGGTGTATATGAAACATGAATGTTTATGTATATAAGTTATCTGAAATCCGAAACACTGCTGGTTCCAGACATTTCGTATTTGGGATACTCGACTCCAATATTCTGCAGTAATACTGTATATTTGCCCGTGTTCACTCAGTCCATCATGCCATCCAACTTGTCTTTTAAGTTCTCTTGTACTAGTGTTGCTCAGAAGCGAAAAGGCAAGGCACCGCCACTGAGGTTAATGCAGATGTTCTCGAACGGTACGAGAGGTGAACACACGGTTGAGGTCAACCACGCCATTGGACTTAGTTGAGACTCTACTTTACGGACTATTCATGATAGAGCAGAGGAGATCAAGGAGAGTGCCGGGAGCGGAGCATTACATCAGAACACGGAAGACCTATTATGTCCCGAAAGTTCGATTTATGGAGGAAATGGAACGCGTGGATCGAACGCCGAACGCACGAAAGTCTTCCTCCGTCAGCGCGTGCGCTCGTGGTTACAAGGCAAAAAGGCCAGGATATGACGACAGCGAGTGAAAGGAACAGCGAAGACATTTTCCTGCAAGGGTTGCTTTGCTGATTTGAGAAAACGCTACAATTACCACATCAGGTGTGACTGGTAGGCCTTCTTCCGCTGGCACCGAAGAGTTCAAAGGCATGGGAGGTGTAGGCCGAAGATCCTGCAACCATAAAGATGATGTTTGACCCCCCTGAAATTCAGCGTACCTGCTGGCCTCACTAGTGGACTCTGGTGGTTGTAATGATCGTCTAAGGGGCGCCTGACCAATCATAGGCTTTGTTTTCGTGACATCCGAAACCGCTATTCTGCTCAATTGGGATAACTAGATTCAAGACAGTGTACCTCCCAGCTAATTTACATCATATTTTGAAACGGACTTGATGTTATTGGAATGTTGTGTGCCCTCCAGGTGTATATATCTTTTGACAAAATGTACCGAACTCAACATTATAAGTACAAGCAGGAGGTCGAGGTCGCGCTTTGACGTTTCAGACACAATCGAATGCCAGACTCGTCATGGCGTCTTCTACAGTACGTGGTGGCAACGTTTGCTGTGTTCCTTTTTGCCGATCAAACAAACACGTAGCTCCAAACCTTCATTTTCATCGTTTTCCAGCAGACTGTGAGAGGTGAGGAACAAGTTGTCATGTTTTCACCTGGATGTCGTCTTTCTGGTAGGGAACAATGGACGTGGATCATACATAACGTCTTTGGAAATTACAAAACGATTCTTTTACAGATCGGAAACTTGGCTGAAGTTTGTCAATAGGCCGGATTTGTATCGTAAGACCTGCCAGCAACTCAATAAGACATTTAAGGTCTGTTCAAGACACTTTGAGCCTAGAATGTACGTGAATTCAGCATCACCCCGGCTGATCCATTCGGCTGTTCCAACCATACCTGGTATGTTTTACATGAACATCAAAAGTTTATAGAAACAAGTGCAGTTGTTTAATGGTTGATTGAAGGCATGACTTAACCTTTAGTAGCAATGTACTGGAAAGGTAACATGATATATAGGATCTTTTGTGTTTACCGGGGTTTCCACTGCATTTTCCCGTGTTGGTATAACTTGGTGTGTAATTGCTGTCAGTATTTGAGAGGCAAGAACTTACACTGGAGGTAGCCGGGCTTGTAGCGCCACCTCTATGGTCCAGATGGCTGGCTGTGCTGCTGTCTCCTGACCAAGGGGGGGACGCGGGTGCTTGGCGGGAGATAGCTCGGTTTACGATGCCCACGCCATCTACCGCCCGCCATAGAAACTCTCATTCAAACTTGGCTCTAGTCCTGCCGCCGCTTGTATATTTTTTGGGGAGTCTCCCATAGGCGTAGACTGTTACGTGCAGGACGAACTATCTTCATAAAGAGGGATCGGCATTCACCATTTCACTCTCTCTAATGGGTAATTTCTACATTGTTAGATATAAGAGTTACAGATAAAAAGAGAGACTATAATCTTAGTTCAGTATATGATTAAAATCTTTCATATTTGATGATACTATTGGTGCCAAGCTTGAAGCGTGCAAGCTTTGTTGAGATAGATCCAACGCCAGATAATGCTGTAGTCAGTTTGGATAAAGGACTGTAACCCCCTAAATGCATCAAGATGTTTGTGCATCCTGACTTTGTCCGTTACATACGCAAATACAAGTTACATTAGTCCCTAAAAAATTCTGTACGCACTGTTGCCAAGATATACGCCATACAGGGAATACTACAAGTGATGTTTGAATTGACTATTCGCTATAAAGTTACTTGTATAGAGAACATGTCCCGGACATTGCTCCTATAACGTCAGTTAATATAAAAGTGGTCACTATATCCTCTCAGATGCTGATAACATGTAACCTTATAGCAAACTTTGCTAACTGACATATATACGATATACGTTGCATATAACGGGATACGCCATCGCCTCATGGTACTCCGGAGGCATACCCCCCTTGGCTGCTTTTTGAAGATATTTATAGATCACGTTCCGCGAATTATTATTATTATTAAAAAGAAAAAAGGTTTGTAGTAATGGTTACATAGTTTGTCATACGATGAAGGTATGGATATGTCAGACGTGGGGTGTACTGTATGGCAGACTTAGACCCACCCTTAGAAAGTCGTTAAAATGGCGGGAAGAGAGGTGCCATCGGTGAGTTTCGGTCGGTATTTCTCATCCCCCCAAGCGTCCTACCTAACCTCTGTAGGGGTGATGCTGTAACGGAAGTCATTCAGGATGTATAAACATATATATATTTGAGAGAATTTGGCTTAGTATGATTAGAGTGAGATTAAACTCGTCATGACATTGAGATGGTGTGTGTTTCGCGTCTATGAAGAGGAGAATCGGGAAAATTGTTGAATGAGAGACGTGGTTGTTGTATGGAGAACGGTTACGATGGTAAACTCATGTTAATGATGCACTGTTGCCCGTCCTCAGCTGGTTTTCTCTCATTACTGTAATTTGCCCTTCTGTTTGAAAAAAAAGTTTTTATAAGTAGATTAATAGAAGAAGTATACGTTCAGGGCTTGTTGACACAGACCCATTAGTGTCCACTGTTTGAAAGTACTTTTAGTAGACTAGTTAAAGATACAGCATAGTGGGATCTGCTCTTTGATTGGCCCCACCTATCCTCTAATGTGCCCATCGTCCTCTCAATTACAGATGCGTTTTTATTAATGTATGCTTCGACCAATAAAGTGGTCTGATCTAACGAAAATGATGACTTTTTGATATGATTTTTGTTGGTTCCGCCGTTTAGGTTTAATTCGAGGGATATTTGGTAATTTTGCTACTGAGAAACTTATTAGATGTCCCGAGAGAGAGAGAGAGAGAGAGAGAGAGAGAGAGAGAGAGAGAGAGAGAGAGAGAGAGAGAGAGAGTTGGGGAAGGGGGGTGAAGGCGCAGGAAATCAGAGGGGATGGACGCCCATCTCACGGGAAGGAAGCGGGTGGAACGCAAAATTATATTAAAATGAAATTGTAAAGGGAACAGGAAGTCAACGGGGGCCAGATACTACAGTACCATTACCATGGGATCAGCGTTTTCCCTGAGAATGTTGGTGATGATGAACTTAGTGATGTGCTCTCTCTCTCTCTCTCTCTCTCTCTCTCTCTCTCTCTCTCTCTCTCTCTCTCTCTCTCTCTCCCTTCCCTCCCTCCCTCCCTCCCTCCCTCTCTACTTACGGCCTGTGCGACTTACGACCATCCGTACATACGACCGGAACGATGATATACGCAAATATAGAATTACGCCAGGTCGTACGTCCGCCAGTGCTGACGGCTGCTTGCGTACGATAGTGATGTCAGATGTTATCCCAGGATTGTGTACAACACAGCATCTCTCAGTTAACTTTCAGTAAGCGCGCGTTATTCAAGTGAATCTAACGAATTTTCGTGATGGATTATAACCATTATTGTATTAAAGCCCAGAGAAGATGACGAGCAAGAGGATAAACCCATCACCTGTTGCTAGACCTGGCAAAAAGCCTAGAAAGACACTCGACTTGGAATTGAAGATGAAGATCATCACCCAGTATGAAGGAGGAAAGAAAGTTAATGTTATTGCACGTGATCTACAGTTGTCCCATTCGACCGTCTCCACAATTTTAAAGGACAAAGAAAAAATACGTGAAGCGGTGAAAAGTTCGGCAAGTATGAAGTCTACGATAATAACAAAGAAACGACAAGGGCCGATCCACGAAATGGAAAAGCTGTTGATGCTGTGGATGGAAGATCAAATTCAAAAACGTGTACCACTAAGTTTGCCAACAATTCAGGCGAAGGCTAGAAGTCTTTTTGAGATTTTAAAGGAGCGAGCGGGAGAGGATTACATGGAAACCTTCACAGCAAGTCACGGTTGGTTCATTAGATTTAAAAGAAGATATAATATGCACAGCGTTCGAGCCACAGGTGATGCAGAAACTGCTGGCCAAGGAGCTGCGAAATGGTAAAAAAAAACAAACTAAAGAATCTTTTTTGATAAACCATAGAATGATTTACAATAATGTCAATTCATAAAACTAGTGAAACAAAGATGAGATATCACCATAGAACTTGTGTAACGTAAAAGATAAATATGAAACATGAATTAAACAATTTTATATAAAAGGTAAAAAAAAAAACCCCACATAATCATATAGTAAATCAGGTTAATAAAAAAAGTTAATCATGATAGAAATTGAGTAGGATAAAAGATTGCAGTACAGGTATACAAATTTTACATGCCGTACTGACATGCGTCCGACTTACGTCCATTTCGACATGCGATCGGTCGGTCAGAACGTAACTGGCACATATGTCGGAGTATATATATACAGTATACACACACACACACACACACACACACACACACACACACACACACACACACAACACACACATACACACACACACACACACACATATATATATATATATATATATATATATATATATATATATATATATATATATATATATATATATATATATAGTTTTCTGTTTTCATATTTTGGATCATACCTGTTGTGGTCTTAGATTAGCCATTCCTTATAATTACCACACTTTTGATCCTGTTAGGCTGCTGTTCGGTAGAAATGAAAAAGGGTATGTGGGCGATGGAAAGGTTAGCCATGTGTTCGGTTTCGTGTATAGCAACTGGTCTACTGCCTGTTCAGTGACACGCATCGTTTACAGAAATGCTCAGTAAACAGTGTGTAAACGACTGGATCATTTCCACCCTGTTTTGGGGTTATGTCGAGCTGTAAGGTTTAAGGTTATATCTGGATGTACGGTTTTCCCCATGATTTCACATACATTGATAGTTATATGATAATTTAGATGATATTTTTAAGTTGAATCTTGCGAGAGTCTTCTATGTATCCCCAGATATAGGATTTCGACATGTTTAATTTGTTGGACGGAATTTTAGATGTATAAGGAGAGAAGACTAGTGCTTGTGCAGTGTGTTGGAGGTTGTGGGGTGGAGTGGGTGTGGGAGGTTGCAGATAACACAGCTCAGGTGACAGACCTGAATGACAGAATGACGAAGCAGGTGTCTGGGTTTGCATGTGTGTGTTTGTGTGTGAGACGAGGAAGTTGAGGGTAGACGTGTAAAAGTAAGTCAGTGAGGTTTAGCAGGGTAGAGAGAGACACGGTTCAGGTTGAGTGTGAGTTTAAATAGAGAAATCCTGGAGGAAGGAGAGTATTGTAGATGCATAGGGATGGGCGTGGCAGTGGATGGAGCTGTGTGGCAGGTGGCTGAGGCAGGAGATGTGCCTCAATACTTCTCATGTAAACTGTGCAATACATCCAATGCCAGCAATCTTCAACGTTACTACCTTGAATGTCCCACTGTTAACGACCACTTACGACAAGGACAGTCCTTAATAGACGCATGGGAGTGCTTGGTAAAGGACAATCACTTAAACTTAATTTCAAGAGACACACCCACTTTGGTGGTTGTTAAGTGTACGGTGTACAGCATCAGTGTAACATACGGCGTCTCCTGCAAGTCACTTGTATATAGACAGCTTTTCATGTGCTGGGTCTGTCTCTCCTCGAGCGAAATGAATTGATAAAAAGCAAGTATGGGAGCTGAAGTGTGTCAAAGGATGGGTAAGAGGGCAAGGGCCTATGAGTGCGTTGCGGAGTGTGTGTGTGTGTGTGGGAGAGATCATCCCGTCTGTGAGGGGAAAAAAAATGGGTATGTTTGATGGTATAGTAGTTCTGACGGTGCTGCGATTTAACGAGTCATGGACCCTGTTGCAGTAGAGGAGAATGGATGTGTCGAAAAGGAAATTCCTGAGGACACTGTGGTACGAAGAGAGTTGGTCGGGCAAGGAGTGACATTCTTAGAGCTACTGACGGAATATTATTTAGCCTTTGAGATATGGTTTTCTGCAGGTTGCTTGAGAGGGTTGAAGTTATGACAGTCGGTAATTTGATCTGCATCCTTGTGGAAATTTTCCCTCTCTCTCGAGTAGAAGAATACAGAGGCATGAAGTTATGGCATGAACAGTATGGTTGATCTTCACAACGAAGAGAAGTGGCGTTTTAAAAGCACAGACTCCCAGCGAAAAGTAGATATCTCACCCTCCGCGTTAAGAGAAAACGTGGGCCATTCACAGCACGCGACGCAAAGTGCCCTGCGCTTCCTGGCCACTCACCATCCGTGACACATTTGTCGCCCACCTATCACAGTACAGTGTTCCCTTCAATATACCACAGTGAATCCTGTTGTCCCAGCTGATCATCACGTGGAATAAAGGTACACTGTGGCCGGACGAACTTGATGGTCTGAACTTATTCGTGAATTTTGAGCTATGGTTATACCATGGATCAATGAGTGATAGTGAACCAGCTCGGTCCCTTCCTATATAGGCGCAGGAGGGTGAGAACGGAAGCGAAGTGGTTGGAAACAGAGGGGAAGATTAAAGCGAGACAAGGATGGGTGTCATTACCAGCCTCACGAGAGAGAGAGAGAGAGAGAGAGAGAGAGAGAGAGAGAGAGAGAGAGAGAGAGAGAGAGAGAGAGAGAGAGAGATTTTGCGTCAAAAGTTGATGGTCAACGGTGTTGGGGTCTGGTTGCTTCGACAAGCTGGACAAGGCCCAGTGTAGATGTAAAACTTTTTTTTTAAATCACTTTGGGCATATTTTTTTTTTTTTTTTTTTTGTTACTATAACCTCCAGAAAGCTGTTCATGTCACGCCTTATCAAGCGACATCGGACGTTGGACGAAGTAAAGCAGAGGACGACACAGAAACGTTCGCTTACAGTGTGCGGTACGACAACGTTTCGCACAGTTTGTAAACAAGGCTTCCGCGTCATGCATGGGCTCAACAAAGGACGTGTTGAGAAGGTCCGTGTTATCCCGCATTTGTTGACTGGGTCACCGGGAGGGGCACCAGCCATTACGGTCGTTGACTGTCGCTGTCGATAGTGGTAGGAAGCGCATCGCAGGACTTACCAGCCGTGTTGGTGTATCCTAGGATAGTCTCCACAGCGCAATTATCTGGATTTCAAGTTAGCTAGAGGGAAGCCGTATGACTTATATGTAGACCTAGATGAACCTCTAGGTGGACCAGGTTATCTGCTGGAGGACAGTACATGTGAAAGGACAGATAACACAAGACCTGATGGTCTATGACCAGGTTAACTGCTGGGGGACAGTACATGGGAAGGATAGAAAACACAAGACCTGATGGTCTATGACCAGGTTATCTGCTGGAGGACAGTACATGGGAAGGACAGATAACACAAGACCTGATGGTCTATGACCAGGTTATCTGCTGGAGGACAGTACATGGGAAGGACAGATAACACAAGACCTGATGGTCTATGACCAGGTTATCTGCTGGGGGACAGTACATGGGAAGGATAGAAAACAAAAGACCTGATGGTCTATGACCAGGTTAACTGCTGGAGGACAGTACATGGGAAGGACAGATAACACAAGACCTGATGGTTTATGACCAGGTTATCTGCTGGAGGACAGTACATGTGAAAGGACAGATAACACAAGACCTGATGGTCTATGACCAGGTTATCTGCTGGAGGACAGTACATGTGAAAGGACAGATAACACAAAACCTGATGGTCTATGACCAGGTTATCTGCTGGAGGACAGTACATGGGAAGGACAGATAACACAAGACCTGACGGTCTATGACCAGGTTATCTGCTGGGGGACAGTACATGGGAAGGACAGATAACACAAGACCTGACGGTCTATGACCAGGTTATCTGCTGGAGGACAGTACATGTGAAAGGACAGATAACACAAAACCTGATGGTCTATGACCAGGTTATCTGCTGGGGGACAGTACATGGGAAGGATAGATAACACAAGACCTGATGGTCTATGACCAGGTTATCTGCTGGAAGAATGTACATAGGAAGGACAGATAACACAAGACCTGATGGTCTATGACCAGGTTATCTGCTGGGGGACAGTACATGGGAGGGATAGATAACACAAGACCTGATGGTCTATGACCAGGTTATCTGCTGGAAGAATGTACATAGGAAGGACAGATAACACAAGACCTGATGGTCTATGACCAGGTTATCTGCTGGAGGACAGTACATGGGAAAGACAGATAACAAAAGACCTGATGGTCTATGACCAGGTTATCTGCTGGAGGACAGTACATGGGAAAGACAGATAACACAAGACCTGATGGTCTATGACCAGGTTATCTGCTGGAGGACAACATAGGAAGGACAGTTAATAGAAAAAAAAAAAAGATCCTACGAAAAGTTATGTATGTGTGTACATTAATGATTTCCATGGATTCCCGATCTATGCAGATAGAGACAGGGCAGTAAAGCAGAAGTCTGCTCCCCACCCACCACTATAGAGGGAGACAGGATGATAAAGGAGAAGGCTCCTTCCCTCTCGCCACTCCCTCCGGCACATCACCCGGCAGAAAAATAGCTTGAAAGTAACGCCATACATCACAGAGCAAACATATTGACATGGAAACCTCGTAGAAAACGATGAATGGGAAACACATTCTGATTTAATTTTAGCCACAAGATACACCGGGGGAGGAGTACTTGATATCATGTTGGTTTGCATACAAGAACATAGTCTGAGATATGTGTGTGTGTGTGTGTGTATGTGTGTGTGTGTGTGTGTGTGTGTGTGTGTGTGTGTGTGTGTGTGTGTGTGGACTGTGTTTAATGATATGGCCTTAATTAGTTGTCCGGGGGTATCAAAAACTGCTGACCGATTATGAACATGGCTTTCGAAATAAAGATCATATTTATTGAACATGATAGAATTATTTTGTGGTATGATAATAGTATTAAGATAACAAAAAAGTAATTCCGTGGGTCAGAAATAAGATAATTGTGGAAGTAGGCGAGACCTTAAATTGTTTTCTCCGGTAAAGCACAGACACACTGAGAAAGTCTAATAAAGCAATTTTTTTTTTTATGTACCAAATACTCCTGCTACTACTACTACTACTACTACTACTACTACTACTACTACTACTTCTGCTACTACTATTACTACTACTAGTACTACTACTACTACTACTACTACTACTACTACTACTACTACTACTACTACTACTACTACCACCACTACTAGTTATTATTATTACTACTACTACTACTACTACTACTACTACTACTACTACCACCACTACTAGTTATTATTATTACTACTACTACTACTACTACTTTACTACTGCTACCACTAGTGCTACTATTACCTCAAGGAGAGACATTTAACCCTGCTTTTCTTTTTCAGATTGGAACCCAAGAGCAGTTGCATATAAAGCAGGTAGGGAACGCTTATTGTCCCCATCATACTTTCGCATAAGACTTGCATGGCTTTATCCAATCCTCATACTACATTGGATTCACTATCTTTTTGTCACTGTTCGTTGTTGAGCCAGAGGGAGAGGTGGATGAGTAGGTGCCATCCATCTTTTCCTATCTCCATTCTACCATATTTTAAGGGTAAACAAGGAGGTGTAAACCTCGCCAAGAACCATCAGGTCTCCTGTTATCTGTCCATTCCCATGTACTGCCATGACCATCATCATTGTGATTGCTGCTGCATGCATGCATGCATTACCGCTATACACGTATCCTTACCCCTCCCACAGCCCACTAGCCCTCCCACAACCCACCACCTCACAACCCACCACCCCCTCCAGCAACGAACTATCTCCCTCCCACAACCCTCTGCCCCATTCCATACCCCTTTACGCCTTCCTACAATGCACTACCCCCTCTCCCACAACCCACCATTCCTTCCAACATCCCTCTACCCCTTCCCACAATCCGCTACCCCTTCCCACAACCCACTACCCCTCCCACAACCCCCCCCCCAGCAACTGACTATTTCCCTCCCACAGCCCTCTGCCCCATTCCATACCCCTTTACGCCTTCCTACAACGCACTACCCCCTCTCCCACAACCCACCATCCCTTCCAGCATCCCTCTACCCCTTCCCACAATCCGCTACCTCTTCCCACAACCCACTACCCCCCCCTTCCACAACTCACAACCCACTACCCTCTCTTTCAAACCACCTTCCTGACATCACCGCCAATATAAGCACCACCTCCACTTATCACTATTACCACTTACCCCATAATTACCATCCACTCCACCACAATAACCACCACCTCTTACCCCCCCACCCCCCTCCTCCCCCACCTTACTACCCCACACACACTCACGCACGCACACGCACCCCTCACCCACCACCCAGTACCACCAGAACCATACCACATCAGCATCATCATCATCATCACTACCACCCAACCTAACTAACAACCAACAACCAACCCCCTTCCCCTACAACCACGACCACGACCACCACCCCCTCCCACCACCACCACCACCACCAGAGAGCATGGGTCTACACAAGTGAAGCCAGACTTTCCGCCACCGTAGACTCGTGTATCCATCATCACTCATTGTTTCGTCACCTCATCCCTTCCTCAACGCACCCACGATCATGAGTCGTGAGGGTGAGTCTTGAGTAAACTCCCAGCTCAGTGAAACACAGATTTAACATCTGATGTTGATTAAACATCGAGGCACTGGTTTTACGGACCAGATTCCTATACGTATATAGTTTACAATAATGTTCATTTTTTCATGTTAGGAAGTTTGCATGTAGCTCTTTGATAACCGCCCCTCCACGAATAATGTTTTGATGTGTTGTTGGTTTTGTATGGCTTCGGCATGAAGATCACGGATATTATTATAACCCCATGCAAGGTGCGACAGCATGTTGAAATGGCTTCGGTGTTTATGTGTGGATGTGAGCCAGTGCGGCCCTTTCTTCGTCTGTTCCTGGCGATACCTCGATAGCGCGGGAAGCGGCGATCTAGTGTGATAAGAATACGACTGTAGATAGATGGATAGATGGTTGAATGGACTGATAGATAGATTGATTGATGAATGGATAGATAGGTAGGTAGATAGATGAATGGAGATAGATAGATAGATGAATGGATGGATAAATAGATGGATAGATGAATGGATAGATGGATCCGCGACTGGTAAATATATGCTGTACATAGCATGTTTCTGTGCCACAGCTGTTACTTTACTGTGACAGGCACATGTGTTAGGTATATACGTGACAGGTGTTACCATAAACATATATGTGTGTGTCTGTGTTACCGGGTTCTTCCCGCGTGCTCTTACACCGCCATTTGAAAAGTCACGGTTGGCCAGGTTGTAGTCATTGTGACGGTACGAAAACGATTGACCGTCTCACCCGGGAACTTTTCACTCTTAAGGGAATTCAGCATTTCCCTGCCACGTAGTGTAGCGCATCCTTAGGCCTTCAGGTGCCCCATTATAGGGAGTCCTGAGGTTATATCACACACACACACACACACACACATACTAAGTATAAAGGTAAACACAAATGCGTGTGTGTTATGACCCATTTCTACACTATAGGGAGGGAGTTGTATAGGCACAGATCTCAAAGAGTTTTTTGAAAACGTTTGTTTTCTGGTAACGTTCTACAACGAATTTGTAGCAAACGTTTGTGGAGATGCGGGGCATCGATCCCCGTACCTCTCGCATGCTAAGCGAGCGCTCTACCATCTGAGCTACATCCCCGTGTTTTGGGAAAGCGAGTTTCCTTTTATTTCCCTGGACTGGGAAAGGTGGTTGGACACTCGCGTGTCCCACCAATATGTCCCAACTTAGTCGCCGCTGCTGTTGACCTGATCCACCATGAAGACGAGATAGTGAAAGACAAGAAGTCATGAATTGTTTCTGACGTTCCCGTATAGATAGATAGATAGATAGATAGAGAGAGAGAGAGAGAGAGAGAGAGAGAGAGAGAGAGAGAGAGAGAGAGAGAGAGAGAGTGTCTGGGGCTTATTATCATCAGCGGAGCAGCGTTACAAACACTCCTCCACAACCCACACTTGTGATGTGATAATGCGTTCATGAAATTCGCATCGCCCGTCACAGCGGGACTTCAAAAAGCCAGCCAGATGACCCTGTAACCAACTGACTTCATTTCTCTCAGTCCTTTGGCGAGTTTTCATGAAGTCACTGACGTCACAGACTGTGTAATCCTGTCCCTTTTTAGGAATCCGATGTGAAATATATGCTCTTATATGTGTCCTTTTAGCATCAGATTTTCTTCTATGTATGTGTATGGCAGTTACCCAACCCCCCATTTGTGTCTCTATACATGTGAGATTCGAGTTGTGTCACCATGTATATCATCTTGTGTCTCTATACATGTGAGATTCGTGTTGTGTCACCATGTATATCATCTTGGTATACGACCACACCATCATCTGTCGAGTCTTTGTAATATATTTCCCGATTTCTCTGAGATAGGGAAGGTATTCGACCTGAAAAGAAGATGAGGACAAGGGGCGCGTAGCACACACCGCACAGGCTTGCTTGATGAATGATACAGTGTGTTTCTCCGTCGCACCGTCGTACTGAAGGAGTCATGCCGTCGTACTGAAGGAGTCGTGCCGTCGTAGTCATGGGGTCGTCCCGTCCTGCTTATGGCGTTTGATAATAGGGTTGACCTTTCCACCTGACACCTGTCACCTTTTGTTGTCGAGGTCACCCTTCTTCCTGCATCTGTACAGAGGTTAGTTTAACTTCACATCTGTCCTCTGCAGACGCTATAGTTGACACCACAGGTGTGTATGAGCGCAGCCACTGACGTCGTCAACACCTGTGCACGTAAATTTGTCCTCTTTATAGACACCTGTTAAGCATCAGCTTTCACCACAGGTGTGTATGAGGCTCAACACTTGACGCGTTCTACACCTGTGTAATTTCATCTTTACATGTGAAAGGAAGGACGTGTTCTCTCTTACGAGGACAGAGACGGGAGTCGCTTGAAATCATGTCACGTCTGTGAAATATTTAAAGACCGTGTTTTTTATCATCTACCACCTATACAACTACGTAAATCAACAGCTGTTCTCGTGAATACCTTTATGTATGATGCAGGAGTATGTTACGACAACCCCTATACACGCGCTGTAGGACGTGATCCGCCACCATCGCAAGTGTGTATAGAAATGTTGATATAAACCAAATCACGTGTGTATCTCATGACACAAGTCACATATACGAGGCTTACAGTCACTAATTATTTTACCTATAAACACTTGTCTGATAAGGAAGACAGATGCCTTTTTGTTTAGTATGTGATGGTAGATTGCTTCGTATTCGTTGGCGCTGTTCGCGAAGACGTTCAACGGAGTGCACACTTAGTATTCATCATTCCTAAACTTCACCTGGCGTTCAGTGAAGTTAGAATGAACGAAGACCTTGAAACATCAGATTTGAACTTATGTGCTCAGCGAAGGTTGGTGTTGAATGAACATCTCTAGAAATTCTAATGACATGTTCAAGGACTAGTGAAGATGGGAAACTAAACGGTCGTGGATGGTGTTCACCGAAGATAAACGATCTTCGATGGTGTTCGCCGAGGATGATGAACACTTCCAAATCTAAAGTAAAGTTCAATTAACTTACAACTTGAAGATGTGTCACATCTCATAAATTCAATGAAGTTCAGCGAACACCCCCATAACCTCCAGCTGCCGATGAACGAAGCACTTCAGCAGGGAGAAGGAAAACGAGGGCTCAGGTCTCAAATGGGTTAACGAGGTCAAGGGAAGCGGAGCATTTGATTGGCTGGTGGGCGAGGGGTTGAAGGGTGGTAATTGGCCAATGAGAGGTCAGACTAGGGGGTCGTTTGTGTAATGGAGTCTGTATTTATCTGGTAATGTCTTAAAGTGAGTTGTGTTGTAGTAAGGATATAACTGGACCATTTGAAACAAACGAGAGAGAGAGAGAGAGAGAGAGAGAGAGAGAGAGAGAGAGAGAGAGAGAGAGAGAGAGAGAGAGAGAGAGAGACTTTGCGAAGGCACTCGCCCGTTAGCCATTGGCTGAAACTGTCCTACATTGCATACTCCCACCAGCACAATTTCTATTATTTTTTTGTTTCTTTTATTTCGCGGTTGTAGTCAAACACTGGGTTAAAACTGTTTGACTCTTTGGCAATACTTTCCCAAACTATCACGTCTTATCTTTGTGTCAGAAGTACTTTGTAGAATCATCTACATGGGTAACTAATGATGTTGGCTGGCAGAGCTTTTGCATTCACGTGACACCTCCATCGATTTTCACTTCTCGTTTTTGATTTATTATAATTTTTTTTTCAAAATGTTGTGCATTTAGTCACGAAAAATATATGGACTTAGTGTTGGCAACACTCTAGCCTCACAACAGGGCCCCCCCCCCCCCACTCACGGACTCAAGAGGTCTTCCCAATAAACGTTTTCACGAATGGGTAGGGTCGAGTTTGCCTGTTAACTCTGCCCTTCACCTCGTAACTCCACGCCCTGACAGTAACGCCTACGCCATGGGAAAGGCCCCTGTAATGGGAGAGCAAGAGAAGGGAAAGGCTTGGTCGAAGTGGCGAGGGAGGGGTCGAAGTGGCGGGGAAGGGTCGGAGTGGCGGGGGAGGGGTCGAAGTGGCGGGTGAGGGTCGAAGTGGCGGAGGTGGGTCGAAGTGGCGGGGGAGGGTCGAAGTGGCGGGGGAAGGTCGAAGTGGCGGGTGAGGGTCGAAGTGGCGGAGGTGGGTCGAAGTGGCGGGGGAGGGGTCGAAGTGGCGGGGGAGGGGTCGAAGTGGCGGGTGAGGGTCGAAGTGGCGGAGGTGGGTCGAAGTGGCGGGGGAGGGTCGAAGTGGCGGGGGAGGGACTAAGGCGTATATTGAAAAACATCGCCCGTGATTGGCTCGAAGCCTCATCACAAAGACCACGTGAGTTGCACGCGTTTACGCGGCCTTTGAACCTTCACCCTCGACCTCACCACCTGTATCTAGCAGAAGGAAGGAACCAGCTGAGGACACTGGAACCAGCTGAGGACACTAGAACCAACTGAGGACACTGGATATATGTAGTGATGGAAAAGAAACATGCGGAAGAGACGGTGTGGAGCGCGTTACCTATGAAAAGTGTGATGGAAAAAAAGGAAAAAACAGTTTCATTCCATGCAGTTTCGATGAAGTAAATATGGCTACCGCAGGACGACTCTGTGCCTCTGGAACGAGTCTCTCAGGAAAGAACACAAGACAGGACCAAGTGGGAAGGGACATCACCAGTGTCGTTCTATGGTTTGAGGTATTGCACGTCCAGGGAAACCCGGAACGGAATGGTTGACGATGGGTCGTGGGCTTCCGTGGAGGACACAGTCTTTGGCCAACTGTAGCACTGTGACCAGAGGGACGACGGAACGCGTTGACGTGGACCGATAAACCAGTGATAGTGGGACCTGGAGAAGGACGAGTCCTGGAAGCATGAGCGAGGGTGACTGCTCCCCTCTTCGCCCCCTCGACTATGGCTGAAGGACGGTTACGAAGACAGAGACGCTTGACGAAAACGAGGAGAGCGATGCCAAGGCTTCCGCTCTTTCTGCCTTGAGTCTGCCATCGGAGCCGCGTCATCTGCAAACAGGAGCTGACTCACTTCTCGGAAACCCTCCCACAACCCCCAGCATACTGTAGACTCATTCTCTCTCTCTCTCTCTCTCTCTCTCTCTCTCTCTCTCTCTCTCTCTCTCTCTCTCTCTCTCTCTCTCTCTCTCTAAGACACCCCCCCCTCCCCCCGCCGAGCACTTTACGAAACCAGTTGAGGTTCGTAGAGTTAGGTAGTGTCTCCTGCCGGTAGTGGTGTCATGTGTTATCTCACTGTCGACCAAGTCTGGTGAACTCGTCACAGTTGTGGGTGGGTGGTGTTGCCGCCGCTGCAGGGGGGTGTGCGTGGTGAGTTCTCCCGGTCACGCGAGGGACGTCGGAGCTGTGGTAGTTTGCTGCGGGGGGGTCCCCCTCACCTGAGAAACGTGGTGGTGCTGCCTTTTTTTTTTTTGCGTGCGAGCCTTCAGGATCTGCTGCCATCCGTTCAAGAGAGGCCATGGGATCTGCTGCCATCCGTTCAAGAGAGGCCATGGGATCTGCTGCCATCCGTTCAAGAGAGGCCATGGGATCTGCTGCCATCCGTTCAAGAGAGGCCATGGGATCTGCTGCCATCCGTTCAAGAGAGGCCATAGGATCTGTTGCCATCCGTTCAAGAGACCATGGGATCTGCTGCCATCCGTTCAAGAGAGGCCATGGGATCTGCTGCCACCCGTTCAAGAGAGGCCATAGGATCTGTTGCCATCCGTTCAAGAGACCATGGGATCTGCTGCCACCCGTTCAAGAGAGACCATGGGATCTGCTGCCATCCGTTCAAGAGAGGCCATGGGATCTGCTGCCATCCGTTCAAAAGAGGCCATGGGATCTGCTGCCATCCGTTCAAGAGAGGCCATGGGATCTGCTGCCATCCGTTCAAGAGAGACCATGGGATCTGCTGCCATCCGTTCAAGAGACCATGGGATCTGCTGCCATCCGTTCAAGAGAGGCTACGGGATCTGCTGCCATCAAGGGCGAGGATGCCCAAGGATGTGTTACCGTCCAAGAAGGGTGAGGCCATGGCCAGGGTCGTGCCACAGGGTTGGTATACCGTCTCGTCCTCCTGCGTCGCGTTGAGCACCATCCATCAGGAACCCTCCTCCCACAGACAGGTTCATGAGCCGCTCTCGCACCTTCCTAGAACCAGGTTATCGTGTATCGCGTCTTGAGCGCAACGACCCTTGCTTCCACCTTTGCCTGAGAGATTGATTATGATAGTTAGGTGTGTGAGTCACCCCACCAGGAACCCCTTATTTATGAAGCTCCTGCAACTTCGAGGCTGCACTTCACGCGGGGACAGGCAACTTCGAGGCTGCACTTCACGCGGGGACAGGCAACTTCGAGGCTGCACTTCACGCCGGGACAGAGTTAGTGGAGCTCCTTTCAGAGGGGGAGGGTAAGTTCTTCATGAAACTCTGTATCTTTTCGTCTGCTGACGATAATACAGCTTCATGGATGCTGTTAGTTCTCGCTCCGGGACTTACACGGAAGGCCTTTGACGACAGACACCAGAGATTTCGAGCAACTTCATACAGTGTCACAACTCGTCCGTGAGTGGCAACGGTGACAGAACGTTGACTGACCTGATATCATCTGTCATGGCTTGCCAGACTGTGTACTACTACTACAGCTGCTGAGATCGTGTACTACCACCACAGCTGCTGAGATCGTGTACTACCACCACAGCTGCTGAGATCGTGTACTACCACAGCTGCTGCAGCTGCCTCCCGCCACAGCCCTTGCTGTTTACCATCCTCCGTCTTACCACCATCATCAGAAAGGCTTCTCGTCGTATCGTGACGACTTACGTACCTCTTAACTAACTCCGTCGTGTCGTATTAGATTCGCTGGTGTTTGCCAGCTGTTCTTCCCATCAAGGCAGCAAGCATTAGTCGAACTGTTGTATATACACTCCTTCCCTGAAGATCCTTCAGAACACGCCCCTCACATCACAATTTTTAAAAAGGCATCCTTCCCCGTGCCTTTAAACGCAAGAAAAAAAAAATTCTCTCGTCTCGTTCTTAAACGTAATGACACTGGTGTTCCCATCTCAAACGCCAGAACATTGTTTTCTTCTCTTTAAACGTAAAAAGAAGCCACTTTTTTTTTTTATCTAAAATCGCGACAACACACAGCCCAGTCTCGAAGGCTCAGACGACCAATGTTTCCCCACTGTAATTGGTACAGAGTTGCCATAACCCCGAGAGGTTACAGTGGCTGGCCCCCTGTAACTTTCAAGGTCTTTGTTGCTGTAACTTTGAGGGCCTTCGATGCTGTTAACTTTGAAGGTCTTCGATGCTGTAACTTGGAGGGTCTTAGATGCTGTAACTTTGAGGGTCTTCGATGCTGTAACTTTGAGGGTCTTCGATGCTGTAACTTTGAGGGTCTTCGATGCTGTAACTTTGAGGGTCTTCGATGCTGTAACTTTGAGGATCTTCGATGCTGTAACTTTGAGGGTCTTCGATGCTGTTAACTTTGAAGGTCTTCGATGCTGTAACTTTGAAGGTCTTCCCTCCAGAGACCTGATTCATCTCAAGGGAAATCAATCTAGCTTTTGGCACATGGTTAAAGCCAGCTTTTTAAAGATTCACAAAATCTAAATCTAACATCATTGTCAGAGCCAAGTGTCGGGAACAGACCTTTATCCTCTTTCAGAAGACCTGACAAAGACGGAGATCCTTCTCTTCTTTGTTACCTGATGTGACAGATAATCTTATCTCTCTTTTAGTAGATATCTTTCATAACGTATTTGCAGGTAGGGCTTAAAGGGATGCGTTTAGGACTTAATAGACTAAGCGAATTGTGCTCATGAATTATGGACGGACTGAAGTAGGAACGTCTGTTATAACAAGGATCTGTCGTACGGACACAGTATCTCGCTATTATAAGCCACAATCCTATCGGAAACTCCTTCTTAACTCCCATTTCTTTTACGAGTTTGAGCCATCTTGATACCATGTAGGTAGATGAGAAGATAAAGTAGAAAGATAAGGTCTGGAAAATATATATTCTCGATGAGGGGCGTCGTCAATCAGAGGGAGGTAATCAAACTGCAGGACGGTATAGGAAAAGGAGGTTGGAAAACGATGGCGAAGCGACTGCTGAACCAGACTTTGCGCCATGGGAGTTCCGAGGACCAGATGCCAGGTGGGGAGGACATGCTTGTGGAGAGACGGTGTCAGGCCCCGTCTGTGGAAGTACAAGTACTGTTGTGTTGTTGAGCTCAACCCCACCTCCTCCTCCTCCTCCTCCTCCTCCTCCTCCTCCTCTTCGGCCCACTTCTAAAAATACGACAGCACGACCCTTGAACACCTCTGTGCGACACGAGGACGACGGTTCGACCCCTTGTGCGCGACGATACGACCCTTGTAAGGATGACCCTTGGCCTTTGGAAGGTCAGGTCAGAGGCCACACCGTCATGCCCACGGGTTCAGGGAGAAGGAAGACTTAAAAACATAATTGGGACTGGAAGATGGAACGATAAACAGCCGTCCTTTCCGGATGAATTTTTAAATGGCTCCCTCGCGGACCGATTGTGTGTGTGTGTGTGTGTGTGTGTGTGTGACAGTTTTTCTAGGATTGGTAGGATGAAGTTGGGAGTGCCAGGGAGAAGAGTTTGTAGAAAACGTCTCTCTCTCTCTCTCTCTCTCTCTCTCTCTCTCTCTCTCTCTCTCTCTCTCTCTCTCTCTCTCTCTCTCTCTCTCTCTCTCTCCAGGGGATCCAGTCAAGGATGGCACAACTGTCCCAGATTGTTAAAAGAGATTCATGTGGAAAAAAAAAGAAAGAAATATCCCCAGAAATTGAGTGTTTTATTTTCTGTCTCTCTCACAGTCGAATGAAGAGACAGTGTGATGGACTGGTGGTCCAACCAAAGGGGGGAGGGGAAGGGGTTAGAAACCGAAGGTAGGAGAGAGAGAGAGAGAGAGAGAGAGAGAGAGAGAGAGAGAGAGAGAGAGAGAGAGAGAGAGAGAGAGAGAGAGAGAGGTGAGAGGGGGGACGCGAAGGTTGGATGGCCAAAGATTCTGCTCCGTGTTGAGGTCACCATCTCCCTCTACCCCACAGTGCGACCTGATAAAAGCCCCACGGGACGATCAGTACTCGCGATGTGGCGGTTCTATGAAGCGATCTTGTCTTGAAGAATTTCACTGTTTTTTTCGGGCGTCTGCCAGAAAACCCTCGGCCGGAATCCTGGAAAAAAATAAAATGAGGTACGAAAAACCCTCGTGTCTTTTCTTTTTTTTTTCTTTTTCTTTTTGTTTTGACGCTGGAAATCCATTGGCTTCCAGAGGACCTTCGCGCGCTCTTCCTGGGTTCTTTGATGTGCGTACATTGGCGCAGAGAGAGAGAGAGAGAGAGAGAGAGAGAGAGAGAGAGAGAGACAGAGAGAGAGAGACAGAGAGAGAGAGAGCATTGGTTCGCATGTTCTGCCTCGGCCAGACGCAGAGCCCAGCGGTTGCACGACCCCCACGTTTGCGTCAGGGTTGGGTTGGGTTGGGTTGGTTGGTTGGTGTTTTCGAAAAAGCTTGGGGGGGCGGGGGGCAGATCATCAGTTCTCATCGGGATTTCTCCGCGAAACGACGTGTGGAAACCTGGCAGGGCTGGAGGAGGGAGGGAAAGTTTGGGGCGCGCAGCCGACTGGGGAGAAGTTGTAAAGGTGATAGAGCGGGTGGACAGCTGCGGTGTGAGGGGCGGAAAGTGGACAACCGCTCGGAAGACACTGCCATCAGCTCTGTCCAACATTCATGGAAACCGAGAAGACGTCCTGGAACCTTCGGCAGATGGACATTCCAGCGAGGAAAAGGGATGAGAGAGAGCGGCTGCTTACCCCCAACCTGATGTGATGGAGGCTCTGCTGGCGTGCGTGGTTCGAGGTGGCTTTCTCCCTTCCCTCCGTCTCTGCAACCACAGGACGTACCCACCTCCAACCCGATCGTGCAGGAGAGAGGGAAGAGACGCCATGGTGAAGAACCTGGGTCGCCGGATGGTTGGGACCGCTCCAGGACGCGACGCGATGGTGTCCTCCAACTTGGTGGGTTTGCGAAGAGGGGAAGGACTGGTGGGTGGCGAAGGAGGGATGGACTGCGTTTCGTAAACTATGAGACGGGGAGGACCACGTTCGGTAAGTTGTGAGGGAGAAGGAACACGTACGATAAGGAGAAGGAACGCGTACACTAGGGAAAGGGACGCGTATGATAAGGGAAGGGCTGCGTTTGGTAAGTTGTGATGGGTAAAAGGACACCGCGTTTGGGGTAAGTGTTGAAGGAGAATCCACGCCATTACTTTAAAGAAAATGTCTTCAGGAAGACCGTCTCTGACGAATACCAGCCAAGGTCTCATATTTTTCCAACGTGCATTCGGCACACAACAACGCTGCCGTACAAACCAGTTTAGATAGTCTGTGTATTATGTAGGTACATCTGGTGATAGAGTTACGCACCAGTGTGGCAAGTTAGGGACTGGAAGTAGTAAGACTCTACATAATTCGAATATCAAAACAATTCCCCTCACACATGAGTTATCGAGATCATACGTTTATATATGTATATGAAGTCTAATGAAGAAAGATGAAGAAGCAACTGAGGCAAAGAGGCAATGCTAAATATATGGGAATTTGCCTAAGGAGGAACGAACGCAGAGGGCAAGAGAGAGAAAAGAGGCGGAGGGGGAAAAAAAAGATGATAATGGTGTGTTGTGGTTGTAGTAACACAATGATTCGCTCATTAGCAGGAGAGGTCATTGGCGGGGGCGGGAGAGAGAGAGAGAGGAAAGGGGATTTAGACAAAGCGAGGTAGTCAGAGAGAGAGAGAGAGAGAGAGAGAGAGAGAGAGAGAGAGAGAGAGAGAGAGAGAGAGAGAGAGAGAGAGAGGGAAGGGAGAGGAAAGAATTAAGAGAGTATGGGAGACTATGAGTTGAAGTCGTATCCTTAGCAAGTTGCATACGACCATCGAACTAGTGGATGATGATGATGATTAAGGGGTTAGAATAGCCACGGCTGGAGGTCGCCTCATCATCCACTACCACCTCCTCTAGGCTGACGACCATCATCCTCAACGATTCTGTGTCTTGTGGAGGCAAGGGGGGAAAAAAAGGATGCACAGAAGAGGGGTGACAGAGGGAGGGCCCCTAGGCGGCGGCAGAAAGGTCGAAGCTGTTGGGGTTGTTGGGCTTGTAAGCTCCATCAGGGCCTGTAGTTCCCGCCGCCGCCGCCAGATGGCGGGTCGCTACAGCCAAGGCGTTTCCGTTGAAGGGAGAACGAGTTGAGAAAGCGTCGCTGGAATGACATTTCTCAGGTGGAGTTCATCTCAAGGCGTTCTCCAGGTGGGGGTCTCGGGTAAAGTTCCCCTGGAATGGTTTGTTGGAGAGGAGTTCCATCATTGATTAGCCCTGGGGGACCGACGGGGGGGCCTGGTTGGTCGGGCTGGGGGGGCCGGTAGCCACCCCTAGAAGCGTCTTGGTGGGGAGAGAGAGAGAGGAGGGGAGGAGGGGTGTGGGTGGTGGGACGATACAATTACATGGAAAGAAGAATGACTCTTTGCTGTCTGACGAGAGACTACAGCCAGTTGAGGCCTGATTGATGTAATGCCCGGCAAGATGAGGACTTATTCCATCAGCTCCAGAATCTGGTCAAGCCATTCTATTGATTCCAGGGCCGCCAACCCCTTCCAGGCACGGCTACACAGGAGTGCCAACCTCGCACCGCCAACTCCAGAAACATCTCTTTGACCTTTCTGGCGATGTCAGGTCATGTAGGGTCACGTGGTTTGGACCAATATCTCGCTGGGGATGAAGGAATATTTCCCCTGGGCTGTTTCTATCCCTTGGGAAATAGGATGGTGTTACTTTCTGCTGCTTATCTTCAGTTACCATCGACATATGTCCAATGATGATAATATCTAAAGATGAATTTATTATACTTCAAGATCATTCTTCTTCGAGAGTTTTACCTTTTCATCAGTATTTTCTCTTGAAAGAAAAACGTATGATGTGGACTTGCTTTTACGTCTTTGTAGACTTTCAGCACATTAATTTCAAATAGTATTTTTTGTTTCTGGTCTTAGCTTTGGTTACCTTTATTTTGATACCGCTCTCAGCACTGGTAACTCATTTCTTAATACTCCTCTCAGGTTTGGTAACCTTAATACAGCTCTCAGCTTTGGTAACTTTTATTTTATTACTACTTTTCAGCTCTGCTAACTTATTACTTTTCTGAGCCTCTGATTGCTTAAGTTAATACTGCTCTCGTCTTTGGCAACTGTGTCTTCACTGTATTTATTCACAACTTCTTCTTATGTCACTCATAGACTTACTGTCATTCATCATTTTTTTTTTCAATTTTCAGTTTCATGTTTGATGAACGAGTGTACTAATTGATCTCGTCGAAAAATTTGCGTTTAAAAAAAAAAGCGAAAGTTTCATATAGAAAGTAAATAATCATAGGCTGTTGAGGACCACTCTTGTGTCCCATCTAGTGCGATAGAAGGAGTTCTATCCTTAGTGCGATGGAAGTTCTATCCTTAGTGCGATAGAAGGAGTTCTATCCTTAGTGCAATAGGAGTTCTATCCTTAGTGCAATAGAAGTTCTATCCTTAGTGCGATAGAAGTAGTTCTATCCTTAGTGCAATAGAAGGAGTTCTATCCTTAGTGCGATAGGAGTTCTATCCTTCGTTCAGCAACGCCCCCGAGTTTTCATGGGTCATCCTGGTTTCAGGGCTCTGCCTTCCGCCTAAGGAACTGCTTCCAGAAGTAATGGTACCTCCTTGTCGTTCGAAAATTTGAACGCTCCCTGGGCCTCATCCTATGTGAGAGTGGCTGGCCAATCAGAGGCCGCTGTATGCGACGTCGCGACCAATGAGCGTTCAAGGAGCGGTGCTCTCAAGGAGACGGTAGACCTGGAATTCAAACGCCCCCAGTAGACGAGGAAAACGGAACATGGTAAAGTTTAAGCCAAGAAAAAACGGGAAATGTGAGACAAGAACCGTAGAGAGAGCGGGACGCGGGACAGAGGAGCCGCCACGGACAGAAGTAGAACGGGAGGACGCCAGACGGACGCCGCATGCGGTCCCAGGGAAAACGGGAAACACGAAACAGGTCTCGTTGTGAAGCCAACGGGAAACGGGAGAGAGGAGCCGTTGTGGATCCAAGAAAAGTAGGCAACACAAGATGGAACACCACGAGATAGAAACACGTCAACGGGACCTGAGAAAACGGGAAGAGTGAGATAGAATCTACCGTTGAGAACGGGAGGAGCGAGACAGAGCCTCAGTGAAAACGGGAAAACAGGCAAGCGCGCGAGATTGTAGCATGTGGATCACAACAGTTATAAACTGCAGTAGATTTTCTCGAGGACGCAGGATAAAGTCTTCTTGGTCTCGCGAGAACGCCGGAGGCAGTCCTTTTTTTCACCTTCACGAGGACGACAGATGAAGTCATTTTGGCCTCACGAGGACGCCAGTGGAAATCTCCCGGGCCTTACGAGGACGACCGATGAAGCTTCCCTGATGTCTCGATGACTTCAAATACTTCCCTGGCCTCACGAGGACGGCTGATGAAGCTTCCCTGATGTCTCGATGACTTCAGATACTTCCCTGGCCTCACGAGGACGCCAGATGAAGCCTCTTTGGCTTCACGAGAACGCCAGATAAGCCTCACTGATCTCGAGGACGCAAAAAGAAGCTGACCAAGTTTCACGAGACAGACTCGTGTCTCCCCTCAACTTGAACGCGAGACCCTGCCAATTGCAGTGCCACACTAGGTCACCCTGTCAACCCTAGCGTAGTCATAGACCACCTCTGTAGAAGGCTTTCGTGGACATCATTGAAGACTGGACATCTTGAATGAACGATTGACATCAGACATCGGGACATCTGAGTTAGTGGGACATTGCAGGAAGACCCCCCTCCCCCCTGGCGAGGACACTAGACCGCTCATGGACACCTGCTGAAACACCAGACGTCTCTTAGTCGCTCATGGACACCTGCTGAAACACCAGACGTCTCTTGATCGATCGTGGACACCTGCTGAAACACCAGACGCCTCTTAGTCGCTCATGGACACCTGCTGAAACACCAGACGTCTCTTGATCGATCGTGGACACCTGCTGAAACACCAGACGCCTCTTAGTCGCTCATGGACACCTGCTGAAACACCAAACGTCTCTTGATCGCCCGTGGACACCTGCTGAAACACCAGACGTCTCTTGATCGGTCGTGGACACCTGCTGAAACACCAAACGCCTCTTGATCGCTCGTGGACACCTGCTGAAACACCAGACGTCTCTTGATCGCTCATGGACACCTGCTGAAACACCAAACGTCTCTTGATCGCTCGTGGACACCTGCTGAAACACCAGACGCCTCTTGATCGCTCGTGGACACCTGCTGAAACACCAGACGTCTCTTGATCGATCGTGGACACCTGCTGAAACACCAGAAGTCTCTTGATCGCTCGTGGACACCTGCTGTAAACGTCTGAATGGGAAAATAAGACATCAGAGAATCAGGTCAGTTGGGTCTACTGATTGTACAGTTTGATAACCCAGCGGCGCCAGCCTTTCCACCCGCTTACCCGAACCCTCCGTCCGGTAGAGAAGTCTTTGCCGGACGCGAAGACCAATCATGTCGGGGTCTCTCCCCCCCAAACACCCCATCCTGAAGATACACGTTTTCTTCGCTGATTGGCCGAGAAGTTGCGTCTTCGTCGCTGATTGGTCGGGGAAGTTCCACCCGCATCGCTAATTGGTTGGAGGGAGTTGGGTTGGGTTAGGGGGGGAGTCGAACGTGCTAGTGGCTGATTGGATGAGGGGGGAAAAAAAGTTTGTATTGTTTAATAGTGTTGCTGATTGGATGAGGGGAATAAGGTTTGTTAGTGCCAGGGTGAAGAGAGTTATTTCCCTTATTAGCCCAATTAAGAAAAGTAAAAAAGTTTGATTCATGACTGATTGGTTGATGTCCCCCCCCCTTTTTTTTGAGTAAATGAAAGTAAATCAAAATATTTTTGTGCGGGTGGAGGGAATGGAAGATGATGATTGGGTGGCCCACTGGCCTAGGCTTATCGACTTATTGATTGTGGAAAGGTCCGTAGGCTGCCAGGTGTGTGTGTGTGTGTGTGTGTGTGTGTGTGTGTGTGGGAGGAACGTCCTTAATATTTGGTCTGCATGTGTGTGTGTGTGTGTGTGTGTGTGTGTGTGTGTGTGTGTGTGTACAGATCTCTTCACTGGCTGAATGGGACTATGTTCACCGTGTTATTGGCTGGAGAGGTTTGTGATCTTTCTTTTTATTGGCTGAGGGGTTTCTGTGCTTTCTCTCATTCCATTGGCTGAAGGATTCTGTTGTCTCAATTTCCATTGGGTGAAGAATTCTGCTGTCTCTCCATTGGGTGAAGGGCTCTGTTGTCTGTCTATCAGTAGAGGGTATATCTATCCTTTCCAGTGGATGACTAGACTTGTACTTCCTTTACATCCACTCCCGAAGCTCATGCTATATTTTCATTGGCTGATAAGGTTCGTGCTCTGTTGCCATTGGCTGGTAGAGACACGGAGTTTCATATGGCTGGAGAGTCCGTTGTAACCAGTCTCCTGAGGGGATACGTTCTCTGTTTTCATTGGTCGAGGGAGAACGTTAGAATGAATTCTCATTGGCTGAGGCGTTATCCCAGCTCCATCTGGGAAGTGACTGGTTGTTGTTATTAATTGTTAATTGGTTATTTGGGCTCTAGGCCTACTTACTACCAGGGTTTTCAAGGCCTTAAACGTCAGGTTAACAACCACTTATAACCACCAGTTTGAAGATCATTAACACCTCGTTCAAGTATCAGAGAAGATTTTGAAGCACCACACACAAGCTCCCATTACGTCTACAGCAACTTGTTACGTGTAGTTAATCGACGAGTCTTGAGTTTTAAGTCTGTCTTCCACCAGCATTATTAAGGCCTCCACCTGTCGGAAAGTCTGGAACACTTTCTTCAAGAGGTGGTGATGGTGGTGGTGGTGGTGGTGGGGGGGGGGGGGGGGGGGGGGGGGTTAATTTCAAGGCTACACACGCTCCAACGCTGTACATGCGTCTCGTGTTTTGCATTTTCGGTTCGGCTACTGGGGGGGTTAGGAAATAGGCCTGCCATTTCTTATCCTTGTTGTGCATTATGGTGTGTCGGAATTAGACTGGCGCTAGAGATTGGAGGATCAGGCATCTTAGACGTTGCCTAGTGGCACATGAGATGGGGGAATGTGGAGCAGAGACATTGCCCAGTACCTTCATGGCAATTAAGTCTAGCTTAATGAGTGACAGATATCTTCGTGTCTCACTTATAGCTTGAAAACAACAAACCTAATATTATGAGAACCAAGTGGCACTTAGTAGCGCAGCTGAGGCTTGGTGAATCAGTCTGAACTTGACAACATAACTAGAGAGAGAGAGAGAGAGAGAGAGAGAGAGAGAGAGAGAGAGAGAGAGAGAGAGAGAGAGAGAGAGAGGAGGGGGGTACTCTGAACACCACCTGAAGGCATGAATTAAGTTTTTAGGTCCATAGAAAAACCGACAAACGAAGTTGAACGTGTCGTTGAACCCAGAGTTCCTTAACCACTTAAATTTATTCAAGGGTTCTATGTCTGTGTGTGTGTGTGTGTGTGTGTGTCAGTGTGTGTGGGTGTGGGTGTGGATGGACGACCCGGCCCTCGGTTCCATAGAGACTGAATTATTTCGCGTCGACTCTTTTCCTGAGAGGCTCCGATGCCAAGTGTCAAATGATGGAAGGGAGTTGAAGTTTGTCGTCTCAAATTAGCCTAGCATTCAGCACGCACTGAAGCTTATCTTTCGAAGATGGGTTAGGTAAGCATTAAGCTAAAGCTTGTGTTCTGGGACTCGGACTGGCTCTCATGAAAACAGTGGTTTGTATTTTGAAAATCCGGACTGGCTGTCAAGAATGCAATGATTGTGTCTTTAATCCCACCGTGACATTCATAAACCATTAGTTTATTTGGCGTTCAAGAAGCCTTAGTTTGGATCGGAAAGTCTGGATTGGTCCTCATAAAAGATCAGAGGTTTTTAGCTGTGGTTTAAATAAGCTTGGTCTTAAACCGGATTACTTCTATTTTTTCCCCTCGGATTGAAAACTGAAAATAGCTTTACTTTTTTGCCGGATTGGCACGAAGAGAATATGAGTGGTATATGGCGTGAGTTCAGACCTCCCCTTCACTACTCTCCTCCATATCTGTAGCGAATGATAATGACAGTATGAACAGGTGGTCTGATGAGCTGTTCGTCGCATTGCTGGCTAAATGGCGAAGAAAAGGTTGATGTTTGTCTTATAAGATGGTCTGGTAAACCGTTGTAAGTTGGTCAGGAAGGCCATTACAAGATGGTCTAAAAGACCGTTGCAAGATGGTCCAGAAGACGGTATAAGATGGTCTGAAATAACGATTAGAAAACCAGATAATTTCGAACAAGAATAAGGGAATATATTACAGGGACTTGGGGCTCTTTCGAACCTTAGGGACCTTTTGGCGGATAATGACGGTCCCAAATTACCAAGGCCTTGGGTTTCATCAGAACCCAGAAGGTCCCAGAATGCTGTCCTACAGAACCCCCAGAAACTCTTGAGGTTTGCTAAAGTGTACCATCCCTGACCAACGTTGCTTTGCCCCATTTGTCCCTCAGAATCTGGACTCACTCTGGAAAGATTTTCCCCATTTTGTTACATACCTTCTCTGTCATTAACCTTGATTACACTCCTCATTCTTGCAGGCGAGCTAGATTTCTTTTGGTTCTTGAGTTGTACCTCTTACTGGTGTCTAAGAGAGAACTGAGTCAACCCCCAGGTTTTCAAGAACCCAGATGTAACGTCTCGACAAGTTTCTGGAGTTGCTGAATAGCTGAGGAATCTTCACCCACGTTAATGAAGCCAATTCATATTCGAGAGACTCTCTCTCTCTCTCTCAAGTCTCTCATTCTCAGACATAAACCCCTTAATCCGTGCTTGTGTCACTGATCATTTATAAAGGATGTCTCACAAACGTCTAGAAACATAAAGATTGAGGGCTGGTGTGAATACTGGCGTGTAGTGCCCGCAAAGTGACTCAGGAGATGTATTTTAGAAAGTTTTAAGCTGTTTGTAATTGGTTAGGAGGTGAGCTTAACCCCCCAAGACGATCTTCTTGGAAATCAGTACACTGGGTTCCTCTTACATGGTATTAGTCAGCAGACCGCTATATAAATGTTTACAAGAGGGAGAGAAGCGAGGAGGGAGAAAGATAATGGTCGTGGTCGGCCAAGTGATGTCCTGTCGAATCTAGAAAATGTGTAGAGACATTAGGAATATATGAGAAGGTATCCTTGATATAAATGATACTGTAAGGAACGGTATATCCATGATTAAAAGTGAGTGATCAAGGGATGCTATGTACAAAAAGACCTTTTGGTATGACAGTAAGGTAGAGTACGGCAAGGTGTGTCTGGCAAGGGACAGTTAACTGGAGAGCTGTTGAAGAAAGCCCAGGAGGGGACGCAAGTATTCTCATGCATTTTGTGTCACGGCGACACAGGGGAATTAGTTCATCTACTGGTAAGAGATGTCAAAGTGATGGTTTGAAGAGTAGTTACTCACAGTCAGAGTAGACGGATGTGCTCGTGGTTATGAGGACGATTATGGAGAAGAAATGGCAGAAAATCTAAAGGACGTGAATACAGTTTTCACAGAAAACAAATGATTTGAATACAACCTCCAGAGATTTGGAGAAACAACCCAGAGTTCCATAGATTTGGTAAACACTTACCGTAAAATTTATATAAATGGACCCCAGAATGTGATGAGATTGTGAAGCAAGAAGGAATGCATTAAAAGTAAGATATTAGGATAAACATGGGTGAGGGATTTATAGAGTTGAGAATGGCATGAAACAAGGGCCTTACGTAGGAAGTGTAGGGGAATAAGTATTAAGTTTGAAAACTATAGTTATTGCATGTAGACGGAAAGATGTTTTTGTGGGAAAAAAAAAAAAGAGTTTAGGCTCACAATTGTATCATAGAGAAGCCTAAAAGAACGACTTTAGGATTGAGACAAAAACCGTTTTTCATACCTTATAGCAGAACCTTTCTAACCCTCCTCTTTCTCTCATGACTGTCCTTCCAAATAATCCCAGTTTTACCTTGAGAATAAAGATCTGATTAGTCTAGTCAGTCTTTAAGGGAATCATTCAGGTGTGGTCAGACCAGATAGTAAATGTTAATGAGGATCACTCAGTCTGTATTTGGCGTCATGTTGATTTTCAGTGTCTGGAGAGAGGGATTTGTTTACTAGCAAGTGAGGCCAAGAAAAAATACGTCGTATGTGCTCTTATCTTCTTGTGACAGATCGAATTAAACCTTCACACTTTTATATTCTTTGACATAGCTTACGATAAGAGTGTTTGTATGGCCTGAGACTTATATACAAGTCCTGAAGGATGTTGAGTGTTCATCGTATTTCGATTACTGGTTATAACTTGACGCTATGACTACCATAATTCGACTCTGCAATTTGGAAGGCCTGTGATCCAAATGACAAGCCAAGACTCTGGTTCTTTCCAAATGCCATATAATTCAGCGAGAGCGGGTACGGTATTGAATCATTTAGAACACCCGAGGATGGTGTTCAGGATTGTTGAATTGGTCCTTACGATTTGACGCTGAAGGCATATACTGACCTCGGCAGCTGAAATGCTGCAAGTTCCATTAAACTAACCAATCAACCAGCCCCTTTAAGAACTATTTTCCTCACTCCTGCGTAGCGTAAAGATCTCGATGAGTTTAAGGTCAAGACTGGATAGCCGACATTGCTATTTTTAGCACTCAGTAAAGGTCTGCTTTTGCTTGGTTTCCACTTACCTTTAATGATTCCCCCAATCGAATCTCCAGGAGAGTACTTGATAATACTTCCACTGACTTCAGTGTAGTCTTAAAACCTGCCTGTAGTGGGAGCGTCAACCAGATATGAAAAAGAAATGTAAAAGTACACAGTCCTGGGATCCCTCTTATGTGGCTCATGCAGCTTCGAGGCTGCACTCCAAGCAGGAGCAGGGAAATGATGGCGTCCTCCGGAGAGAGAAGGTCCTTGATAACTTCTACTTGCAGTCCACTGTCGATAAAACGCCTTTACTGCTAATCCTTCAAACATTTCAGCTCTTCGAGATAACATTCTCTCTTTCCATATATATATATATATATATATATATATATATATATATATATATATATATAGTATAATGGGTGCGCGCCAATTCTAATGACGCAAATAACTTTTACCTCGCCAAAAATAGTATTCGTGTCCGCCAGTGAAATTGGCGTCGTTAAGCATGTACTGGCAACTACATGACGTGCCGGCATACCACATGAGACCCCGCCTCAGTAGCAGTGTTGCTGTTGTGTGGAGTAGGTGTACGTTGTTGTGCTCTCCCCACTCCGTGCCCTAGCCTTTCGTCTTTTTTTTTTCTCTGTCTTTTTCGTACCTCTGCCACCCACTATGGTTGGAAACACTCAGCTCGCAAGTGACAGAATCGCTTCCATCATCGCACTCTACAAGGAAGACAAGACCCCTAAGGAGATTTGCGACATCACAGGCGTCAGCAGGAGGTCAGTGCAACGCTGGATAAAGAAATACAATGACAGGGGCGGCAGTGCCATACCGACCCATGAGAAGCGGCCGGGCAAAGCCAGGAAAACCACCCCGCGTGCCCTGGATGTTCTAAAGAGCCAGGTGGATGCGGATCCACGCCTCAGTGCGAAAGACTTGAAAGAGAAAAACCCTAAACTCCTTCGGGATGTGTCGGTTAGGACGGTGCAACGCCGCTTGTTCGAAGACCTAAAGTACCGGAACTGCAGGCGACGTCAGAAACCACAACAGACACGTAAGCAACCAGAAAAAAAAAAAAAAGACACTCGGTATATTCATTTCTTTTGGTTTGTGTTCAGGAACTATTATAGAGTTACGGGCCTTTTCCAAAGTTCAGAATCGTCTGGTGGAGTTATGATTCCACTTCTTTCCATTTACAGATCGCGGTGGCTGGCGTGTGTACAGACGACCAGACTGTGATCCAAACGACCCCAAGTGCACTGAGAGCACTGGAATGGTCCCCACTTCACTCATGGTACGGGATTGATTCTTTTATTCATGGTGGTGGTGGTGGAGGAGGACGACGCGTCGTTGCCTTCGAATCAAAACTACGAACAGACGTAGTTAGAACGGACGTAGTTAGATCGATTTGTTCACGTGACCGTCTTGAAATGAGTCGTTCGCAAGGCCCAAGTGTTCACGCCCCAAACTGGTCACTGATTGGTTCTTATGAAAAGGAAGTGACGTAATTACGGATGCCTCGTCGCCACCAGAGCCAATAGCGGCCAGTTGGGACACTTGAGCAAAGACGGACCCTTGAATAGTTTCAGAACCTTACTGATTGTAATCCTAAAATGTTTGGAATGTATAAATAGGAAAGGAGATATGGTTGTCCTACAGACCCCTCGCGCCAACTTAATTTATTTATTTTGCTAACTGACACAGCACGGGAAACTGAAGCCCTATATAGAGGTACCCAGGTTATTGACCAACCCATAGTGATGGATGAACAGCTAGGTTGACTGTGGGCCGACTACCGTAACTATGATTCGAACTTTTGCTATGGGCAGTATATATATATATATATATATATATATATATATATATATATATATATATATATATATATATATATATATATATATATCATGAGAGGCAAGTGTTTTGGGAGCAGCTAAATGAGTGTGTTAGCGGTTTTGATGCACGAGACCGGATTATAGTGATGGGTGATTTGAATGCAAAGGTGAGTAATGTGGCAGTTGAGGGAATAATTGGTATGCATGGGGTGTTCAGTGTTGTAAATGGAAATGGTGAAGAGCTTGTAGATTTATGTGCTGAAAAAGGACTGATGATTGGGAATACCTGGTTTAAAAAGCGAGATATACATAAGTATACTTATGTAAGTAGGAGAGATGGCCAGAGAGCGTTATTGGATTACGTGTTAATTGACAGGCGTGCGAAAGAGAGACTTTTGGATGTTAATGTGCTGAGAGGTGCAACTGGAGGGATGTCTGATCATTATCTTGTGGAGGCTAAGGTGAAGATTAGTATGGGTTTTCAGAAAAGAGGAGTGAATGTTGGGGTGAAGAAGGTGGTGAGAGTAAGTGAGCTTGGGAAGGAGACCTGTGTGGGGAAGTACCAGGAGAGACTGTGTACAGAATGGAAAAAGGTGAGAACAATGGAAGTAAGGGGAGTGGGGGAGGAATGGGATGTATTTAGGGAATCAGTGATGGATTGCGCAAAAGATGCTTGTGGCATGAGAAGAGTGGGAGGTGGGCTGTTTAGAAAGGGTAGTGAGTGGTGGGATGAAGAAGTAAGAGTATTAGTGAAAGAGAAGAGAGAGGCATTTGGACGATTTTTGCAGGGAAAAAATGCAATTGAGTGGGAGAAGTATAAAAGAAAGAGACAGGAGGTCAAGAGAAAGGTGCAAGAGGTGAAAAAAAGGGCAAATGAGAGTTGGGGTGAGAGACTATCAGTAAATTTTAGGGAGAATAAAAAGATGTTCTGGAAGGAGGTAAATAGGGTGCGTAAGACAAGGGAGCAAATGGGAACTTCAGTGAAGGGCGTAAATGGGGAGGTGATAACAAGTAGCGGTGATGTGAGAAGGAGATGGAATGAGTATTTTGAAGGTTTGTTGAATGTGTCTGATGACAGAGTGGCAGATATAGGGTGTTTTGGTCGAGGTGGTGTGCAAAGTGAGAGGGTTAGGGAAAATGATTTGGTAAACAGAGAAGAGGTAGTAAAAGCTTTGAGGAAGATGAAAGCCGGCAAGGCAGCAGGTTTGGATGGTATTGCAGTGGAATTTATTAAGAAAGGGGGTGACTGTATTGTTGACTGGTTGGTAAGGTTATTTAATGTATGTATGACTCATGGTGAGGTGCCTGAGGATTGGCGGAATGCGTGCATAGTGCCATTGTACAAAGGCAAAGGGGATAAGAGTGAGTGCTCAAATTACAGAGGTATAAGTTTGTTGAGTATTCCTGGTAAATTATATGGGAGGGTATTGATTGAGAGGGTGAAGGCATGTACAGAGCATCAGATTGGGGAAGAGCAGTGCGGTTTCAGAAGTGGTAGAGGATGTGTGGATCAGGTGTTTGCTTTGAAGAATGTATGTGAGAAATACTTAGAAAAGCAAATGGATTTGTATGTAGCATTTATGGATCTGGAGAAGGCATATGATAGAGTTGATAGAGATGCTCTGTGGAAGGTATTAAGAATATATGGTGTGGGAGGCAAGTTGTTAGAAGCAGTGAAAAGTTTTTATCGAGGATGTAAGGCATGTGTACGTGTAGGAAGAGAGGAAAGTGATTGGTTCTCAGTGAATGTAGGTTTGCGGCAGGGGTGTGTGATGTCTCCATGGTTGTTTAATTTGTTTATGGATGGGGTTGTAAGGGAGGTAAATGCAAGAGTCCTGGAAAGAGGGGCAAGTATGAAGTCTGTTGGGGATGAGAGAGCTTGGGAAGTGAGTCAGTTGTTGTTCGCTGATGATACAGCGCTGGTGGCTGATTCATGTGAGAAACTGCAGAAGCTGGTGACTGAGTTTGGTAAAGTGTGTGGAAGAAGAAAGTTGAGAGTAAATGTGAATAAGAGCAAGGTTATTAGGTACAGTAGGGGTGAGGGTCAAGTCAATTGGGAGGTAAGTTTGAATGGAGAAAAACTGGAGGAAGTGAAGTGTTTTAGATATCTGGGAGTGGATCTGGCAGCGGATGGAACCATGGAAGCGGAAGTGGATCATAGGGTGGGGGAGGGGGCGAAAATTTTGGGAGCCTTGAAAACTGTGTGGAAGTCGAGAACATTATCTCGGAAAGCAAAAATGGGTATGTTTGAGGGAATAGTGGTTCCAACAATGTTGTATGGTTGCGAGGCGTGGGCTATGGATAGAGATGTGCGCAGGAGGATGGATGTGCTGGAAATGAGATGTTTGAGGACAATGTGTGGTGTGAGGTGGTTTGATCGAGTAAGTAACGTAAGGGTAAGAGAGATGTGTGGAAATAAAAAGAGCGTGGTTGAGAGAGCAGAAGAGGGTGTTTTGAAATGGTTTGGGCACATGGAGAGAATGAGTGAGGAGAGATTGACCAAGAGGATATATGTGTCGGAGGTGGAGGGAACGAGGAGAAGAGGGAGACCAAATTGGAGGTGGAAAGATGGAGTGAAAAAGATTTTGTGTGATCGGGGCGTGAACATGCAGGAGGGTGAAAGGAGGGCAAGAAATAGAGTGAATTGGAGTCATGTGGTATACAGGGGTTGACGTGCTGTCAGTGGATTGAAGCAAGGCATGTGAAGCGTCTGGGGTAAACCATGGAAAGCTGTGTAGGTATGTATATTTGCGTGTGTGGACGTGTGTATGTACATGTGTATGGGGGGGGGGCCATTTCTTTCGTCTGTTTCCTTGCGCTACCTCGCAAACGCGGGAGACAGCGACAAAGTATAAAAAAAAAAAAAAAAAAAAAAAAAAATATATATATATATATATATATATATATATATATATATATATATATATATATATATATATATATATATATATATATATAATATAATGTGAACACATGAATCATGAATTCTTTTCATGGTTTTTCAAGATATTTATTGTCCTTTTCACCCAGCATGGTATTACAATTAATGGACACTGTCCAGTGTTCCCCAAAGGCATTAGAGACTTCCATGTCAGAATGGCATATACTAAAACAGTTCACTTTCCTCTCTTTTTCCACGTCCAGTTTCTCTAACCAATGAGAGCAGTTTCATTTGTTCTTATTGTCTGTGTGTAATTACCTGTTTACATAGACACTGGCTTGCGCTCATGAACAGCAACACTGAACACATGAGTTCATGATCTGTTATATAAACTGATGGTTCAACCAAGTTTTAAGTGAATGGGTGAGATCATAAATACAATCATTTTTCTCTAATCTTCCTGTTGTAGATGATGATAGATCCTCATTTTACATGTACTTAGCTAGTCATTAAGGTTGTATATGTAGAACGATTGTTGACAGTTTACCCTTGTCAAGAATATAGAGACTTTTCAATTAACATATTAAGTATGACGGTCTTAAAAGTCTTTATACTAACTTGGTAAAAGTTAGAACAAATTTAGAAATGGCTTTTTCTTCTTCCTCTTCTTCAGGAAAATGGTATGGTCTCGGCTGCAGAGGACAGCGACGAGGAAGATCTCGAGAAGCCATCCATCACCCACGAAGAAATTGATCCTACGCCCGCCATCGGCGACGTGGATCTCGAGCAGCCATCCATTAAAGAGGAAGAAATTGATCCTACGCCCGACATCGGCGACACGAAGGAAGGCGCGTCAGTCGCCATCGCCCTGGACGTTGTCGTACCGCCCAAGACCGCCATAACCGACGGCGGGCGAGACCTCGACGACGCCCAGGAGGACGTGCTGGCTACGTCGATGACGGAAGGAGCCGACAGGGTCGTGCCCGCTGGGGAACACGAGGACGAATTCCACCACTTCGGCATGTACGTCGCCTCGCAGCTGAGGGGTATGCCACCCCGGGCGGCGGTGGAAGCCCAACTGGAGATCCAGCGAGCGCTGACGATGAAGCGACTGCAGTACCTGCAGTGACGTAGTATTACCCGTGCTGGCATACTGTCATGAGCTTGTCATGCGGAGTCGTGAGCTCGCATGAGCTGTCTGGCGTAGTCCTGCCCGCCTCGTGTCGTAAGTTATCGACTCGGTGCTGCAAAGTGGTGCAACGTAAACAAACTTAGAATCTTTTTTTTATATTGGTTTTCCCGAGTGTCTTAAGGTTACGACACGGTAGACTGTTGATGTAGTAAGGTTACGATATCGTAAACTATAGTGTTGTAAGTTTACGACATGGTAAACGGTGTTGTAAGGTTACGATATGGTAAACTGTAGTGTTGTAAGGTTACGACATGGTAAACGGTGTTGTAAGGTTACGATATGGTAAAATATAGTGTTGTAAGGTTACGACATGGTAAACGGTGTTGTAAGGTTACGATATGGTAAACTATAGTGTTGTAAGGTTACGACATGGTAAACGATGTTGTAAGGTTACGATATGATAAACTATAGTGTTGTAAGGTTACGACATGGTAAACTATTAGTGTTGTAAGGCTACGACATGGAGAAACTGGTAAACTATAGTGTTGTAACGTTGCGACATTAACTATTAGTGTTGTAAGGTTACGACATGGTAAACTATTAGTGTTATAAGGTCAGGACATGGTACACAACGTTGCAGGGTTACGATATGGTAAACAGTTACTGTAAGATTACAACAGTAAACAGTTATTTTTGTAAGGTTACGACTTCGTAAACCATCACAGTGTTGTAAGGTTACGACCAAGGTGGGCAGGAACGTACCCAAAAAGGCAGTGCTCAAGTATATTTTGTGATAACTAATGACTGTGATATCATGACTATAGCAATGCAGTTACAATGGTATATGAAAGCCATATTGACTATGGTATCTTGTAATAGCATTGGTTACTTATAGCTATGATGACTATGGTATATGATGACTATGGTAGTTACTTATAGCTGTGATGACTATGGTATATGATGACTATGGTAGTTACTTATAGCTATGATGACTATGGTATATGATAATTATGATGACTATGGTACGTTTAATAACTATGATTACTCATTGTTATGATGACTGTGATATATGATAGTTATGATGACAGTGATATATGATAGTTGTGATGACTGTGGTATATGATAGTTATGATGACTGTGGTATATGACAGTTATGATGACTGTGGTATATGATAGTTATGATGACTGTGGTATATGATAGTTATGATTACTGTGGTATATGATAGTTATGATTACTGTGGTATATGATAGTTATGATGACTGTGGTATATGATAGTTATGATTACTGTGGTATATGATAGTTAAGATGACTCTGATATATGATAGTTATGATGACTGTTTTATATGATAGTTATGATGACTGATACTATCCATGAAAACTGTGATGACTAGGGGTAGTATATGTAACGTCTGTCATATGTAAAACCATCACTGTTTCTAAGATTCTTGGATAGATTATCAAGAACATTTGATGATTCCTTGAGTGCGACGGTACGACACTTGAACACGACAGTACGGCCATTGAACGCGACGGTACGACCCTTGAACGCTACGGTACGACTCAGTCGCGACGGCATGACATTTTACTACGATGGTCTGGCTTGTATTGCCAAGGCTTGGGTTTGAAAGGCTGGTCGTTATACTCAAGGGTCGTGCCGTCGTGATCAAGGGTCGTACCGTCGTGCTCAAGGGTCGCTCCGTCGTGCTCAAGAGTCGTACCGTCAGGCTCAAAGAGTTAAGCAATAGAAAAATGGGAGAAAAATATTGAAATCATCATTTTACTTTTGTTGCTATGATTAGTATATACTTCTGAACATAAGAAAAGACATTACTCTTTATGTGCCTTAATCTGAGAGAATGTTTCATCATCCATTTGTCATTGTATATATTTCTCTACATAAAAAAGGACATAATTGTTTATGAGCCAATAGCTGCGAAAGAGAGAGAGAGAAAGTGTGTCAGTGTAATCATCAGTTTATAAATTCCTATTTGTGCAGTATTAGTGGAGAGATATATTCACTCGTAGAGCCTCCATCTCATGAACTTGCTATACTGTCATAAATCTTTAAGACTCCTGTTTGCTATCGGGATTAGCCAATGCTTCCCTTTGGATCTATCCTTCTTCCATTGGTCATGTGCTGTTAAACTCTGCTTGAAATATGTTCCAATAAGTTCTCTTGCTTTGATGCCATGGCCTTTTGTGGTTCTCTCCCTGGTACCTTTCTAAGAACTGTCCTCTCATGCCATGGCCTCTTGTGTTTCTCTCCCTGGTACCTTTCTAAGAAGTGTTCAGCGTTGACGTCATCAAGCCCGTTTAAGAAACAGTGAAGTTGTGATCTTCGTCATCCCTTACTCCTCTCTCTTACCTGGTGGACAGATCTATGGTTTCTGACCTCTCAGTTGCAGCTGAGCTCAATCGTTTTTTCATACCGTCTTTGTTGCCCATCTCTGGACCTTCTCGAAGGAGTATATTATAGTTTTTGGGCCATGTAGGAGGTGAAGAATTTGCTCAACATTTCCTCATCCATGTATATGTGTGTGTATGTGTCCATGTTACCCATGAGGTAATGGGTAAGCTGTGGGCTGGACCTTCAGGTAACACCCGTGTGAATGGGTTGTATCGAGACGTAACTTAACCAGTGTATGAAGAGGAAAATAATGCATTTATCTTACATCACAAGCTAAGTTTCAGAAAATAAAGTTCCTTTTGTATTGAAGTTATTTCAGTTAAGTTCCCCTTTTTTCTGTGTGTGTCACAAAGAAACCTTTCTTTTTGACCTGCAAATCAAGTCATTTCATTGTGTCCAGTTCCATGAGGTAAGGTTTTATTAGAAGTAGAGAGTAGTCGTAAGATTGAATAGTTCCCCCAGCAAGTGACTGTACTTTGACCTTGCATGACTCAGTAAGAGTTAGAAAGCTATTATGACTGCATGTTAGAAAGTAGATAATACCTTAGGTTGTCTTGAATCATGAATTTGGATGGAAAACAAATGAAATGTATAATCCCTCAAGAGGGAAGGAAAGGTAAGTGGTTCTATTTTGTATACCCTATAGAAGGTGAGGGAAACACAATGTTAGTTTTCCTTTATATTAACATTTTGGAAGATGCCATTGTTATGTTTATTAGTAATGTACCTGATTTATGGTGTAATATTGTTATTAGAAACCATTTGTTACCAAATAGAAACGTTTACTTAGCATCAGTATAAGAGAAATCTGTTTATTTTATTTATTGATAATTACTGATGTCCAGTTTATATGGTAAGAGTCTTGTGTTATACAGGCTCTTTCCAAAGACTCCTTCGGTCCAGTGCAGCGCTACTTCCAACAGCGGGGAAGCGCAGACTCCTTTAAATTGAGAAGATGCTTGATGAGGACTGTAACCCAAGTGATACAGCCTCGCTAAAGATGATTTATCACTGGCGGCGTTACCTCGTGCAGGCGTAGTCCGGTAACACCGAAATCTCAATTTAAAGTGCAGTAGTTTAAGTTAGGGTCAGGTTAGGTCATTGGAGTTGGACAGAGACGACGAAGCGGAAAAGAAAGTGGAAGACAGAGAAGTTGACGGTTCTACCTTCACATGGCCACTTAACCACAAAAAGAAATGAAGATGACGGTTCTACCTTCACATGGCCACTTAACCCCAAAAGAAATGAAGTTTTCGGTTCTACCCTCACTTGGCCACTTAACCCCAAAAGAAATGAAGTTGACGGTTCCACCTTCACTTGGCCACTTAACCCCAAAAGAAATGAAGTTGACGGGTCTACCTTCACTTGGCCACTTAACCCCAAAAGATATATAATTTCCCGTGGAACATCGGTATTGATATATGCTGATTTCTTCGATTTCTGGTAGAAGAAATCTGCACCTTAATGTTAGCTCTTCCTATCAAACATAGAGAAGGATGTGGACAGACCCAGATAATGATAAACGGCAGATAATAGGGAGGTTCAACATCACTGGAGATATGAGGGACATATGAAGACTCCTCTCTTACTCAAGGATATAGAAGATGGGGAATCTCTCTCTTACTCAAGGATATAGAAGATGGGAAATGTTCTCTTACTTAAGGATGTAGAAGATGGGGAATCTCTCTCTTGCTCAAGGATATAGAAGATGGGGAATCTCTCTCTTACTCAAGGATATAGAAGATGGGAAATCTCTCTCTTGCTCAAGGATATAGAAGATGGGGAACCTCTCTCTTGCATAAGGATATAGAGGATGGGGAATCTCTCTCTTACTCAAGGATATAGAAGATGGGAAATCTCTCTCTTACTCAAGGATATGGAAGATGGGGAATCTCTCTCTTACTCAAGGATATAGAAGGTGGGGAATCTCTCTCTTACTCAGGGATATAGAAGATGGAGAATCTCTCTCTCTTACTCAAGGATATAGAAGAATGGGAATCTCTCTTACTCAAGGACATAGAAGATGGGGAATCTATCTCATCAGCAATACACTGAAGATCTTCATAAAAAACAGGACAATTGACTAACAAGAGGAAAAATCTGCTTGCCATCACAGTCCAATCGAAATAAGTCATGAAGTGTGACGTTGTGTACTGACAACATTTTAACAAATAAGTCTTCGAGATCATCCATTTGTGAATGTAATGGGTGACATACAGACGAGGTTTCCATACACACCGTCCGACCACAACATCAGTATTTCGTCACCATCATCATCATTGTGGCTCTGTGAATATCCAAAAAATAAATGAAGAATTTCTCTGGATTTGGTTGAAATTTGGTGGATATCGTCAAAATGGGTCACCGGAAGGAGACAGCCTAATTGTTTTGAGAGTAATTCATGCATTTGTGTTGCAATTTGCTCATGGACATTTTTTCCCATTTATGTACAAAAGTAAGAAAAAAAAAAGGTTTTCCAACAATATTTCACTTGACATTGTTACCAACGTGGTAATTTGCAATAGAAGTCCATCAACATAAATTATCATATAATTGACTGGTGATGCTTAGTCATGCTGTATGTGATATAATTAGGGCCTCAACTTTAGGTAGTGTTAAATGGTCTTAGAAGTATCTTTATATATCTTTATAACACCTTGAAGAAGGCATTAATGACTGTTTCATGTGGTAATTATAATACGTTGGTGACGCGCTTAATGACCCTAACAGATGACAGGTATAGTTCCCAAATAAACAACCAAATTATAAGCTTGAATGTCTGTAAGTTGTTTTGGTGTCACTTCTCTAACCTTTCTTCCTTTTACATCATCTAGTGGGCAGCGACCGACAACATTCTCTGACACTATCATTTACGTCTTCAGTGCAATGTACGGGACAGACCAGTGACATCTGTTGTAAGCACGAAGGTATATACGGGAGTATATGCCACAATCTGGAAACACCGTTGAGTAACTGCTGGTTTGGCCACGCAATGGCTGAAGTACAATGTTATCATCATCTTCTCTCTCCAAATGGGGATTTTGTCTACATCTTTTGGATCTCTCTGGTCAGCTGCACGGTGGACCATGGCCTTCAAGACCAGCTGAACTGTTGGGTTGAGCAATGATGCCATTAGTATACGAAAAGGATTTAGGATGTTCCTTATCTTGACAGAAGATATTGGGATTTTACCGTCTGCCGTCTAGTTCTGGCTACACCGCGAGTGAAAAGTCACCTTTAGCGACGTTCTGTCGTTGTCAGTGGACGAAATGGAGTACAGTCGCGTTGATGATCTTCAATGGAGTCCACCATTTCTTTGCTGCTGATTAGAATGCTGCCCTGGAACTGCAAGAGCCTAAGTAAAAGGGGTCCTGGAAATGTGTGATTGATTCAACAGTTACATGACGTTGTGGAGGTCATGTGTCTTATACAGTTGAAAGCCCAGTTTTCTGTGCCAGGTCTTCATACGTCTTCATCTGGGGAGTTGTGTCATTCTTGTCTTCTTCAGCACCGGTCCAGTGCTTCGAATGAAGAGCCTTAACCTTCCCTTTGGCATAGAGAAGACACTCTCTCTCTCTCTCTCTCTCTCTCGTCTTCTGTTTATCCCAACGTCGGCGGGAGTGCTGTAGCAACCATCGAGACTGAGTTTGTGTTCCTGGCAGTTATAGCCGATCTGAAGTATTTTGGTGATAAAGATTTCAACTCCCTACCCTCCTCCCATCCTGGCCTCATTCGAAGAGTTCCGAACCTCTTGGTACTCTTCCAGAATCATTCGGTGTGTTCCGGATCTTGTAGACTCTCTCTGTCGGCATCATTCGAAGCGTTTTGAACTTTATGAACTCTTCCTCTCCCATTCGAAGCGATTTGAACTTTGTAGTCTATTCCTCCCTGCCCCTTTTGAAGCGTCGCATACCTTTTAGACTCTAGCTTCCCCATTCGAAGCTTACCGAACATTGAAGGTTCTTCCTTACTGCCTCATTCGAAGCCGTCCGAACCTTCGGGATTCTTCCCACCTCATTCGAAGCGCTTCGAACTTTGTAGACTCTTCCTGTCCCATTTGAAGTGTTTCGAACCTTGTAGCCTCTTCCTGCATCATTCGAAGCGTTCCGAACCTTGTGGATTCTTCCCACCTCGTTCGAAGCCTAACGAGCCTCGTTAAGCTAAATTGAACATTTTCTCCCCCCTTTTATTGGCCTGTGGGTGAGAGGGTGGTTGGACAGACCCTTCGTGAGATGGTCAGCAAGGAAGACGTGGTCTCCGAAGTGAACACAATTTTGGGAATTTATGATCTTCTTCGGCCCAGAAATGGAGGAGTCGCATCCCTGTGTTGAGTGAGGGAAGGGAATGAGGGAGTACAGAGGTTGATGAGGGAGGGACCTCAGGTCATGAGAGGTCACAACGGATTAGTGTTGACACGATATGGATGGAAGACAAGACACCAACCAGGTCACATCAAACTCCGGCAGTTGTTCAGCCCGATCAAACAACAAACCCACCCGGCTTAACAGCTGAACTACTGTTGTCCAACAGTCGAACTACGGCGTGTGATAATTCCATGACGAACCTGGGTGAAAACGAGAGGTCAGTTCTTGAAGGCTCGTGTGTGAGAGAGAACGGGGTTCGCAAACCGGCAGCCAGCGACCTCGGACCGCGAATGTGTGCGAGTGATCCGCAAACAGGTAGTGACGGTGGACCACGAACGTCCAGCAGGAATAGCTACTGATAGCAGACATATCCTGAAGCGACGTACTTGACAAGACCATGTACCCCACAGCTCACTACAAGTAAGATCCTCCTCCTGTATTACATTTTGAACGTGTATGAAACACCTAAAAAAAATTATATATAAGATCATACCATGAGTTTTTCTACTTAGCGAGTAAGTCTACTTAATCATTATATTTCGGGTAGATTACTTATTCTACAGTTATTTACGTCTGGACTTATTCGTTCATTAAGGGCGTTTGTGGTAATTTCAGATGGTGACTAATGTTAACGTAATAGAGCTAAATATATCATGAGCTATATTATCATTATTATTATTATTATTATTATCATTATTATTATTATTATTATTATTATCATCATTGTTATTATTATTATTATTATTATTATTATTATTATTATTGTTATTATTATTATTATTATTATTATTATTATTATTATTATTATTATCATTATTATTATATTATTGTTATTATTATTATTATTATTATTATACCAATACCATTATCTTTAAACTTATACAGAGGAAATAAGTAACGTAGTCTGGGTTGTTAGTTGCCCACTGGTAAGTCTTTTCCTGCACTTAGTGTTTGATAACTGTACTAACCATCCCGGAATAACGGATGAGAGACAGACAGACACGAGAGAATAAGTTATTTATTTATGGGCATTTTGACCTACTATGGACTACCTATGTCGTTAAGGCTGTAAAGTTGTTAACAACCACCATTTGAAAGCATTAAAAGCTCGCCAGGTGCTCAAGATTACGTTCAAGCAGTATAAGCTGTGATTTCATGAGCTGACCTTTGCGCTTCTATCAACTGACTGGCGGTGGGTTTAAAATTTGGGCCACCTGGCGAGGGTAAACTCGTCCGTTTTCTCTGACGCTACTTTAGTTCAACGGACGTTATCGATTTTTTCCTCTTGCCTCACAGGCCAATGTAGTTTGGTTTCCATTTTGAGTTTCTTTGGGAGGGAAGGAAAAAGTTGGTTTGAAATTAGCTGCTGTTTTAAAAGTATACAAATCAGTGGTTTATGAGATCAAAGTGTATATGATTTACAGACATTTAAACATTAAAGATGATTTTTCAGGATTACGATTTTAAAGTTTTGAGTTTTTCGGGGGGTGGGGGAAGGAAAACGTTGGTTTAAAATTAGCTGCTATTTTAACAGTATACAAACCAGTGGTTTATGAGATCAAAGTGTATAGAATATGATTTACAGACATTTAAACACTAAAGATGATTTTTCAGGATTACTATTTTAAAGTTTAACTTGTTGATGCTAACTGCTCATTTTGATGATACCTACAAAGTTCATAAACCAAAATTTTAATTTAAATTGCTTTCAAATTATAGTTCATATAGGATTAACAGTATGTATTCTTTTTCTGAGCAGTGTAATGGTGCAAGTTCACAGAACATGTAAGGATTTCTCGGTTACTGACCAATGAGTGCTTAAATCACCATTAAATCCAACAACAATATATATATAATAAGTCTTTCCAAATGTTAATAATGCTTTCTTATGCCTAATACCCTTGGTGAATGTTGATTAACTGCGGTTTGATATTTAGCATCTATTTACCCTTTTTTCCCCCAAACATTTCATTTATTGATCAATAGCTGGAAGTTTGATCATTTTAAGTATATTTCTTAAAGTTCTCTCTCACTTGTATATCTTAAAAGTCCCTTATAACCGATAGAATAATGTTCGTTCTTTTAAGGTTAAATTGGGAATAGAGAAAATGAGACTTTTTATTATCCCGATTGTCAAATATTTTATTCATTCGGGTTTGTCTCGGTTGGAGCGAAGAATACGAGATTCATTTTGGTAGCGAGATAAATGTTTTGTTTCGTGTCCACCGTCTCTTACAGTGCCACATCTTTGGCCTCGCAATATAAATTTCAGGAGGGAGGTAGAATTGGCAAGTGACGTGTAACTCCAGCCCGATGGTGCGACCCTTAAAGATAATAGTTTGGTTCTTAGATTTGACCCGTAAAGATCGGATCCAAAACCAGGCTAATAATGGTGGGTGGGCGACAAGTCAGGGGCGATGTCCAAGTCTTATGTTCCCATCGAGGCTCATTTCATTGTCTCATCTTCGTTACTTTCCATTTATTCCTGCCGAGTTTCATTGGTCAGATGTCAGACCAACTTTGGGGTGTCTAGGTCCCCTTGTAAGTTTACAGCAATCCCCTTTCTCTTTTTACGTCTCTCGTATCTTGGGCATCAACCTCAAACATATTCACGTGGGAAATTAGTCCTGCTCGAAATTCATTCACAATGATCAAGAAGAATAACGGTCCAGACACACAGCCCTGCAGCACTCCCCTGGTGAACTCGACCTATTCGGAGAAGGTCCCCACGACATGCGTCCTTGGTTCCCTTCCACTAGGATTATTCATCGAAGTAGTCTCCTTCCCTTATCACTGCCTGGTGGTACTTCAACAGCCTCTTATGTGGAGCAGTGTCAAATGCTTTCTGGCAATCCAGATGCATACAGTTCACCCGATCTTATCTTTTGTTTACACCTGAGCTTCCTGAGTGTGTGTGTGTGTGTGTGTGTGTGTGTGTGTGTGTGTGTGTGTCCCGAGAAGTCTGTTCTGTCACCGGATCTGTCCTCTGACGCCACAAACAAGTTCCCATAGATCCGGCACCTGTACACACGAGTTAAAGTGGACCTGGGAACCTGTGGTGACCTGTGGTGGTGGACCTGGGAACCTGTGGTGACCTGTGATGGTGGACATGGAGACCTTATAGGTGGACGACCAGGGGTATCTATAGTAGTTGACCTAGAGACCTCTGGCGATGGACCTGGTGGCCTGTGGTGTGAGTTACCCTCTGTCGGTGGGATGGTGGTAGACCCACGGATCTGTGGTGATGGTGGTGGTGGGGGTGGTGGAGGAGGAGGATATTACTTATTCACAAAATTAAACCATCAGGCATCGCCACTGGTCCTGGGCAGAATCCACCTTAGCTTTATGCTCGCGTGCATGCTTGTGGATGGACGCATCATGCGCCTGCATGCCTGCGTACACACACATATCTTCCGAGTTCTCCCCATGAGATGGAGATGGATGGTTTGCTGAGGAAAATGGTCAAGATGACTGCAGTATATAGTCACCGGCCTCAGTGCTAGTCCTCGCTATCAGTTGCAGTGGCGGAGTGTGAGAGAGAATAACTCATTTATCCATCTTTCGTTATCCCGTGATTTTATTATATGTTTCACGCCTCGTTGTAACAAGTTTCTCTCATTCTCACAAGCTCGTTAGAAGACCTCTTTAACTCTCCTAAGACCAGAAGGGGTCCTTCCCATAGTGGTCCTTCCAGAAACCCCCTCCTTACCTACCCCCATGTCTTCTGATATTACGTGGAAGATCTCACCAAAGACCCCGCGTCCCTTCTCCCCCCTCTTACGCAAGCGCCCCCTCCCCCCTCTTCCTTATTAACTGGGCCAGTGACTCTTGGCTTTGACCCGGACACTTTGCATACATACAGTTTAAGGAAACTGTTTTACTAAGATAGCTTAAACCATTCAGGTCTATGGGGGAATATATTTAGATTTGGTGTATGTATATGGTTTAGTACTAAGTTCTTTTTTCATTAATGTGGTCTGTTGTGTTTTAACGTCGGAGTTAGGGAGTTCATAAGTTTAAGTTTTGATTATATATATGTATATACGTTACAAATAGATGTGGCAGAAGGTATTAGATACCACGTTGATGGGGAAAGAAATTATGACCATAGATACATTTCATACCATTTATTTCCTATATCAAGCTTTTCTTCTTTATGAGAGTGATGTCAGGGGTGTGTCTGTGGGAAGAATCGGTGGTCCAGTAATGTGAGTTCACCAGGTCTTCTCCATCCATCATGTCTAACCCCACAAGCTCCTCCTGTTGTTTACCTTTCCGTCCATCAGGGGACCTTGTTGCCTTGGTAAGACATACAGCCTTGTTTACCATGGCAACCATACAGCCTCGTTAACCATGGCAACCGTATGACGTTTTTGACACATATTCAAATCAACCAGACGGGTCCTTCCTCCCCGTCAACCATGCGACACACACTTCAGGTGGACGCACTTACCTCACAAGAAACCTTAACAAATACGTAACTCAACACGTCCCCATCACTCGTTCGTGTGGTAATGACACAGTGTCACGGAACACCCACTTAACCACGACGTTACGATCCATCATCACGCCTGGGGCGGTCTTTAGCTATACGATGACACGACCTTTGACCTAATTGTTTTGAGGGTCAAGTCAGGGAGCAGTAGTGTTGATCATATTCTGTTGTTATTACCGCTATTCCATCCTAAGGTTGGTGGATGAATTGGTGGGAACTTGGGCTGAGGTAAAGTGCCTCATTTATAATAGTCCTCAGCCAGCCATTTTGGGGCTCGGGGGTTCTAATCATGTCATGTCATGTCATGTCATGTACTTCACTGACAGGCCCGGGAGCCTATCAGTGATAGGGTTTGTGAATCAAAATGGACGATGATTGTCAGCTGCCTTACGACTGTTAACACTTGGAATGATTTACCAATTAGAGTGGTTGGAACCAGCACCGCAGATACGTTTTAGAAATAGACTTGATCAATACATTTCGACTCAGATCCACGACTGAGAGTATTCCCACCTCCGTAGCTACATGATGACAGTATATGATGTATGTTTATATTTGATGTAGACGCATTTCTTACCACACTGAACTGCGGTATTCATTTGTCTTCCACCACCAAGCATTCTGTTGATGTTTTGAATTCCTTTGTATTCCTTCTGTAATAACCCTAGCGGCTGGGTGGTGACTGAAGGCGTCCCCCAGGACTGTAATATGACACCTGTAGTGTTTCAGAATTCTCGTCGGGAGGGAATCGCGCGGGATTACAGGAAAGTAGTGGTGGTGTAGACGCCTCCACGCCCGCGGGGGCAAAGGGTTAGGATCTGTTGTCGTATGGAGGTTCGTGGCAACAGCGTGAGCACGACGGGCACGACCTTTCACTACGACTGTACGATGCAAAGGGTCGTACAGTCGTAGTGAAAGCCTGACCTTTCTGACCCGAGATGTGAGGGTGAAGGTTAAAGGCCAGGTTGTGTATTCCCACGGGTCGTAACGACGTGCTGAAAGGGGTTTTAAGGGAGGGGTTGTTATGAACCGCCGTTTTCCGCGTTAGCGAAGTAGCGCCAGGAACAGACGAAGACAAAGGCCACATGCGTTCATATCTATTCTCATGGGTGATGCACACGACGTACTGTGTCATGAAATGGATAGGTGGCGACGGAAAGAAAATGTATACATACTATGTATAGGATTCGGAATATAGGATGAGTAGATGTGGCAGATACAGATATATTGATGAAAACGGAGAACCCATGACAACTTTTATAATGGCGACTCTCAGTCTTGTCTGTATGTTCGCTGAAGAATTTAATTGTCTCTTGATTGCTCTGCAGTTGGTTGAAATCCGGCATTATTATTTTATTTGTTTTCTTTTTGTCATTTTAAAATCCCCTGGTTAAGACGACTTCCAACCCTCTTTGGAGTACGGTAATTCAACTCCCTTTGGGTACGACAGCGACAGTGTTGAAAGGTGAGACGAGTACGATGGTTCTAAAGACGTGCGATAGTTTCTTCATCCCCCCTCCACACACACACACACACACACACACACACACACACACACACACACACACACACACACACACACACACACTGACTAAGACTCGTATTTAGCTCACTTGGCCAAAAAGGCAACGTCACCACTTGGCGTCCGTCATCACCATCTGTGACTTCCTTTTTTTTTTTCTTCAGGGTTCATTCGTCTCTTTTGGACCAAAATTGGGCCTGGGTTGGTTACTTTCCAAAACTGTGCGCCCTCCCCCCAACCGGCATCCAAGATGGCCGCCGTTGCTTAGAATACCACACATCTCGTGTGCGTGAACTTTTCACATCTCACTCATCGTTGCTGAAACTTCGAGACCAGTTTGAAGCAAACTTGGCGAGGATGGACTGCGGTTGGTCCCTTTTCAGAACATGTATCTGGTAAACTCGTCCGACGTCGACGATAGCGATTGTTGATTAAAGATAAACGAATTTCTTCACATGAACAATATCTCATCTGTAGTCAGACTTAAAGAAAAAATTCAACTGTATCTAAAAAAAAAAATTAAAAATCACGCATGGTTTAGTAATGTTTAGTAAAGTTTATAGTTTTATCTAAAAAGGATTTAAAAATTCGCATATGGTTTAGTTTTGTTTAGTAAAATTTATAGTTTTATCTAAAAAGGATTTAGAAATTCGCTTATGGTTTAGTAATGTTTAGTAAAATTTATAGTTTTATCTAAAAAGGATTTAAAAATTCGCATATGGTTTAGTTTTGTTTAGTAAAATTTATAGTTTTATCTAAAAAGGATTTAAAAATTCGCATATGGTTTAGTTTTGTTTAGTAAAATTTATAGTTTTGCCAATTTTTGCCGATTTTTTTTGAGCAGATGTTCCGTATTTTTTCATTCATATAAAGATCTATAAATTGGTTGGACTAGTTTGAAACAAGTCTTGACTTTTGGTGCTTCGTAGACGACTATGCAAAAATGAGAACAGAAGGCAGAGTCCGGTAACTCCATTCTTTGAACATTTAATTAACGATATACGTAATACGGGAGAAAATATATTCATCGCATATACATTATCTCTCTCTCTCTCTCTCTCTCTCTCTCTCTCTCTCTCTCTCTCTCTCTCTCTCTCTCTCTCTCTATATATATATATATATATATATATATATATATATATATATATTAATTTGTTTGTTTATTGTTTATTTTATTATTAGTCGCTTTCTCCCGCGTTAGCGAGGTAGCGCAAGGAAACAGACGAAAGAATGGTCCTACCCACCCACATACACATGCATACACATAAACGCCCACACATACACATGTACATACCAATACATTTCACCGTATACATACATATACATACACAGACATATACATGCACACATACACATGTACTTATTCATACTTGCTGATAACTGGATTTAGAAAAAAAAAAAAAAAAACCCAGCTGACTGACGGAGTTCGAGTGTAAATAAACGTCAGATCATTCTAGAGATCAAGATGGCGTCTGTGTACATCCCGCTGAGCTACACCCACGTCAGCACAAATCAGGTTGTGAGGCCGGATGCCCCACCGGGGGATGTGTCATTACCATTGTTATCCCCAAGTTATAATGACAAGCCTCCACGTCTGCCGCTGGGGCGAAGAAAACGGCCTTCGGGCCTTTGTCCTGTTGAGGGCGAGAGGTCGGTCAGATCTGCTGCGGGGCGTAGAACACTGCATCTAGATGTGCTGGGGCGTAGAACACTGCATCTAGATGTGCTGGGGCGTAGAACACTGCATCTAGATGTGCTGGGGCGTAGAACACTGCATCTAGATGTGCTGGGGCGTAGAACACCGCATCTAGATGTGCTGGGGCGTAGAACACCGCATCTAGATGTGCTGGGGCGTAGAACACTGCATCTAGATGTGCTGGGGCGTAGAACACTGCATCTAGATGTGCTGGGGCGTAGAACACTGCATCTAGATGTGCTGGGGCGTAGAACACTGCATCTAGATGTGCTGGGGCGTAGAACACCGCATCTAGATGTGCTGGGGCGTAGAACACCGCATCTAGATGTGCTGGGGCGTAGAACACTGCATCTAGATGTGCTGGGGCGTAGAACGCGTCTCCAAAACTACTTCTTCAAAGGCGAAGAACGCGTCTTTCAAAGTTTCTAAGGCGAAGAAAATTAGAGTTCTAGTCTTGTAAGGAGGGGCGAATCTTCAAAGGCATTTCAAAGTCGTATCGAAATATTGTCATGTGTCAGTGAGGCCGTCCAATTACTGATGAACCGAATACAGTGAAGTTCCTGTATTATGTATTTCCAGCTGTAACTGGCGACTCGTGATTGTAAGCGAGCAGGTATAGCTTTCATCACGTCCCAGAGATGGCGTTCACGGCTTGTGTTCAAAGGTAGGAATCGGAGTTGGGTGCGTCCAGCTCGTTCTCCACTGAACATTCCAGCCAATTAAAATCCTGCGAGTGATGTGACCACCCGTCATGTGGGCAGTGTTACTGTAACCATCAAACGACTCTGTAGGCATTAGCAGTTTGACCCTAAAGGGGTTTTAAGACGTGGAAAACTGTAACGATTCAGTGAGAATTGCAAGGAGTTGGTAACCGGATCCCATTTTCTCCCCTCCAGGATTGGTTACAGGTGCCAGCCACCTCGTCACGTAACTATCCGTTAACCCCATCACGTAATTATCCCTTCACCTCGTCACGTAACCATCCGTTAACCCCATCACGTAACTATCCCATAACCTCATCACGTAACTATCCGTTAACCCCATCACGTAACTATCCCATAACCTCATCACGTAACCAGTTAGAGAGAGAGAGAGAGAGAGAGAGAGAGAGAGAGAGAGAGAGAGAGAGAGAGAGAGAGAGAGAGAGAGCAGTCGCTGCTAACACCACATGAAAATGAACCCACTTTGACAACAAGCGAGTTATTCCGACTTGTAAGTCAAAATGGGAGAATGTGAGGGATGATAGATAGGCAAAATGGGAGAAGTCGAGGGTAATAGATAGGGAGATCCAGCCAGACCCTCAGAGACATTGATGGAACATAGTGTAATATCACAGAGCACACGACACATAGCAACTTTCACCTGGTAACAACATGGGGGGGTTACTAGTATATTTCCTCCTCCATACATGATGTGTATTTACTTTTTTTCCCCACCTCCTGTGTGATACAGGCCATTGTTGTATTGTGAATGAATTATATAATCGGCAATTTATAATCAAGATCAAATAACCATCATACAAGATGCTCGTTGCATATATACACAAGTAGGAGATTTAGCAATACAAGAAAATTATATATATTTGTATTTTGTATTTTGTATTTTGTTATATATTTGTATTATGTGCTCACATTACGTGAATCTCATGTGATTCTTGAATTATTTCGTGAAACGGTGATATAATCAGTCACAAAATGACGAAAATAATTTCCATTTAAATTTGTGGGTATATTAACTGCTAAAGTAATTATTCTTTGTATATACAGGACAAGTATGGAGGGTAATTATTCCATGAGGAAGTTATTATTTAATTTTTATTATTCTAAAGTGAATTTTTCGCTGAATTCAGAGTTCAGTGATACAGAGTTTCATTTCTGGTTACGCTGCTGTAACGGGAGACGAGCGAGTGAGCCAGGCTGTGGTGGGTGAGGGTGGATGAGCCAACCTTTGGTGGATGAGGGTGGGTAAGCCATACTGTGGTGGTTAGGGGTGGATGAGCCAACCTATGGTGGATGAAGGTGGGTAAGCCATACTGTGGTAGTTAGGGGTGAATGAGCCAACCTATGGTGGATGAGGGTGGGTAAGCCATACTGTGGTGGTTAGGGGTGGATGAGCCAACCTTTGGTGGATGAGGGTGGGTAAGCTTTACTGTGGTGGTTAGGGGTGGGTGTGTCAGGTTGTGGTGGATGAGGGTGGGTAAGCCACACTGCTGCAGTGGGTTAAGGTGGTGGTGAACCCCGGCTGTGGTGGTAAGGGGGTGGGTGAGTCAGGCTGTGGAGGGTGTGGCGCGGACTCTGTGGTGGGCGGGGCTTCAGTGCTGTGGCTGGTGGGTGCACGGCGAAGGTGTGGTGGTGTTGCTGGTGGTGGCGGGGACTCGGGGCTGGCCTAGCCCGGTGAGCGTTGGCTGGCCAGCCCCGTGTGTAGGATGTCTTAGGCCTTGCGAGTCCCGGGGAGAGAGAGAGAGAGAGAGAGAGAGAGAGAGAGAGAGAGAGAGAGAGAGAGAGAGAGAGCTCGGGGGGCTGTGGCGGTAACCCCGGATTATTCAGGAGGGAAAGGTGAACCCCGAGGGAGAGGTCTGGGAGTGGGGGGGAGTCGTCATGATACGCGGGAGGGGCCTGGAGGTGTGGTAGGTCAGGGTTCGCTGACGATACGTTACGGTAGGTGAGGTTAAGAGGGTGGGGCGGTGTGTGGTCAGGTGATACAGGCTTATATGGGTGGGCTTGTGGAACCCCAAGACTATGTGTGTGTGTGTGTGTGGTGGGTGTGGAACCCTCGCTGTACTGGTTTAGCGTCTCAGATCGCACGCAACCACAGCAGTAGGTCCTCTAAGACTTATAACCCGTCGCTCTACCTCTAAGTAACCTTTAAGACTTGCAACCCACCCACCCACGCAGTGATAATACGAATGAAAGATAAAAAAAATCTTTCCTTCATTGGAGACTAGAACAACGACCCTATGAATAGTACTTCATGACCATAATTGTTAAAGGAGACTGTGGCAGACCACACTCTTGAGAACCCACGGTGTAGGAAGGCTTTGCGTGAAGGTCCTTGTGAGTTCGAAGTGTATGTTCCTCTCAGAGACCATGTCGTGCCTCAAGTAACCCTCCTGTTTTAACAAAAATCGAGGCTACGCCAGCTCAGCTGCGTTCTTGTATTGAAATCTTTTGAGCCTCTATCGCTGGATGAGCCTATAATGGCGAGGGCTGAAGTTCAGGAGGCGGAGGAGGAAGAGATGGGCGGCCAGTAAAGGCTGGGCGACCTTCAGCGCGGGTATGCGCGGCGCCATGGAAGGTGTGGCGGGCGAGCTAGGCTGTGAGCGAGCGAGCGCCGCTGGCCACGCCACCACTCACTACCAGGAAGGCGCGCACTCCCACGCCTTCCACCCGGGTCGTGCTAGGCATGATGACTCCCTCTCTCTCTCTCGGGGTCGTGAAAACTGACCTGGCGACCCCCGAGGCTACACATCGAAGGTAGAGCTCTCGACACACACACACACACCTCGCTGGTGTGTACACACACAGGAGGAGGAGGAGGAGGACCCCGAGCTGGTCAGTTTGAGGGAGGTACTATAGATTGTGAGGGTCGGTGTCAGTCCCGTCCCGCCAAGCTTGCGCCTCTTGCGTCATAGCGCTCGGCAAGCCTAGCTGACCCCAACCACCGCCTCTTCTCCTGTCGTAAAGGTGATATTGTCCTCTAAAACACCTAATATATATATATATATATATATATATATATATATATATATATATATATATATATATATATATATATGAGGGAATAAAGTCTTTAAATGTCACGTGGAATTTATGTTTTCCCTGTTCGTGGAAGCCTACCTCCGTCCTGGCTCAAGTGGGTGAAGCCGTTCCACGTATACTGTCATGAGTTTCCACGTAGTTTACCTGGCCACACTCGTGGTCGACGTCGAGGGAGGAGGAGGAGGCGAAGAAGCCGCTGGTGGTGGCTTCCACAGCCTGTTGTGTTGGGTTGACGTCAAAAGCCGGGGGTCCGCCATTAGCGGCCTCTCTCTCTCTCTCTCTCTCTCTCTCTCTCTCTCTCGCCGAGTCAGGCCTAAACCCTCACCCCGTCCACTCCCACGTCACGAAGCCCCAGTCCCTCTTATATATTTGCTATATATGTATATATATATATAATTATTTCATGCTCCTCTACTTGCCATGTGTCGAGCAAAGAGCGTAGGTCGGCGCCATTGATGGGAGAGCGCGGACAGGACTGATATGAGGATCTCTGGAGGCTAGACTGCGACATGGGGTTAGGTTAGATGTAGGGAGCCGAAGGAGGGAGACGAGAAAACATATATGGGAGGGCCTGCACGCGTGTGTGTGTGTGTGTGTGTGTGTGTGTGTGTGTGTGTGTGGATCTTCCTGACGAGGAAGAAAGAAACTGGTGGAGCAAGGGAGGGAGGGAGGGAGGAAGTAGTGGATGGAGGGAAGAGCCAAGTGGCGTGGTAGAGTCTGCCGCAGTCTGGTCGCCCTCACCTGCGTCAGAGCAGCACTGGCGCTCCACCACGCACGCACGTGTGCCCCTGGCCAGCCCACCAGTGTCCCCAGCCTGGTGCCTTGTGGCCAGCCCACCAGTGTCCCCAGCCTGGTGCCTTGTGGCCAGCCCACCAGTGTCCCCAGCCTGGTGCCTTGTGGCCAGCCCACCAGTGTCCCCAGCCTGGTGCCTTGTGGCCAACCCACCAGTGTCCCCAGCCTGGTGCCTTGTGGCCAGCCCACTAGTGTCCCCAGCCTGATGCCTTGTGGCCAGCCACCGGTGTCCCCAGCCTGGTGCCTTGTGGCCAGCCCACCAGTGTCCCCAGCCTGGTGACTTGTGGCCAGCCCACCAGTGTCCCCAGCCTGGTGCCTTGTGGCCAACCACCAGTGTCCCCAGCCTGGTGCCTTGTGGCCAGCCCACCAGTGTCCCCAGCCTGGTGCCTTGTGGCCAGCCCACCAGTGTCCCCAGCCTGGTGCCTTGTGGCCAACCACCAGTGTCCCCAGCCTGGTGCCTTGTGGCCAGCCCACCAGTGTCCCCAGCCTGGTGCCTTGTGGTCAGCCCACCAGTGTCCCCAGCCTGGTGCCTTGTGGCCAGCCACTAGTGTCCCCAGCCTGGTGCCTTGTGGCCAGCCACTAGTGTCCCCAGCCTGGTGCCTTGTGGCCAGCCCACCAGTGTCCCCAGCCTGGTGCCTTGTGGCCAACCACCAGTGTCCCCAGCCTGGTGCCTTGTGGCCAGCCCACCAGTGTCCCCAGCCTGGTGCCTTGTGGCCAGCCCACCAGTGTCCCCAGCCTGGTGCCTTGTGGCCAGCCCACTAGTGTCCCCAGCCTGGTGCCTTGTGGCCAGCCCACCAGTGTCCCCAGCCTGGTGCCTTGTGGCCAGCCACTAGTGTCCCCAGCCTGGTGCCTTGTGGCCAGCCCACCAGTGTCCCCAACCTGGTGCCTTGTGACCAGACACTAGTGTTTCTGCCTTGTGGCCAGACTCAAGTATCTCCATCCTTCTATCCTCCGTGGACAAGGACACAATATGTTCATCCTAGTTCCTTACCTATGGGCAAACACAGGTGTATTCAACCCTAGTACTTTACCTGCACGTACAGTGATAGTGGGCGCAGACACAGGTATCATGGCCCTACCTGCACGCACCCCGTCACATGGAGAAGAGCCAGCCAGCCAGCCAGCTGAAGCCACGCAGGTGGCGTTGGCGTGGTGGTGGCGGTGGCTGGGGATGGGACAGCTGCTGTGCTCCGCGTTGCAACATGGGAGGAGGAGGAGGAGGAGGAGGAGGAGGAGGAGGAGGGGGTAAGTTCCTCCGCCAGCTGCTTCTTTGTGGCCGGCTGTGTTCCTCTCCTGCTGTTGCTCTTGGCTGGCCAGCCGTTGCTGCTGCTGTTGCTGGTGCTGTTGTCTGCGTCTGTTCGCCGTTGCTGCTGCTGTTGCTGCTGTTGTCTGCGTCTGTTCGCCGTTGCTGTTGCTGGTGCTGTTGTCTGCGTCTGTTCTTCTCTACAGGATGACTGTTCTACCTCGTACGACACCTAAGCGTTTAAAAAGCTAAACTTTTTCCCTCTAATATCTGCTGCTTGCATGTGTTAGATCTTATCTGGCGTTATCTCTGTAACTGTCATCTACAGTGCCTCGCCAGCGATACATCCCAGGTTGGGTTTTATCTCTCTAATCATTTAGGCCGACCCACACAGGCTCGACTTCGTGACTACTCATCATTCTTGGGACTGTTTGATGCACGAAATCCACTCAATAAAGACAGCAGGCATGACCCACACCGTTTAACTTAAGAATAAAGAAATACCATACCTTTAAACTTAATCAGTAACAACGCCATTATATCAGTTACCAAATTCAGATAAATGACTTCAGTTACTAATGCCATTGACGAGTCTCGTCGTCTGCGTCCGCCTCGTAGCTTAGAATTCATCAAATGGCTGCTGTATGCAGACTTCTCCGAGGGGGCGTGAGACCACGACGACAAATGCGGCTCATGGAGAACTCAACCCCACAGCGACAAAGAAAGAACCGCTTGTCATGAGTGCAGGATGTTGGCGAACCACCCCGCAACAGCCCCACCACCACCAGCAGCAGGAGGGAGGAGGAGGAGGAGGAGGAAGAGCAAGGCTCCCAGAAGGAAGTGTGTCTCTCACAGACGATGGGGGAAAGGAGATGCTGGCGTTTCTCCCTGCCAACATCAGCCCCCCATAACAAATAAAAGGGACGCTGCCTCGCGTGGCCCTTCTCCACCTCCTCCTCTCCGGCAGGGGGAAAGACAGAAGGGTGGCAGTTGGGTGGGAAGGAAGGAAAAAGGGAGAACATACGGGCAATGGCGGATGAACCCCGTAAACTCATCATAACCTCAGGATGATCGTCCTAACACGACTGTAAACATTAATTTTCGCGTCTGGTTTACATATAAATTGTGTAAGGTTGAGGTTTAACCACCGCCAAGAGTACGTCTGCAGTGAAGGGGGGGTTGGGGGGTCAGAAAGATTTGAAAAATAACGGTCATTCTGAAAGGCGTCGCGACCTCGCGCCAAAACGAACGAAAGGGAGTTCACAGGGACGTGGTCCGCGCAGGCGCACAATGGCGCCAAAGAGACGCCTAGCGCGCTCACTTCGTTTAAGCAAAACCCTGGTTATTTTTCCAGTACTTGCTTATCCGTGCTTGTAATTAGTTTATGATAAATTATTTATAGGTAAAATGAAATGCAAATAGCTGTGAATAATATCAGACACTGTGTTTTGATGCTGGGAATGCGCCATCCATGGTAATCTATGGTCACGCAAGATAGAACAAAGACGGCTTGTGGTGTACACTGAACAATGGTATGGCGCAACCACTCATAGTAGATAGTATGTACAAGAACATTTTACAATAACTGTTCATATATATAGTTACTCTCCGTGAAATGATACTTTCAAAACTTGCAAATTATGGGCGGTTTATTAAGCGTCCAAACTAATGTCCAAATTTAATCATGAAAACTATTAAATGAGGTGAAAGATACATTAATAGCATTAGTGTCATGTCTATATAAATGTATAAAGTGAAACCTAAGGAATTTTGCAATAAAGCACCTCAATTTCACAAGAACGAAAATCTACAGGGTCCAAACATTTTAAAACTAATGACGTAATGTTTGGGAAAATACCAGATAAATTCGGTCAGCTCTGGTTACCGGCTACCACGCGGCTTGGCAGTACCTGCAACACACGGTCAATTATAATGCTGATATTACAATCTTGATTTAAGTATGACGTTGTCTGATACCAATAGAATTATTTCATATATTATCTATTTCATTAAAGAATAAGTTGAATTACTGAGTATTGGACATTTCGTATTTTCCGGTGTATAAATCAAGAGAATTGGTTGGTATCATCATTGTGATGAGGCTTTTTATTTTCGTTGAATTAAGTCTATAAAGTAATATATATTTTACATTTAATATTATCAAATAATATAATAAATCAAATCACATTGTATGTAAAATGCCCACATAGGCATGGGTGTGTTGCAGGGACGGCTCTCTGACGCCTAGGCAAGACGCCGGCATATCTCCACTAACTCATTCAAGTTCTGCAAGTACACAGAATACTTCTCTTATACGCTTGTCTTCGGCACATACAAACTGCAAAATTAAATGATAAATGAATGGCAACAAATGATAAGTCGTATTTCCGTCTAAATCATCATACACAAGGCAACGTGCCAATAGCGCGGTGAAATATGCAAGATCGTAATGATTTGCAATTAAGTTACGGTTATACTATAGTGCATGAGGCTCTTGAACAGTACAATATGAAGAGATGAAAAATATACATTTGTAGGACACAATAAAAGGGCCATCATAAGACCGCGCTTATGCTGACGTAAAGGGGACCCCGAGCGAGGCTAGCATCAGCCGGTCCCCGTGTGGAATTTAGCAGAGCCCGGCAGCGAGGGTAGAAGAGAGCGTCTACCATTTTCTCTGATGCACCTCCTCCCCATCATAGAAAACGGCTGAAAATCCTGAGGCAAACGCCCCCTATGTGCTGATATGAGATGTTGAGCAATGTAATGATTTGATGCTGAATCACAACAGGTTTTTCTCTTACTGACGACATACGTGGCATTGTTGAATTTATCAGTAAAACTAATATTGATTTTGTGATGAAAAATCAATATTTGAGCCCCATTACTTCTTGCACAACCTGAAGTAATCGCATTGATTAAGGCACAAAGAAATCTGTTTTAGTATAACTTGTTTTTCCATCGTGAATTTAAGGTTCAGTACATAATGCATTATTGATATGCAGCATGTGTTAGTTATGTAGAAATAGTTCTGTTTCGAAATACATGGGAAAAAAAAGTGTAAAATATCTGTGTTCCAGTTTGTTTCGGTGTGTTTCGTCAGCGTTAGGACGGATCCAGAGGAGCCGGCAGAACAGTCGATATCACTCAGCGGTGCCCCACGTCGGCCGCGCATTCCTTGCCTGTTAATTATTTCGATTTTCTGTCTTCCGTCGTGTCTTACCCGCCATTTCTAAGATAAACCTTCACTTTTGTACATGTTGGTTCCTCGCAGCCTGGATCGCTCAGGGAACACACAGCTTGCGATATAGATATTAAATTTATCCTTCAAATATCTCATTTATGGTCAACTTTAATTTGAAAGCTTTTATTTTTTTTTTTTCTAGCAAAGTAACAATTACATTATTGAGTTCCATATGTTTAGTGATGAATTAGAATGTAAGTATTAGTTTATTAGTTTGTATAGATGTATAGATGTCTAGTGACTTGAAGTTTCGCGTTATAAGGTTTAAAATAAAATTATCAGAGGAAGTTAGGCTTGCGCTCTGCGTCCAGCCACAACCAACGTATATTACAACCCACGCCAGAGCTGTATAATACAAGAGTTATTATATTATTACTGTATTTTGATGTGAATAGTTGGATGTTAGGCTTACATGCGATAGTTGATTACGTACAATATAATGGCATCAAAGTTTTGTTTAGATTCATGTATATTGTATACATCTCGCTGTTCTTCAATAATTTAGTTATTAGGTAGAACTTGTATATTGATTTATTACTGTAGCATTTTGAGGATGATGAATGCACTTAAATAACACTTTTATCATAAAAATGTTAAATTCTAAGTGTCTTAGCGCCTGCGCGGAAGTTGTCATCGTACGTTTGGCAACGGCGGGAAAGTACGGGATGCTTGAACGATATTCTTCACGCGTTTGAATACGTTTTTCATTATATTGCGTTTGTACTTACGAATTCACTAACCCATCATAAGATATGCAACACGACATTCAACCACAAAGCGATACGTTATGTCCATCCTATTGTATCATTATGTTACTTTCCAGGTGTAGTATGCACAAAAACATGAAGAGTATATCGGAAAATACGCACAGAAAGACAAGAATTATCAATTATATTTTAATTGAGCAATTATTGTGCCAAGAAGATTAGCAAAGGTTATGTTTTGTTATAATTTCTCTATTACGCAGACCTTTAACGCTGATTTTGCGTAGGAGTGAGTGTGTGTGTGTGGGCGGTAACTGAATGTAACTTTGCATTCCGTCCCTTAAAAGTTTCGTGTCAGAAAATTACGTTAGGTTTGAGAGTCGTAATATATGCTGAACACACACACACACACACACACACACACACACACACACACACACACACCGATAATCTCGCTTGTGTTGTAAGAACACATCATTTGTGAGGTCTAAGCTGTGTTTTGAATTTACGTCACTCAAGGTTTCCTTAAAGGTCAAAAATGGGGTCATCATACACGTCGGTCGTACCCCGTCGTGCTCAAGGGTCGTACCTTCGTTTTCAAGAGTCGTACCGTCGTAAGTAAAGAGAATGTAATCCTGTTTTAACTTTTTTCTATCTTGTGATTTTTGAATTATTCCTTTAATAATTTTTTCCTTCACTTTATGTACATTTTATGTACATTTTTTCGTCTTTTTTTCAACTTTTTGGGTATCTGTTTTGATAATTTCTACGTTTGATTACCTCTTTTCAGTTAATATCTTTCGACGATCGGCTGACTTATTTATCCTCATTAGAAATCGGCTAAATTCTGTTTAAAGCCAATCAGTCTATTTACGACCAATCAGCTGATTTCTGTTTACGACCAATCAGCTGATTTTTGTTTAAAGGCAATCAGCTGATTTCTGTTTACGACCAATCAGCTGATTTCTGTTTAAAGCCAATCAGCTGATTTCTATTCACAGCCCATTAGCTGAGTTATGTTTACAGACAGGTAGCTGTCTTTTGTTTATATCTGATAGGTTTATTAGTCTTTGTAGCCAATCACCTAATATCATTGCGTCAATGGTTCTCTCTGTTTCACTTCGTTGTAACCCAGATCACTTTCTGGGCTTTAAACCCTAACTACCGCTTGTTGGTGTGTGTGTGTGTGTGTGTGTGTGTGTGTGTGTGTGTTTTGAGTTCACATCCGCCATTTGCTACGAACGAACGCGTTCAGCTCCCACCGCGTTCTCGTCCACAATGTCTCACCTCATTTACATGTGTGTATAGAAATCGGAAGGTGGGGAGACGGGGGGGGGGGGGAAGGGGGAGGGGTAGGTAGTTAACTTTAGATTAGGGGGAGACATGAGGGGGGGTGTAGTGGGGGAGGGGGGGGGGGAGTGTGGTGGCTACATATAATCAACCTTGTCACTGTGGTTCCATTGTTTAGTTTACCTCTGCTGTCAGCTGGTTCATATTGTTCGCCCAGCTGCTATTTGTATAGACCATGTGTATGTTACGGACTCCTTGCCCTGTATTGTCTGCTATACCAGAATATCCAGTTCCCTAATCTAATAATCTCCCAGTGCTTTGTTATATGTTTTTTTTATGAGCATACTCAAGCAGCTTGGGTATATTTAAGGTCTTCAGTGGGTATACTTTTGTTTTATTGTATGTTCTCACGTCGCATACTCTCAGTGTAGTGCATTTTTGTCAAGGATTATTTAGCATCTCTTTCTTCCTTCTGTTTTTCTTCAGACATATTCTTAAACTATGGGTTCTGTCGAGTGTGCAAGCATATTCTAACCACAGACTATATCTTAGAGACGTTTATAGCATACCCAGGTGCTTGAGTATGTCTCCATCAATGCTTACAGTATGCTATGAGCTTTGATTATACTCATAATGCTCCCAGCATACTCCCATATGTGAAAATCTCTTTTTAACTGCTCTTCGAACATACCTTTTGACAGCAGAATTTTTCCTCAACACTCCCAGTATACTCTTAAAGTTGGATGTGTTTTGATGTATTCCAGTATATCCCAAATCTTAAAGTACATTTTGTATATCAGTATGTCCAAAGATGAATCAACTGTAGCAATAAACGTAGGAAATAAAAGTATATGCTATAGAATTGGTCGTTCATGGCACAGTGTTTGATATATCTGACCCCCAAGGGCACGACGGTACGACCCTTGATCACGACGGTACGACCCTTGGGTACGATGGTACGACCTCTGATCACGATGATACGACCCTTCGAAACGACGGTACGACCCTTGGGTACGACGATACGACCCCTGATCACGACAGTACGACCCTTGATCACGACGGTACGACCCTTGGGTACGACGATACGACCCCTGATCACGACAGTACGACCCTTGATCACGACGGTACGACCCTTGGGCACGACGGTACGACCCTTGGACACGATGTCCTAGTATTTAAATCAATCCCTTAAGACTCAGCTAAATTGTCACCGTCGTTGGCTTACGACATCTATATCCCCCAGTATGATTAGATTGTGACACAGCAAATGTCCCGTAGGGTCAGCTGACGTCACAGTTAAACCCCGGTGTGCCCAGCTTACGACACACTTAAGCTTACAGCGCGGTGAGCTTGAGACACACAGCTGAAGACCAGCGTGGGATGCTTACGACACAAGTGACTCTCTCTCTCTCTCTCTCTCTCTCTCTCTCTCTCTCTCTCTCTCACACACACACACACACACACACACACACACACACACCGTGGAACATGCCGAAAATAAGCGAGACAAAAATATACGACAACGCAGCCAGGAAGAAAGAATGACTGTTCATTATACTACTTCAACACTCCCTCATTCTTACCTCTAGATTTTCCTGCGGTGAGCGCTACGCGGCAGCCCCGCCGCCCAAAAAAAAATGTTCGTAGTTGCTGGTCGACATCGCTCATGGGATAATAATAGACACACCATAACAAGAACATCTTTTATTGGCACAAGAGAACCATAACTATACATCGGGAAGGCTCGCTGGCTAGCTAGACGACAACTTGCCGCAAACGAGTCACCCAGAAAAAAAATGTAAACAAACTCAAAAGTACAAGTTATAGACGAAATAATCAAATGCGACTAGAATCAGAATAGGAAACTGTGGTGCAAACGTCGAACGCATCGTAACTGTATGGGTTTTAAGGGGATTATTTAGTAGATAAAGGATGCATATCCAATGTACACTTAAAATAACAATTTTGTTAACAAACAGTATGTGATTAGAGAATCTAAACTAAATGGAAATACTTTTAACAATAAACATTTCTAACAAACCAGAGACAATTTCAACACTTGTAACAAAACAGATTATTTTGATATATCGGTAAACAGTTCAGGAGATTATGACATACGTACATACGAACTAACCCGGTTCGATCGGGGTTTTTCCCGATATCAATCGTCAAACGGATCGGGTTTTGATAAATCAAACAGTGAACTATCGGTTTTCCATTTTCCCCTCTCAAGATGACATTTTGCCACAACTTGTAGTGAAACAAACATAAACAGATAACCCTTACCCTTGTACTACCATCGACCAATTGCAACTACTCATTAAACTTCTGATAGCCTCATTATATCGGTGATAAACTGTAATACATTATTTACTGACGAGTTTTCAGAAATCTTAGTAAAACTTAATTTTGTTCATGTTAGAGTTGTTAGCTGGTTACGTTGGTTTATGGCCTTACGACTGCTAAGGTCAATTAGACCATTAACTAAATACAAAACATCCAATTAAGGTGTTAAGGATGATTGTATAACCACATACATTCTTACTATGCACGTGAATCTAATGATGATTGCATAGAACTTTATATATGTAGATATACATATCTACATTGGAAATGATTGTAAGGCGAGTCGGAGAAATATACATATATATATATATATATATGAAAAATAGGCATGAAAATATAAACCCATGCAAAGGCAATACGGACAGATTATCAGTTGTTTATGAACTACATTTGGCACATAAGCTACTACACGTCTTTTCGTAATATGTAAATCAACCGCATATGGTTGTATTGTACTATAGAATACTACGGATATGTGACCCTTCTTAAACACTGGTCATAGAGGTTTTGATATCCCTCACAGAAGAACAGATTTGTGTTGTGGTTTCAGAAGGCTTTCAGAATTCCTTCAGCGTTGAAGGGAACTCGGCACGTATAGTGGACGTTGCTTGTTAGCGTATGACGTCACGTATACCTCAAGCTTACGTTTCCTACTTCACATTACTGACCAGGACCACTATTGTAAAAATTTTCGGGAGTCCTGTGTACCTGTTGGTATAGAAATGATAAACGATTGCTTATTAAGAAATCTATCTTTACTTACGAATGAGTTGTAACTCCTATCTATCGCGTCGTTCATCTACCGACACCAGCTCAGTTTCCGTCAAACCGTCACATTAAATCTTCACCACTTGAACCACTCTTTCTCTTCATTCCTCTATACTCATACTACTTCCTGACTAACCCCTGATACTCCCAGAGTGACCCCTCATATTTCGACTGATCCCTCATACCCTGATCCATCATTTTCCCTGGCTGTTCCCTCATAGTGACTGACACCATTCCCTAACTACTTATACTACCAGACTGTGACCCCTCATAGTTCCTGACTGATCCCTCATACTCCCTAACTGACCTCTGATACTCCCTGACGGATCCCTCATTCTTCCTGACTGACCCCTCATACTCCCTGACTGACTCATACTTTCTGACTGACCTCTGGTACTCCCTGACTGATCCCTCACTCTTCCTGACTGACCCCTCATACTCCCTGACTAACCCCTCATACTTTCTGACTGACCCCTCACTCTTCCTGACTGACCCCTCATACTCCCTGACTGACCCCTCATACTCCCTGACTAACCCCTTATACTTTTTGACTGACCCATCATACTTTCTGACTGACCTCTGATACTCCCTGACTGATCCCTTGTACTCTTTTACTGAGCCCTCATAATCCCTAACTGATCCCCCTCATACTTCCTGACACATGAGGACAGCCTACCTGGCTGGTGAGGAACCAGCAGTTTGCGAGTCTGAAAAGCCTTTTTGTTTATGCATTCCATTGCGTCCTCCAAGGGAGAGACCACTGACAGGGTGCGTCCTCCAAGGGAGAGACCACTGACAGGGTGCGTCCTCCAAGGGAGAGACCACTGACAGGGCGCGTCCTCCAAGGGAGAGACCACTAACAGGGTGCGTCCTCCAAGGGAGAGACCACTGACAGGGTGCGTCCTCCAAGGGAGAGACCATTGACAGGGTGCGTCCTGCAAGGGAGAGACCACTGACAGGGTGCGTCCTCCAAGGGAGAGACCACTGACAGGGTGCGTCCTCCAAGGGAGAGACCACTGACAGGGCGCGTCCTCCAAGGGAGAGAGGCAAGACCGGCTGGTGTGTGCTGGAGGGGGGGAGGGAGGTATTGCAATCACCCACCAAACCATCGTCTTTGTAGAAAACGACGAAGTTATCGACTTATTCTCCGCAGGGGAGGAGCTCGCCTCCCCATCACCCCGTCTGTTTACCTTAGGAGGGCCCGCGCCAGCTGACGGTGGCCACGGCGAGCCATCTGCTGCGCCACGTTAAGGTGGAGGTCATTTGTTGCCCCTCAGATGGCAACCAGGAAAGTTTTCATAACAGGTGGTATACAGGCGGAGTCACTCCCCAAACGGAGGGGACTGGTGGGACCTGGTGACCTGAGTCCCCAGGGGAACCCCGCCCGATCCCATCGTGGGACTCGCCCGGGGTTTGCCGTAACCCGGGTACTGGGGGAAGCCGCGCCGCTCGCACCTGCGGGCGTGGGCGGTGTTGGGCGGCGCCGGGGGCGGGTGCTTGAGCGTGGGTGGGGACGGGGGTATGTTGGGGTGGTCGGGGAGGAGGAGGTACGGTGGTGGGGTGGCTTCCAGTGCCCTCACCACGCGGGAGAGCACCTACCCCAGTCCCAGCCACGGGGTAGTATCCAACGTGGGTGCAGGCCCTAGGAGGCGTGGGCTGGAAGGGCAGGGAGGAACCGGCGGGAGGCTGCGGGGGCGCCCAGGGCGTGTGTGTCGGACCCCTGGGGCGCGGTGCTCCTGCAGGGTAAGGCGGCGGGCGTGGCAGGTCGGCCCGCTGCGACGGGGCGACCCACGGGGCGGCCGCGGTCGTCTGGGACGTCGGGGCGTAGGCAGGACGCAGGGGCGTGGCCACGGCGTCGACGTCGTCCTCCTGCTGGTCCTGGTAGGACTCCACGTCCTGCAGGAAGACCATGTTAGACACGAGGGAAGGAATTACTGACTCACATACATCACATAACATCTTCCCTGACTCACATACATCACATAACATCTCTCCTGACTCACATACATCACATAACATCTCTCCTGACTCACTTACATCACATAACATCTCTCCTGACTCACATACATCACATAACATCTCTCCTGACTCACATACATCACATAACATCTCTCCTGACTCACATACATCACATAACATCTTCCCTGACTCACATACATCACATAACATCTTCCCTGACTCACATACATCACATAACATCTTCCCTGACTCACATACATCATGACCCTTGTTCCAGTGTTTTTATGCACATTCAAGGCTGCCCTACGATCAGTAGCAGGGAAAGGATGAATTCCGGAGTGAGAGGTTCTTTGACGTGGTACGACCTCAGCGATAATATATATATATATATATATATATATATATATATATATATATTTGTCTCTTGTGTCTCCCCTGATGATGTGATCATTACACGAAAGTGCACTTGGGAACTTATTGTGTTTCATTTTCCCAGTGGACTCATTGGAATATATATATATATATATATATATATATATATATATATATATATATATATATATATATATATATATATATATATATATATATGATATACAAATCTCCAACAGCCAGGATCGAACCCGGGACCACTACGTGGTAGGCGGGAGCGTACTGCTATACACATACATATGTTCTGGGTTCCCTGCTTGTTCTACACCCATCTGAAGCATCATGAAACCATGACTTCAGAAAAGGTCAGGATGACTGTAGCAAAGGTCACTCTGTTTTCCATAAAGGTCACGCGACCTCAGTAAAGGTCACGTGACCTTTCCAGGTGTCATGCCAGAGAGCCATTTGTTCAGGTGAGTAATCAGGGGTCATACGAGGTGTTAAAGGTCATGAGAAGTGATCATATGTCATGCGGAGTCATTACCGGTCATGGAAGGTAACCAGAGGTCATGCGAAGTTGCTCGAGGTCATGTGAGGGGAGAGGAGATCATGAGAGGTTGTCTGAGGTGAACAAAGGTCATGTGAGGTCACCAGAGGTCATGTGAGGGGAGAGGAGGTCATGAGAGGTTGTCTGAGGTGAACAAAGGTCATGTGAGGTCACCAGAGGTCATGTGTGAGGTCGCCTGAGTTATGGCAAGTCAATAAAGCTCAGCCAGTTTCCACCAGTATCATAGGTCAAAATCGTACGCAGATGCCAGCAATCGTCCTGGGTCAACGGTCATTAACAACTCATGTGTCACGTGACTCATGATCAGGAGAGGTCAGAGGTCACAGAGAGTTCGCATTTCATCCTAACAAGCAATTTGCCCCACCCCCCTCAGCACATCACAGTAAAGGCAATTAAGGAATATAACGTATATTATAACCATTAGGAAACTCCTAATTAAACTCTGTGGCTATTGGTTCATTAGGCTAATATGTAGTACAGGTCGCGATTATCTGAAATAATTGATAAATGATTTACGATCAAAACAAGTTTCTTTTCTCCACCTTTATAACAGTTTATCCTGGGATATGGGTATGTAAACAAAGCCACAGAACACGTTTGTATACAGCATTTTCGGATTATAATTGTAAATATAATAATAATTATTATAATTATTATTATTATGTGAAACCACGACTAGTTTTAATGAGGTTTCTGCGTCTCTGAGGCTGCGTCTCTGATGGTGGTTATGTAGTCAGGTCGTTACGCTGTTAAGGTCACAATGTCGTGGGGTGCAGCACGCATCTCGTGGGCCCGGGGGGACCTTGGAAGCAGACTGCAGTTTGCGCGTAGAGTCGTCATAGCGACGGTTGCCATGGCGACGGAGGTGGCGTCGCCCGCCCCAGCTGTTGGGTCCGTTACATCAAAACACGATAGGCTGGAGCGTTTGGCGCCGCGTTGCCATGGCGACGGAGATAGCGTCATTCTCCCCATGAGCTCGGTTTCGTCTCATGAACACGATAAGGCTTAGAAGCCTTCACTTTTTGCCCATCATGGAAGAGAGAGGAGTAAGAAGTGACCTAATCACAACCATTTACGTTCAGATAACCAGGTTAATGGCGTACACAGTTTTCCGAAAGATGTATGAATATGACAGCCAGAGAACATAACATATTAAGCAAAAATAACTTAAAAAAATATCCAAAAAGTACTTTTATTGTGGTGGATGAATGGTATGAACCGAACGAGGATATTGTAAATACAAACCATAGGTTGTATGACAGTACAGTAGTACATAATAGACAATTGGTTGTATGGCAGTGTAAACTGTTATGAAATGGGGTCCCACGAGTGTAGAACCCCCCCTCGCCACACAGTACAAATAGGTACATACAAATAGGTAATAGGTCGAGGGTGACGTTTTTCATTTTTCTACCTTGGAGACTGCGTCACTCAACCCTGCTGCTGGGACCATTACATTACTACGATAAGATAGTGTTCAGACCAGTCTTGTGCCCCACTGATTAGCTAATCAGTGGGTAAGTGCATGTGATAAAATTGGTAAGAACCAGGAGGGAAATAAGGTCACAACACACACACACACACACACACACACACACACACACACACACACATAGGGGCTTCCGTGGTAATATCCTTTAGGGTGTGTGACCATGATTCACGGTAACAACCGCCTGTGTTCGAATCCCAGTTGCAACACTCGGCTCACAGTTAATCCCAGCTATTCATCCTTCCCCTCGGGGATGGTTGATAAATGGATATCTGGCTTTGGCAGGGGTGTGGGGGGACGTAAAGTCATGGAGAGAGAGAGAGAGAGAGAGAGAGAGAGAGAGAGAGAGAGAGAGAGAGAGAGAGAGAGAGAGAGAGAGTCACAGCACAGAATCAATCTCACATTATTCGTCACAGTAAACAATTTCAAGGTTTTTGGGGATAAATTCGCCTTGAGAAATGATTACAAATGATTACTGATGTGCGTGTTGACCGACTCTGCAACAATGACTTCACAGTATATATATATATATATATATATATATATATATATATATATATATATATATATATATATATATATATATAATTTTCTTTGTGTTGTTTGATGGTTGCACCAATATATATATATATATATATATATATATATATATATATATATATATATATATATATATATATATAATGCCCTTCGTTAGTAGGATTCGAACCCATACCGCTTGTGTGAGAGCTGGTTATTGCATACAACTAACCTCTGGAGCCCATAGGAGAGTGATTAGCGTACCCAGCTCCCACACAAGTGTTACATGTTCGAATCCTGCTGTCGGAGGGCATCATGTGCTTAATGTAACAATGAAATCAACATTCCTTTTAATCTCTGTTCCAGTTCATCACACATCAGACATACCTGATCACGTCTGCATCATGGTACCACATGATCTACAGACCCAGATCCAAACCTAACGTGATATACATATATACATTCGGTAATGTGTATGATACATGTATAGATAGATATATATACACATTCGGCATTGTGTAGTTTGTACATTCTTCCGGACACCAGTTGCAATCAGGTTCAGAGCACGTAACTGTAAGTAAAGAATTCAGATAACAAGGAATACGTACGTGGCTAATGGATTAGTTTTCTCATTTCCATGAATCATGTTTTGCCGTCTGTTGTGTGTGTGTGTGTGTGTGTGTGTGTGTGTGTGTGTGTGTGTGTGTGTGTGTGTGTGTGCCCTACTTACCGTAACATGGGTACTGCTCCCCGAACCCATGGTGGGTGCCAGACCTTCTCCCACTATGATCTTCCCAGGGGTAACACGTCCTCCTTCCCCATGGGGAGAGGGTGTGGGGTGTAGACCTCCTCCCTTAATGTGGGTAGGTCTTTGGAGCAGGTCGTCTCCTCCAAGGCTATCAAAGATGGGTACCAGGTTGGAGGAGGAACCCAGAGAACAAGAGAGTCTTTGGAGAGGGGTTAGAGGGGTTTTGTAGGCGGGAGATGCCTCGACGTTGAGTGGGGTTATGACTCTGTTTTGGAGGACACGTCCGTCTTCGTGTTGAGTCGTTTTGGAGTCGTTTTGGAGGCACTGATGTGGAGCTGAGGCCTGTCCTGCGACGAGACTATACAGTGAAGCCTTGGTCCCCGAGGGCGTGCCTCGCCGGAGGAGCCTCCTGTCTCGCGCCTCTCTCTGGTGGAGCCTAGGAAGCGTTCGTGAGGCTTCTCTTACAGAGTCCTAGGGGAAGGACCTGTGATACGCCCCACTCCCTCCTGAAGGACGTCCCTGGCTGGAGAAGAAGAAAAGACATGTATGGTATAGTCCTTGTGTGTGTGTGTGTGTGTGTGTGTGTGTGTGTGTGTGTGTGTGTGTGTGTGTGTGTGGTGGTCGTACAGTAAATGTATTATGCAGGGGTGAAGAATATATGATGTATTGGGATAATACAGCGGGGTTATCATGCAAGGGTAATAATGCATGATGTATGGTGATCATACAGTGAATTTTTCATGCAAGGGTGGAGAGTAGATGATGTATTGCGGTAATACAGCTGATGTATTATGCAAAGGTTAAGAATGTATGATGTACGGTGATTATACGGTGAATGTATTATACAGGAGTTGAGGTATGTATGATGTATGGAGGTCATACAGTGGACGTATCAAGTACGATGAATACATGTATAGAAATGAAAAAAAAATATTCCCAATCCTCGAATATTATAATCAATACACAGGAAGTATACATTGCTGAAGTTTATCCATAATTCATCACAAAATACAAGTTATACACAATCATTCATAGGTACGAGTCTTTGTGTAGCCGACTCTCTGTATACTTTGCATAGAACATTGTATAGAATACAGGGCTGTATATCACGAAGGGAACTTGTGTATGATGCGAAAGGATTTATTCATACGGAGACTAATGTAATATTGGACTGCCTGGTAGACATATGGTGCGTGTCTGCGAAAAGCTTCGTGTCCATGCGTGTAATCACCCATTCGTAATTACCTATGTGTACATCTATGATCGCCTGACCTCATACCTTGCTTAAGTGTGAAAATGGCTGGGTCGTGTCAGTATGGTGTTGACCTACGTATATCTATGTGTATATCTTCTATCCTGTGTCGATCGTGTATGATAGTCCGTGTGTGTGTGTGTGTGTGTGTGTGTGTGTGTGTGTGTGTGTGTGTGTGTGTGTGTAATAACCTATTTGTACTGTTGGAGAGGGAGTCTTACACTCATAGTCCCCCCCTCCTCCATCTCATCTCTTGAACATTCCATCATACGACTCTTTAAACATCTGTGTTGTGTGCATCGTATGACAGGGTTGGTGCATGACACATGTGCTGTGTGGGGGTTTTAGCTGTGTTTGGCGTGTGACAGGTGTGTCATGGTGTAAAACAGGTGTCTTATGTTGCATGACAAATGTCCACATGACAGTTGTTATGGAGCTTGACAGATATGTGGTCCACATGACAGGTGTTATGGAGCATGACAGATATGTGGTCCACATGGCAAGTGTTTTATGGTGCATGACAGATGTGTTACGGTGTATGACAGATGTTACATCGCACTGTAATAATAATAATAATAATAATAATAATAATAATAATAATAATAATGATAGTAATGATAATGATAATAATAATAATAATCTCTATAATAATAATGATAATAATAATAATTATTATGATTATAATATAATAATAATAATAATAATAATAATGATAATAATAATAATAATAATAATAATAATGATGATGATGATAATAATAATAATAATAATAATAATAATAATAATAATAATAATAATAAAAATAATGATAATAATAATAATAATAATGATAATAATAAAAATAATAATAATAATAATAATTATAAGAATTATAATAGTTATTGAGGGTTCACTGAAGTAACTGCAGTTAAAGATTAGAATATTCACAGAACGTAAACACAGATGGCTTATGTCAAGACGTGGACCTAGGAGGGATGCCAGTCAGTGTTTACACAGTCATTATGGGATATTGAAAATGTTCACAATGGCTGGGACGGTACTGTTCATGAAGCAGTCTATAGGTGCCGAACTGCGACTTGGGGACGAGGGATCTCAGGTGACGGTGGCGAGGTTGGTGCAGTAGTTTCCTCCCAGAATGTCGGATGAGGTCCACGTGATGGCTGGGGTGAGGTGGAGGGCCAGTGTTGTAAAGTACTTCTGGACTTGTGGTGTAAGAGGGATTGAGGATGACCTTACATGACGTTTTCTGCATTATTTTAAAGGCCCCTGATTGTAAACATGGGGTAAGAGGTGTATAGAAAATGAGTTGCTGGTGGACGACAGATGTTAATATAGCGAGATGGTAGCGTGTTATATTTCACCTATCTTGATACCTTGTTGGTAACGTGGTTATTGTGATCGGTTTATCCTTGTTAAGTCGTCGTTGTTACAACCTCGTTGGCATGGCGTTGTTGTCAGGTCCCATCGTTGGAATGGCGTGCCGTGGGTTGTCATGCCCATCACAGACATGTCGTGATTGGCCAATGATGATTGTTACGTCCTTGCGTTTCGTGGTTGCACTTGGCGTGTCGTGGTTGGTCGTGGTCAGCTACACGCCACTTCAGTCGTTCACACTGGGGGGGGGGGGGTAGTCAACAGCGTCGTGTTGACACTAGTACAATAGTGTGTGGTACCACTCGACTGTACCTACCATACCCTACCATTAAGCAAAAGGCAATATGTTCATGAAAAAAAAAAAATAGACACTACCCATTTCATTTATAAAATACATTGTTTAGTAATTCGAAATTACGCATTCAATTAACTGTTTTAATGACATTTCAAGCCAATATATCTGTATGTAAATAGCTTATTATTTTTTTCATAATAGATTTTCCGGTTATGGGAAAAAGGTTACAACTTATTAAAATACAGGTAATAACCTTTCGTACATTGAGAATACATGACATCAATGTGTTCCATGTGGAACAAATTGATTCTAAAAGCTAAACAGAGTTAGCAAAACGTGGGGGCAGACTTGCGTAGACTTCGTACACTCACACACTTGCTTTCAAACGAACTCACCTTCACAGGCCTTTATTCTCGCCGCGATTAGGCAGATGGTACCGTTATCTAATCGTATATCACTCCGCCATAGTTGTACCAAATCCCCCCTAATCACGGGAGAGGGTACAGAGACGGGTACAGAGAGGGTACAGAGACGGGTACAGAGTGGACGGTACAGGGAACGTGCAAACGTTAGGTGGGAACGACCCGGAGCGACGCGCGGGCTGGTGTTTACTAACGGATGGTCGGTGGTAACCAGATGCGGGGCTGCCAGATACCGCCAGCGGCTCGCTCTGCCCCGCAACCCACAGGGGAGAGAGAGAGAGAGAGAGAGAGAGAGAGAGAGAGAGAGAGAGAGAGAGAGAGAGAGAGAGAGAGAGAGAGAGAGAATACAGTGAGGAGGGTAAGTGACGAAATAGATCATATGGTTTAAAAGAAATAAGAATGAGACATGAAGAAGACATTGACGTAAATCATATTGAAGACTTGTATGTTTTCAGACAGAACGAAATTAAAGTAAAAAGAAAATATTTAGACCCTGGTCCACATGCCAGTGAGGCACATTGAAGGACTGAGGACATAAACACCCATATATGGTTGACTTTAGGGCAAATGTTGGACGTATTTCAGATGTATTTATATCTGCGTTGAAGTGTGGTAAGAGGTGTTGCAATTCTCTAGGTATGGTGTTTGGTGAGACAGCACGACGCGCCAGCGATGGGGCAATAAATAATTCACTCAGACAACCGTATGACTGAGGAGTTGGTGATAACTGAATTATTCTTGTATTATACAGATTATCATGTAGGTTACGCCTACATGACTTCCGCTTGTCCGCGAGTGGAAAGGGACGACCTTTGAGTACGACTGTATGACCCTTGAGCACGACGGTACGACCCTTGAGCACGACGGTACGACCATTGAGCACGACGGTACGACCCTTGAGCACGACGGTGCGACCTTCGAGCATGACGGTACGACCTTTGAGCACGACGGTACGACCCTTAAGCACGACGGTACGACCCTTAAGCACGACGGTACGACCCTTGAGCACGACGGTACGACCCTTGAGCACGACGGTACGACCCTTGAGCACGACGGTACGACCTTTGGGTTTGACGGCACGACCATTGGGTTAGATGGCCTGGATTTTTAGTGTTAGGTCAAAAGCCAAGCTATCATATCCAGGGGTCGAACCGTCGTGCTCATCGGTCGTGCGTCGTGCTCATCGGTCGTACGTCGTGCTGAGCTGCCGTGCCGAGGAGGGTATGTGGTTGTTAGGAAGTTGTTATTAGCGGGCCAGGTGTGTGTAAAGGTAATGTTGTTAGTCTTTTTTTATTGGTGGTGGGTGCTGGTGGGCCAGGTGTGTGTAAAGAAGGTAGGTGTTGGTGGGCCAAGTGTGTGTAAGGAAGGTGGTGTTGGTGGGCCAGGTGTGTGTAAGGAAGGTAGGTGTTGGTGGGCCAGGTGTGTGTAAGGAGGGTGGGTGTTGGTGAGCCAGGTGTGTGTAAGGAGGGTGGGTGTTGGTGGGCCAAGTATGTGTAAGGAAGGTGGTGTTGGTGGGCCAGGTGTGTGTAAGGAAGGTAGGTGTTGGCGGGCAAAGTATGTGCAAGGAAGGTGGTGCTGGTGGGCCAGGTGTGTGTAAGGAAGGTAGGTGTTGGTGGGCCAGGTGTGTGTAAGGAAGGTAGGTGTTGGCGGGCCAAGTATGTGCAAGGAAGGTGGTGTTGGTGGGTCAGGTGTGTGTAAGGAAGGTAGGTGTTGGCGGGCCAAGTATGTGCAAGGAAGGTGGTGTTGGTGGGCCAGGTGTGTGTAAGGAAGGTAGGTGTTGGTGGGCCAAGTGTGTGTAAGGAAGGTGGTGCTGGTAGGCCAGGTGTGTGTAAGGAGGATGGGTGTTGGTGGGCCAGGTGTGTGTAAAGAATTTGGTGTTGGTGGGCCAAGTGTGTGTAAGGAAGGTAGGTGTTGGTGGGCCAAGTGTGTGTAAGGAAGGTAGGTGTTGGTGGGCCAAGTGTGTGTAAGGAAGGTGGTGCTGGTGGGCAAGTGTATAAACGATGGTGTTGGGGAAGCCAGGTGTGTGTGTGTGGCCAGGGCCAATTGGATCCCCCCCCCTATTATAAGACCAGGAACGGGTCAATACCCTCATAATGGGACCCGTAATAGCTCTCAGGTTAGAATGATCACCTGACGAGACGAGTTCCACCGTAAGTAAACATCAGCTGACGTGTTCCACGGTAAACAAAGATCAGCTGATAAGCTACATGGTAAACAAAGATCAGCTGATAAGCTACATGGTAAACAAAGATCAGCTGATAAGCTACATGGTAAATAAAGATCAGCTGATAAGCAACATGGTAAATAAAGATCAGCTGATCAGTGAGATGGTAAATAAAGATCAGCTGATTAGTGACATGGTAAACAAAGATCAGCTGATTAGTGACATGGTGAACAAAGATCAGCTGATTAGTGACATGGTGAACAAAGATCAGCTGATTAGTGACATGGTAAACAAAGATCAGCTGATTAGCTTCACACTTGACAAAGATTAACTGATGGTATCATTGTAAACAAAAATCAGCTGATTTGCTCTACTGTAAACATAGATCAGTCGATAAGCTTCACACCATGAACAAAAGATCAGTTTATACGTTCGTGCAGACGGACATCAGCTGATAGACCCTCCGGTACGCAGGGATCAGCTGATAAGCTTCACCGTCAACAGTGATCAGCTGATGGACCACCGCGTAAACAAAGATCAGCTGATGAGGTTCCAGAAGATCGATAACCTCACTTGAAGGCTGAGAGGTGGGGATGATGAAGGCACCTTTGTGGCACTGTGACAGTGGGGTGGAAATCAATGAAACAAGTAATGAGGCAACATAGAGAAATGTAACGATCCAACTTATGTATTTATGACGGGAGGGTGATGGTTAGGAGGGTGTGGGCAGTGAAAGGGGTTTTTATTATCAAATCTCCAATATATTGGGAATTACGAATGCCACAGTAAACACATTCATCTTGCCATTTTGTTTTATTCACGGGTGGTTATATTTGTCGTGCTCTTGCGTGGGTAATACTTCCCCAAGTTGTTCATTAATCTAATAAAAAACTTGTAACTGGTAGTACTTTTACCACACACACACACACACACACCCTTATCCTCCTTTTTAACCCGTGGTCCTGCTCTGTGGACGTGGCCGACGTCCTAGGCGCTGCAGGAGTCCTATAGAATGGGGAATCCTCAGGCAGGAACGTGTGGTCTTGGAATCCTTCGCGTGTGTACCTGTGCATAAGAGCTTAGAAGGTGTCGAATTAGCAGACGCCAAGAAGGAGAGAGAGAGAGAGAGAGAGAGAGAGAGAGAGAGAGAGAGAGAGAGAGAGAGAGAGAGAGAGAGAATCAAAAGCATGAGCTATGGCGTCTGGGGCCAGACAGTGTATCTCTAAGCCAGGATCAGAATGTGAGAAAAGGATTGTCAGAGTTAATCATCCAACGACATTTAAGATAATTTGAATGAATCATACAAATCCTACATCGTGTCATCCATCCTACGATCTCAAATCAGCAAAATATATTAGCATTACTAAAAACTCTTACATATTGTTGAGTAACAGACACACACAAAAAAAGTGTGACCTTAGATTATAATGGGTTTGATCTGTTAACGGCTTGGAGCGCTGTCATGCAGAAGCCACCAATCACATGCTAGGGTCGTTTGTCTCAGCCAGTTAACGCATGACTCCACGTGTGGTGAACAGCGGAGAAGGTTTGTGATTGGCCGTGATAAACATTCGCGCAATATGATTGGTCACTGTAACATCTAGTCATAATACACATTGATCTTATACGGTTTTTTGTATATAGTATCATTAACACCATTACTCATTCCCAGAAAGTGTCTTATCTGTTATTGATCTTTATTCCAATTATTTTCATTTCTATTTATTCGTTGATTTTATAATGCGTTAGAAGTAAATATGCTTGAAGGGCGTGACTGTAATCTATAAAATTGACGCCTTTCGGATAATTATTATTATCATTATCATTTTCAAAAGAAGTATATCACTCTCTTGCCTTCCATGTTTGTTGTTTTGGGTTGATGATAACCAAACAAGGAGCAGAAGTACCAGGAAACTGCCTGTAACAGAAATAATCATAGGAATAATATAAAAAAGAGTAATTGGGAGGGAAATATATAGCACAAGAACATAGGTGGAGCAGAGAGAGAGAGAGAGAGAGAGAGAGAGAGAGAGGAACTCAAGAAGTAACAGTAGCACCACCATTACCATGAACTGCAACAGCAACAGGATGTAATGCCCCTGTTCCGCTTACCATCCCACATCAATACTGTACCATCGTGATGACACAAGTCAGGGACGAGTTGTGTGTCGTTCCCTCACCCCTGTCTCTGGGGGTAACACCATCGTAAATAACAGATTCGAAAAGTCGTGATTAAAATGTATCTGGGGACGTGTGTGTGTGTGTGTGTGTGTGTGTGTGTGTGTGTGTGTGTGTGTGTGTTGGGAGGGGAGCTTTACTTTCGTGTGGCCCCATGTATTGAACTTTAAGTTCTACCATACAAATCTTAAACTTCTGTATGCTGTCAATATACATAATTTCACCACTTAGTGTTTCTCTTCATACGCTATGATATATATATATATATATATATATATATATATATATATATATATATATATATATATATATATATATATATATATATATATATATATAAAGAACTAAATCCGGCATTAAACTGAAAATTATACTAAAGAAAACACGACCTAAAGGCAGCCCGGTGTCATTAACATAACATAACCTCCAGCTCATCAAATCGCACCATCATCACCCAACACCGAGCGCCCTATCTTGGCTTCCCCATATAACCCCGTGGGTGCGACAGAAGACTGTGCACTAAGCGTTCGACGCGTGTCCCCCCTCCGTCCCACTTCGTTTTCTGTTCGTGGCGGCGTCCCACAAGTAAGACCAAGTTAATCAGTCACTGTCATTTGGGGGAGGTGTCTATACCGCCATCAAATCCAATTAATACGTTTTTTGTAACATTATTTCTTTTATCTCCATTTTCTATGATATTCTTCTTTTTATTATTATTATTATTATTATTATTATTATTATTATTATTATTATTATTATTATTATTATTATTGCGTGAATACGGGTACTTTCCCAACACCGACACACGTTAAGCAGCTCTGTGGCATGACTTGCGTCGTCCGACTTACGACGGATGGAGAACGCCTTACGACAGGTAGACTAACACACACACACACACACACACACACACACACACACACGCGCGCGCGCGTTCTTCGTAAACAACTGGGGACGGAGGGGGATTAGGGTTGGTTGATGATTACGTTGCTGCTTTTCTCGTTAGGGTCCAAAAGTCAGTAGGTTTGGAATGCTATTATCGTCCGTACGGTCTGGGTGATGTAGATAGTGCTGTACCCTCCTTGAGCACGACGGTACGACCCTTGGATATAATGACGTCATACCTATGAGTGAATCTTCATGCTTGAGTTTAACATGGCGTGTGTACGACTTAACATAGCAGAGATTGCCTGTAACACAGGATGAAAAGCCAATGGTATAGCATTAGATAACTCAATATGTTTGAGCCATAACATAGCGAGTCTAACACGACATGAGGTATCTTCCACAAAACACAGCATAACTGCTCTGTTAACACTTCTACGAGTGTAGGAACCCCCTCTCTATCATGCCTTAACTACCTATTAACATAGCGTATTGCTCTTTCCGCCACCACCCAAAGGAGCAAGGCTTAACACCCCTCCCCCCCCCCCTTCTCCAGAGGGCTCGGCTATCCAGTAAGGTAAAGGAAGGCCTCATCAACTATTCACGGCTGACCAACGAGGACGACCATTGCCTTGCTATTCACGTATTGATTTCTTAAATCACCCACCTGTTGACGCTCTCTCTCTCTCTCTCTCTCTCTCTCTCTCTCTCTCTCTCTCTCTCTCTCTCTCTCTCTCTCTCTCTCTCTCTTCTCTCTCCCTATACCCCCTCCTCCTCCTCCTGAGATGTCGCCGAAGTCATATTCTCAGTTGGATTTGATGACCATGTCTACCTTCATGTTTTGATTTTCCATGTGTTTACTATAGCTTCCCATTCACATGTGTCGCATGTCTTGTGTGCCAAGTCACTCCTGGTCTTGTTTCATATCGTCTCATGTCTTTTGATATACGATCATTCCTCTGTTATTATCATAGTGAGGTCACATCCTGTGTTTCCTTCCTGCTACAGGAGGGCATAATTGAGATGCTGTAGTAAAGACTGTAGAGCAAGGCTCCATCCTTGCCCCGCGAGGGCCTTTGTTGACATCACCTTGAGGGGTTGCTAGTGAAGGCAGAGGTGCCCCAACGAACTCCAGCTTGGGGGGAAAAAAAACCAGCCTCGGGTCACACGAAGGACGTTTCTAGGCACAGACACACCTCGATGTTCGAGAGCCATTGAGTTTACATTTACTGCACCAGGGTCAGGTTGAACGATCATGGTCGTCTAGTCCATTAAGAAGGTTCCTTGAGGGAATATAAGACTTCTCATAGTGATATTCAAAGCCGTGGACCTGCTCTGCGTGCCCTAGCTAGGTTTCACGATGTCTTTTTTCTCTCTCTCTTAGGTTCGCGTGATTGGCTAGATATGCTCCGTAAGTGGCCAGATGGGTGATGGGTCTAGGTGATTGATTGATTATGCTCTCTGCATGGCCGGATTGTTGATGCGATGAAATGTGCTCTCTGAGTGGCGCACCCAGACCATATGGTAGACTAGATAATGCTCCCTGAGTGACCGGCGGGCCAAGGTTTCTTCCCTCGTACACAACACTTCAGTAAAGTAGGACGTCGGTAGGCAAATATAACGTAGTTGCTAGGCTTTGCATGCGCTGGGAGAGTACCTCCGGTTCACACACACACGATTACTATCTAAGCGAGTTACCGACACGATCAAATACACACACGAACACGCACGGTATGGGGTCCTTTGAGTGTAAACCTGGGGCCTTACGAATGTAAAACTGGGGCCGAACGAATGTGAAATTGGGAGTCCTTACGAATGTAAAACTGGGGTCTTACGAATGTAAAATTGGGGTCTTACGAATTGCCTTACGAATGTAGAACTAGGGCCTTACGAATGTACAACTAGGGTCCTACGAGTGTAAAATGGTCCGTACGCATAAAACTAAGTCCCTACGAACGTAAACCGGGCCCCCACGGGTGTAAAACTCCGTCTCCATACAGTGAAAAATAGATGATTACACACACACACACACACACACACACACACACACACACACACACACACACACACACACACACACACACACACAGAGCAGGTTTTGCGGCCCCTGCGCTAACCACTTTGAACATGAGGGTACAACCCTGGAGCACAACGGTACGACCCTAGATCACAGCGGTACGACCCTTGTGTGTGATGGCCTGGCCTTGGTCTTCAAGTGTCGATTCAGAAGTTACGGTATCATACCCTAGGGTCGTACCCGTCGTGCTCGAGGGTCGTGCCCGTCGTCCATAAGGTCGTACTGACTTCTGAACGTGTTCCAGGGTTTGAATTATTAACGCGAGCAGGGGAGGAGGTGTGTGTGTGTGTGTGTGTGTGTGTGTGTGTGTGTGTGTGTGTGTGTGTGTGGCGGCCATCAATGCTGGCAGAGGTACTTGGCTGGGTACACAGACCTCTTGATTAACAGACACGTCGCCGAGACTCGTCAAGCTGTGCTCACAGACGCACCAGACAGTCTTACTCACAGACATCGCCAGACAGCCATATTCACAGACACACTATACAGCTATGTTCACAGACACACTATATATATAGCCACATTCACAGACACACTATACAGCTATGTTCACAGACACACTATATATATAGCCACATTCACAGACACACCATGTTGCCATGCTCACAGAAACACCAGACAGCCATCTTCACAGACAGAACCTAACCTGGAGAGTATAAAGTAACAACCACTTATTATCGGCCCAGTGGTGTTTTTATTTAATAATTGATTCCCTTTGTGCTCAAAATAACCTGCCCGCCACACGCACAGACATCCCTCTGTCTGTCTGCCTGTGTGTCTGTGGTGGGGGAGGGGTTACTGCTGGCTATTTTTAACCTACCGTTGTCGGCAACTTTCTCTCAATACGCTCCGTGTTACGGCATGTTACGGCATGTTACGTCATGCATTGAGTGGTTGTATTCATCCAGGTGGATGGGAGGTCGAGGTCGTGGTTGTTATTGTTGTTGTGGTTGTAATATAGGAAGGGGAGTTGGTGTATGTTTTTTTTGGCTGTTGGTGTTGGTGGTATAATGCCCGAAATCTTGTATTGATTAGTTCGTGGGCCTGATTCTGCACGACGGTACGACCCTTGAGAGCACGACCGTACGACCCGTTAGAACAACGACCCTTTCATCAAGACGGCAGGAGACTACGACCTTTACACAACGACGTTATGACCCTTGGTTACAACGGTACGACCCTTAAACACGACGATACAGCGCTTAGATCTGGAGGCCTGACCTGGACTTTAAAAGTGCTAGGTCAAAGGTCAAGCTATTATAACCAAGAGAACCAGCAGGCGCGCAACTCTACCAAGGGGACGCCTACTTCGCCTCCTGCAACTACACCAGCACCGCGGGATTCTTGCACAAGCCAGCCTCCAGCACATCACGTGACCCCATCATCTTACCACAGTCCATACACCTCTAATTACCACCTTACTCTTGGCTTCATCGTCTCTGCATTACCCTGCACATTGCATTGTGCTGCTGCTGTTCGTAATCGTGTTTCCGTGCCCTTCTCTCGATCTATATTAGGCACAGAAGAATCATAGAAACATAGCTAAACGCCATTAAGTTACTTTTTGTATTCATAGGATGTGAACATTGTTACGCGAAGTAAAGCCAGTTAATGACGGAATGTTGAGTTATACCTCAAAGTAATAGGGGTATGGACGTTTTCTGTAGATTTTAGTTAGTGAGAGAGTACGAATGATATAAGGGTAACTATTGCATTCCATCTAGCTACGTAAACAAAAGGTCGGGATAATTGGATGTAAATTCTTTATATAAGAAAAAGACGTAAATAAGTAAGCAAATTACTTTACAGGTCACGCCTCACTTTATGAGGTACTTTATATCTTGATACTTGATGATGACGTCAGAGATGAATGATGTGGGATATGTTATCTTCAAGGGAAAACTCAGGAGCTGAGGCTACAGCTGTAACCTTTCAATAAATTCAGGTCTTAGATTTTACGAATATTGACATCAGAATCTTCAGATAAGGTCTGAAATTTGCTTAACTGCTTGGTACGATTACCATGATGAAACGTGATGAGCTTAGGTCAATAAAGAGAGAGAGAGAGAGAGAGAGAGAGAGAGAGAGAGAGAGAGAGAGAGAGAGAGAGAGAGAGAGAGGTGGGGTGGGGGATACCACCTGGCTAGCTAGTATCGACGTCGCCCCAGCTCAAAGGAAGCCACACCAATGCTGGAGACCTTCTGCTCCCAGAGGCTCGTCTCGTACCTGCATTAGGGCTTAATTCGAGCAAGGAAGCCCGCGAGAGGCAGAGCCAAGGATTTCCGATGAAACGCATATAAAACATGAACAAGGTCTCATGGAGCTTCTCGAGGAGTGAACAGATAAGGCCTTTATGATCTTGGCCGGTATGACATGGGGTAAGTGAACTGATAGATCCGTCGGAAGCACATATGAGATCCTTAATCTAATAACGTCGCTCCACCCGTTGCCTAAAGGTATCGGACGAGGTCAAGAGAGATGTCTAGCTGTCGGACATCCCACGCAGTATTGTCGTCAGGAGGAAAGAACGTCCTCTGATGGTGGAGTAGGTGGATGTGGCCACTGAAGAAAGTATTGATCTGTTGGATGTAGTGTCTTGTCCTTATGATGTCCCTGTATTGCTTGTATCTCAAGTAGGAGCATGTGACCCAAGAAATGGCCTGGTTTAATACGTGACTGAATACGGTGATTGGAAATTAGATGGGTTCTGTTAGAATAGATAGGAATGGCGGATATCCGTGCCGGGGTTATTTTCACCCATGATTCGGATCTCTGGGGTAGGATGGGTAAAGTTCCCAATCCCCATAACTCGTTCGTGTTGGTTACGAGGGACAGAGGTCCAATCTCCCCCATGAACTATCTCTGGGGTCTATGTATTAGAGACTTTTCATCCCCATGGATTAACATTCGGTGACTGAAGCTCATGGGGTCCCCATAACCCCATTATTTATCCCCGTTGGGGTAGAGATGAAAGACTTCTTATTCCCTTGACCCACATCCCTGAGGAAGCGCCCCCACCCCCTTTCTCCCTTAAGGATGGGTTATGGGGATAGGTAGTCCATGGGGGTACAAGGTTTCCATGAGCCATCCATGATGGGTTTATGGGAATGAAGACATCTATTTATGATATCCACTACGTCTATAGGTGCAGAATATGTTGAATGTATCTGTATCTATCTATCTCGTACATACAACCTCTTAAATTACTTCCACGCTACCTCAACCCACTACCCCCGTCTTATAGTAAAACATAGAGGTCAACACGTATAAAAGTGAAAGGTGGTTAAGTGATTACTTATAAATGTAAAGCAATTATAAGTCATTTGTACGTACTAAAAGAAACTTATTCTACCGCCTGTTGGTCCTACAGGAGGAGGCTAGGATGAAGACAAGGACATACTACCCTTGCCTGACCTAAGTCGATAGGGAGAGATACGAAGTGCCTGGTGGACGGAGGAGACGCAGGCCGGAGCTGCAGAGGGAAGCCAGAGAACAGAGGCGCGCGCGAGGCGGCCAGCAAGTGGACAAGCATATTGTCAAACAAGTTAGTGTATAGCAACCAAGTTATTCCCTTCCCTCCCTCTCTCTATCTATATCTCTTTTTCTCCTTGGACTCTCTTTCTCTATCTCACAGTCTCTCTCCCTCTGGGTCGTGGGCCGTGAACTACGTCCTCGCGATAGTTTTTACCTGCTGCGTCTGTAAACGGCCGGGGATTTGAGAATGACAGGAGGAAACGTGAGGATGAGCGGGATTTTAATGCGGACGAAGCCCCGGGGATGAGTTCCAGCGACTTGTGGCAACGGGGGAGCCCCGAAGGTGCTTCTCTGGAGGTGGCGTCGTGGTGCATCAGGTCACCACAGGTGTTCCCCTCCGCCACTATAGCCGTCGCCCTCTCCGCCACCACCACGTCTGGCCGAGCCTTCAGGTACCTCCCGAGAGGCCCTTACCTGTGCCTTCAGGTACCTCCCGAGAGGCCCTTACCTGTGCTTTCAGGTACCTCCCGAGAGGCTCTTACCTGTGCCTTCAGGTACCTCCCGAGAGGCCCTTACCTGTGCCTTCAGGTACCTCCCGAGAGGCCCTTACCTGTGCCTTCAGGTACCTCCCGAGAGGCCCTTACCTGTGCCTTCAGGTACCTCCCGAGAGGCCCTTACCTGTGTCTTCAGGTACCTCCTGAGTCGCCCTTTCAGTGCCTTCAGGTATTCAGTGAGAGGTCCTTTCTCTCTTTTCTCCAGACATCGTAAGATGTAGGGCAGTGGAACCGCGTCCTGGCATCGAAGAACACGTCGCAACCGGACGCCCCCTAAGTCTTCCTCTCCGCCTGGTTAAAGGGGAACATCGTCTCGAGTCTACTAATCCCTTTCTGTGGAGCAAAGACAAAAAATATAAGGAATTTGAAGGTTTCTCTCTCGGTGTGACTCCCGCATTCTTGGTCATGCGACAAGAGAGTGAGGAGCCGGGGATGAGGACGTGTGTGCCGGTGTCGTGAGAGGGACCCAGTGGCGTGGAGGGCGTGGAATCGAATAACGAGATCTGATTACAGTGTGCGAGGATCGCGGAGAGGTGACCTGATGGAGATATGACCCGTCGGAGGTGCTTTTAGGATCCTGGAGGGTGAGTGATAATCATTGATGATGTTTGGGTAGTCAGCATCTACGATCGCGGTCGCCGGGACACACGCCATCTCGCAGAATAAATTGCAACGTCGACGGGAACTGATGAATGACGTTACTTCGCACCGAGCATCTTTACTGGCAAGGCTCGACCTTCTTTGAGGATATCCCTTTTTTGATTTCCGAGATGGTGCGACGCGCCGTGAGGAAGGCCTCCTTGCACGTTGATGGCACCATAGTATTGTGAAGGGGAGGAGTGGGCGTGGTGAGGGGGCGCCGCCGCCCGTCTTGATGTGGTGGATGTGAGTCACGCCTTCTGGGAGGGGACCTCCGACGCCGTCGACGACCAAGGTCCCACGGGAGACGCTGTCGCAGCCATAGTGATTCCACACCAGCGGCTTCGGCCACCTTCCTGAAGGGGACTCCTGCTGCCTCTTCGTCAGAGGGCTTCTCACGAACTGCCACCGATGGCGAGACTCAAGTGCACCTCTCAGTGTTCCAGCGAGAGTACAACAACACGAGTATTTCATTAACAGGTGTTGCCTCAGGTGGCACACAGATTCACGTGTGTGTTTTACTGAGTCAACCTGGGAGTGTGTGTGTGTGTGTGTGTGTGTGGTGACGGGAGACGGATTGGCGGAATGCGTGCATAGTGCCATTGTACAAAGGCAAAGGGGATAAGAGTGAGTGCTCAAATGTGACGGTGACGGAAAAACGTGGTGGAGTGAGTGATAACGAAAGACCGTATGTATCACAGAGGAATAATTACGGTGTTGACTTCTCGTAAGGCTTCGTGTATCACCATATTGGATCGTTGTGTCGTCTGGAGGGGATAACCGAGTGATGGATTGTTCTGTGAGTGTCACACGAGCCTCACCACAACCCAGCTCGACGAGAACGAAATAAGATATGAAAATATTGATCTTCAGCCACAGAGGGGATTAGAAAGAAGAGGAAGAGAAGAAGAAGAGGAGGAGGAGGAGGTAGAATAAGAAGAAAGAGATGAGAGAGAAGAGGAAAGGGCCGGAAGGTACTCAGCAGGGAGGAGGGCCAGACGCCTCCGTGTAGAGACGACCCTCCCTCAAGGAGGACCTCCCAACCACTGCCTCAGGGAAGGACGACCTCGAGTAAGGAGATGGACTCGCCTCCCAAAACGAAGCAGACAGGTGGGTTCCATTAGGTACTGCACGTCTGTCATGTCGGGTCAGGTCTTACGTCAGTAGTCAGTAAATATTCATTAATATTGACCAAATATACAGTCTTTAAACACCGAGCTAACAATCTACACACACACACACACACACACACACACACACACACACACACACACACACACACACACACACACACACGAGCCTAAGCCAGTTACCCAACTTATCGACCACCGTCTAGAGGAGGATGAACAGCTGGGTGAACTTTGGGCCTACTGGCGTAACCCCTTCTCGTACTACAGAAGAATCATGTTGGCAACGCCTGTGTCAGACTCCCTCCCCATAGCACAAATAGTAATTACACACACACACACACACACACACACACACACACACACATACACACAGACAACTACACAAAGCTCAACAATTTCTATAGTAACGTAGATTAGGCATTCAGAAAGTCAAGGATCAGGGCGTTTTTATACAAGGACTCAGTGGTGTGTGGGTGTTTGAATTCCTTAGCACATAATCAGGTTAAGAGATTCAGTAGGAATGAACTGTAGAGTACGATGCAAGGACATGTCAGTAACAGAGGGACGTGTTCAATAATGTTACCACATCTGAAGACTTTAAGTAGCCCCAGACACCACTACGAGAAGGAACTGGTAAGGTCTCTTGACAAAGCACATGTGTATCACAGACATCAACAGGATACTGAAGGATCTTGACCCACTCAAGGGCTCGTGGTCCTGACGAGTTTACACCAGACTGTGTGTACATACAGTGGACATACCTCTTGACATATATCATTCGGTACGTCGATGGAGGGAACATAGTGCCATGAGAGTGGAAGACGACCTGTCTGTAGGAGGCGGTGCATCACAAACTGATCTCTCTGACGACTGTGGTCTGTGAGGTACTAAGAAAAGATGATCAGAAAGCAGATGAATGACTTCGCACACTGAAGAAATCGAGTGAGGGAGATTAAATGGTTTTAGAGGGGATTGAAAGTAATAGATTAGGGAAGATTAAAAGTCTATCGACAGAGACGGGGGACCTAGAGAAGATGGTAAACAATAATCAGTAGAGAGAATGGTCGGTTCGTTGTGCGGACGACGGCATCAGAAGAGAGAGAGAGAGAGAGAGAGAGAGAGAGAGAGAGAGAGAGAGAGAGAGAGAGAGAGAGAGTTAGAGTTAGAACGTAAACAAATAACATGTGATGATGGTATTTGATCCTTGGAAGAAGAGCTACAAGTGTGGGGCGCGGAGTTGACCGGTTGACCTGGAAGTTTGAACACGTCGACATGACGCCATTGAACACTTCTCTGTATCTACTTTCCTTGCACCGTCTTTATCTACAGCACACCGACTCCTATTTCTACAGGCGGAAAGTTGTAGTTACCGAGGTACAGACAGATCTGGGAGAGGAATAGGAAGGTAACGATGCTGATTTTTCGCGAGATCCATCGCGACTCAGTGGGCATCTCCTGTGTTGTGTTCCAGTAACGTATATGGACTATACATCCAAATCCGTCAGTAGCAGTCTTTTACAACACCTCTTTATGTATTTATTTCATGGATTTCTATGTTTTTATGTAATTATTACGTAAAAATTCCGTTGCTTAGAAAGATCGAGTAATGATGACATGGTTCATAGTGGGTAATTACCATTAAAAGGTTGACCTGATGCCCTGGTTAACCTTGTTGACCTTATCCCCTTGTTATGATGGACGTGTTGACCTCCTGCCGTTGACCTTACAGCCAAGGTAGTCCACTTAAAATTGAGATGATTGAATATGTAGAATTCTTAACCTTATAAACGTAGTTGTAACTCAATAAACTTATGGTTAGGGCTTGACTCGTTGACCTTATACCGAAGCCAAGTTCGTTGAACTTGTGTATAGGCGTGACACGTTGAACTTACGTCTGTGCCATGTTCATTAAACTTATAACGGGATGATACGTTGAACTTATGAATAACAATGGCTCATTGAACTTTTACAATTAAGATTGAATATGTTGAACGTACCATTAAGGATAATTCGTTGAACTTACTACTACTAGACCTGACTCGTTGTACTTAACACTAGACGTTACTCGCTGAAGATAACTGGATATGACTCATTGAACTTATACCTTGAACTTACAACTGGGAATAATCGGTTGAACTTACAACTAAGGCCGACCTCCCTTATTGTTAATAGTTGAATAGGTTTTAGAACTTATATTTATCACTAAACGAATTATTCAATTAGTTTTTAGATCTATAATTTCTAGATTATCAATGATAATTGTATTTTCAGGTTGGGTTTGGTGGGCGTGGCTGTGGTGGATATGGGCGTGTTGTGCCTCCCTTTGGGCCTGGTGGGCGTGCCTGTGGGCGTGGTGTGTGCCCTACCTGGCCCTAGCCTGGATGTACATCAAGACTTGTAAGTTTCTGTGTTGACATAGTTCTTGACTTCATTAAGTCTGTCTAACCCAAGTTTCCCCTGTATAAGTCTCTTTCATCAAGTTCTGGCCACAAGACTACCTTCTGGTGAAGTTTACGTCGCAAACTTTACGCTCATATAAGTTTTTCTGCGCAAATATCTTCTTTTTTAACTTCCCTCGTGTATTCATGGAATAATAATCAAATTATCCTATATCCTCTTAAAGCTTTTAGTACGTTTTCTCTAGCCATAATACAATAAGAGAAAATCTTTTATTAATAGTGTATTTTAAGGAGAAACTTAAACATTAAAGTTTTCATTCAAATGAGCTCCAGTTTGGAATCAGCTGTGATATTACAATACAAAGCATCGCAAGATGAGTGCAAAAAATGGTTTTTGTCGTGTGCTTGAAGACTAGTGTGTAGTATGCGGTGTGTTGAGAGTGGCGAACATTCGTATGTCTGTATGTCTGTCTGTCTCCACAGTTGTTGTGTTACCAGTATGTCTTTATTTACGTGGATGTGTTGTTAACACAACCCCTTTCCCGCAGCTCCTCTCATGGTTGTTATGTGGGGTTTAGGGCTATCGATAACCAGGGTCGTTATATCGGTCGTTTAATGGAAGGAACGATGGGAGGAGAAATGAGGAGATGAATTGTTGAAGCCAAAATGGGTCCTCTGGCAGCATCCCAGCTCCCTGGGGAGTGCTGTTGGGGAGGTAACCTACTGTCTAGGGGAGATGTTGGGGAGGGGTTATTGAGAAGTCATCACCCCCCACCCGTAGACGCCCGCAATGGCTTCACCTCGGCTAAGTTACGCGAACAGGTACCTAAGTAGTTTAACTTGATCCGGGGCTTGTCCAGGCCTCTGACCGCTCAATGTTTTCCATATATATATATATATATATATATATATATATATATATATATATATATATATATATATATATATATATATATATATAAGAGTGCTCACACCACGAGAGCTTGTCCTAAGAAGTCTATATCAACCAGAGAAAATGAGTGGTAATACTCATTAATGTGTGTGTGTGTGTGTGTGTGTGTGTGTGTGTGTGTGTGTGTGTGTGTGTGTGTGTGCTTCATTGCCTATCTTGTGTTTTTTTTTGGGGGGGGGGGGGTTCCACACTCGTGGACACCATCTCTCGATCTTTCTGTCCTGTCATACAAATTTCTTATATATAAATTCAACCTTTTACTTCACGTCATTCATCCTGTCCTCTAGTTGTGTGGGTGTACCTCATTGCATCTTTTTCTGGAACTCTTCAATACTGACATATTCAAAATGGTTCAGAAACTTAGAGGGTAAGGTTATGGGACCTCACATTCTGGTAACTTCCATGCTGGAGATATGTATGGCTTTAGATTATCCCTGTTAACTCAGCTGTCTTTAATTCTATTACCATCTTCCCTACATTCCTCTAGACCCTCTTCATTCCTCGGAGCTGGCAGCATTCACACCCTATTTGAATAACTTGTGATGCATCCTCACTGCTAAGTTATTGGAAAAAAAAAATGGTTCTTGTAGTGTCCGATACCCTGTTGCGTTTTCTTTAACGTTGAGCCTCTCAGCTTCGAAGTGTTGATCTTGGTTCTTTGAGGTTCGAAGTCTGGGTGTTCGTCATGGCCGCCACTGCGACCCCATATCCTCTATTCCTCTGATGTGATCGCGTAAGATCTTCCTTTTCATCATTATTCAAGCCCTTTAAATCGTTGTGCACGACGGTACGATTCTTGAGCACGACGGTACGTGTCTTGAGCACGACGGTACGTGTCTTGAGCACGACGGTACGATTCTTACGCACGACGGTACGTGTCTTGAGCACGACGGATCAGTTTGAGAGATACTCAAACATATGGCCACATTTATGCTTCCTTTATACAATTGTGTTTCCCACATTTATATCAATTTCTTTATAGGTATGTACACATGTATCTTGCACATTTCTGTTAGATTTATACAGATGTATTTGCCACAGTTACTCGTGTTTTGAATAAGTGTATTTGCTACATTTAGTCAAGTTGTACATATAGTTGTATTTGCCACATTTAGTCAAGTTATATCCTGTATTTGCCACATTTAGTCAAGTTATATGCTGTATTTGCCACATTTAGTTAAGTTATATGTTGTATTTGCCACATTTAGTTAAGTTATATGCTGTATTTGCCACATTTAGTTAAGTTATATGCTGTATTTGCCACATTTAGTCAAGTTATATGCTGTATTTGCCACATTTAGTCAAGTTGTATGCTGTATTTGCCACATTTAGTCAAGTTATATGCTGTATTTGCCACATTTAGTCAAGTTACATGCTGTATTTGCCACATTTAGTCAAGTTACATGCTGTATTTGCCACATTTAGTCAAGTTATATGCTGTATTTGCCACATTTAGTCAAGTTACATGCTGTATCTGCCACATTTAGTCAAGTTACATGCTGTATCTGCCACATTTAGTCAAGTTATATGCTGTATTTGCCACATTTAGTCAAGTTATATGCTGTGTTTGCCACACTTAGTCAAGTTATATGCTGTATCTGCCACATTTAGTCAAGTTATATGCTGTATTTGCCACATTTAGTCAAGTTACATGCTGTATCTGCCACATTTAGTCAAGTTATATGCTGTATTTGCCACATATAGTCAAGTTATATGCTGTATTTGCCACATTTAGTCAAGTTATATGCTGTATTTGCCACATTTAGTTAAGTTATATGCTGTATTTGCCACATTTAGTCAAGTTATATGCTGTATTTGCCACATTTAGTCAAGTTATATGCTGTATTTGCCACATTTAGTTAAGTTATATGCTGTATTTGCCACATTTAGTCAAGTTATATGCTGTATTTGCCACATTTAGTCAAGTTATATGTTGTATTTGCCACATTTAGTTAAGTTATATGCTGTATTTGCCACATTTGTATCAGTTTCGTGGCATGATCGTACCTCAGCTCTCAAGTACCATAACCTGTGTCTCCCCTCACCCATCCTGGCAGCACTGCCCATCGGGGAGAAGGATGAAGACCTGATCCGCTGGGTGAGGGAGAAGGTCCCCTCGCGACCTGTGAGTGACCTGGGCTGTGACCTGGCCGACGGCGTGACCCTGTGCGGCCTCCTGGAGGCTCTGGTGCCTGGCACCTGCCCTAGACACGACCTCCTGCCCTTGGATCAGCCGGAGGCCAACCTGCACATCGCTACGAGGCTGGCGTCCGTCTTCCTCGGGGTCACCCAGGTGAGAGAGAGAGAGAGAGAGAGAGAGAGAGAGAGAGAGAGAGAGAGAGAGAGAGAGAGAGGGGGGTGTTACCGGACTCCTCCTACTCGAGTGTAGTCTCCTCAAGGACCTCCCTGACGCCGAAGGAGGTCTGTATATCCCCCGCAGACAACGTCTCCAAAGACGACCCCCGAACCCTGGGCTTCGTCTTTCCAGGCGAGACGGAGTCCCGCCACAGACCTTCCAGAAACTTCGGTTCTTCAGGTGGTTTGTGCCGTGCTCAGTGACGTTTGTAGGAGACGAGCTGGGTTGGTTTGTTGGTTAGCATCCTTTCCATCGTGTATCACGTGTAAGGCCAAGTTTTCTTTGTTGTTTGTATGGGGTTTTGAGGCATGACAGGTAAAGGGTATACCCTATAAGACGTTCTTTGTCTAAGACCTTCCAGGATTCCTTTGTGGTAGTGGATTCGGCAGCCGGGTTCCTCCCGTCCTCCTCCTAAGCTTCATCTGTAGGACAACGGGAGGAGCCCAGGCTCCATGGGAGCCTCTCGTTGGGGGCTGTTGGCGAAGCCCCGTCAGTGCTTCAGACAACATCCGGGAGAGTTGGTGTGTGACCCAGTTAAGAGCATGAGGTGTTTCACTCCCGCCGCTGATTCGGCTTAATGGAGGCCTCAGCGTTCCAGGAGACATTGAATTATCCCTCTCTCTTGATAATTTTGTCCATTATCCCTCTCTACTGAAGATTTTGTCCATTATCCCTCTCTACTGAAGATTTTGACCATTTATCCCTCTCTCTTGATAATTTTGTCCATTATCTCTCGCTACTTAAGATTTTGACCATCTGTTGTACCTCTTTCTCTCCTGAAATTGTTATTAAGACACTTGGAAACTGCTTTTTGATAAGATCTCTAACTAGGCAGATAATTCTGGTTTGAATTTCCCTGAATAAAACACTACAGCTATACTTTTGATATGACCAACTGAAAGATCAACAGTTCCACATGTATTATTATTATTATCATTATTATTATTATTATTATTATTATTATTATTATTATTATTATTATTATTATTACTACTACTACTACTACTACTACTATTATAATTATTATTATCATTATCATTATTATTATTATCAGTATTATTATTATTATTATTATTATTATTATTATTATTATTATTGATATTATCATTATATTATTGTTATTATTATTGTCATTATTATTATTATTATTATTATTATTATTATTATTATTATTATTATTATTATTATTACCAGGACCTGAGTGTCGCCGCAGGGGGCGGGCGCAACCCGCGCCAGAAGATGGTACAGTTCTTGCGGAACGTGAGGTACTACGCCCTCAGGAGGCAAGTCTTCGGGGGACCTCAGGTCACCGCAGAAGCCGTAGCACAAACCCTCGGCTCCTACCAGGTGAGTCCTGCAGGCTTGGCCAGCTGGGGGTAAAGACCCATCCATTCGTAAGACTGGGAGAGGCCAAAAGACTTGGACAGGCCTAAGAGTAGCTCTTCCAAAGACTTGGTCATTACCCAAACCATTTTCCAGTTGTTGAGTGCCGGCATAACTGGTGCTTTTCCAGTACTGGTGAGACTGGAAGAATTGAGTTAACGTCCCTTAAAAAAAAGACGTTAAGACTTTGGATTTAAGGATAAGACTGGCTTCAGAAAGTCGGATATTGCAGGTGTATTGAGTGATATATACATAGATTTCTTGTGAATATTGATGTCAACATTGTAAATAGAAAGTATATTCTTTACGGGATCTTGTGAATGTGTTGGAAATTATGAATATTTGATACATTATTTTGAAGTTATAAAAAAATCATGTTACAGCTTTGTGCAACTTATGTATTTATTATTATTATTTATTTTCGGTTGTTGTACAATTCATTATTGTTTTGCTTTGTATATTTCAAGTTCCATGTTCTTAAAATCTGTTTTAGAAATAGGGGAATATTTGAGGGTCTGTATAGCAGTCTCTGCTTTCTCTAGAAGTGGCTTAGTGGCTTTGGCTTAAGCAGACCTTCTGTTGCTCCTCCCTGGCAATAGAAGGTCACGTGTGTGTGTGTGTGTGTGTTTGTGTGTGTGTGTGTCTGTGTGTCTGTGTCTGTGTCTGTGAATGTGTCTGTGTATCACAGAGCTCAACACCTTAAACCTTTATAATTCCACTCACTTCTACGTGGAACCAGCTATAAACCTTGGGAAGGAGACTAATTAAAACCCATTCTGACTTAATGACCACATAAGAAAGAAATTAATTATGTGATCACTAAGTCTGAATGGGTTTGTATCTTTCTTAATGAGGCATACTTAGTGATATTTGATATCATTAGAATATGAGGCATACTTAGTGATATTTGATATCATTAGAATATGAGACATACTTAGTGATATTTGATATCATTAGAATATGAGACATACTTAATGATATTTGATATCATTAGAATATGAGGCGTACTTAGTGATATTTGATATCATTAGAATATGAGACATACTTAGTGATATTTGATATAATTAGAATATGAGACATACTAGTGATATTTGATATCATTGGAATATGAGGCATACTTAGTGATATTTGATATCATTAAAAAATTTGTCTAACCTTGGATGAAAGGTATCGATGCGCTATCATACACACATACAGCCAGTACTACAACATACACTACGGGAAGGGGACTGGTGATGTATTATACATCACTGCAGGGCAGAAGGTGTAGCCTATATATGCTGGTGTGTCTCGAGGTGTGGACGCAGAGCTGAAAGTCAAATACGCCCGTCTCGCTTGCCAAGATTTTATATTTATGCTTCTTATATGTTTAGTTAAATCTGTTATTATTATTATTATTATTATTATTATTATTATTATTATTATTATTATTATTATTATCATTATTATTATTATCATTAATTATCAAAATATGTATTTCACTTTCATTTCACTCATTTTATTTTTAATTCATATATAATTCGTTAATATTAATGATTATCATTTATTATCATTATTATTATTATTGTTATTATTATTATTATTATTATTATTGTTATTATTATTATTATTATTATTATTGATATTATTATTATTATTATTATTATTATTATTATTATTATTATCATTGTTATCATTATTATTATTTCGCCGCTGATTGAGCAAGCCATCATTCGCTTCTTGTCTGAGGAAGTAAGCTTACATTGCTTGGCGAAGCTGACCAGCTTAATTCAGCTTGTTTTACTACAGGATGCCGCACAGCTTAGATTTTGCTTAGAGCTACCTGATCAGCTGAAAGTAACGCATTCTTCTTTAAGCTGCTGGTAAGCTTAAACTCAGCTCACCTCACTGTAAGCTGTGGCAGATCAGTTTATAAGCAAGCTTGAGCTTCTCTCTCATCCACTGTGGTAGTGAGATGGATGAGGCCCTCCCTTCCCTCCCTATCACCCGCTGTTGGTGATGGTTGGATGATGTCCTCATCCACCCTCACACCTTGATGGTGAGGTCAAGGTGATGATCATCCACCCACATCACCCGCTGGTGGTGATGGTTGGATGAGGTCCTCATCCACCCTCACATCTTGATGGTGAGGTCCAAGGATGATCATCCACCCACATCACCCGCTGGTCGTGAGGGCTATGAGTGAGGTCCTCATCCATCCTCACACCTTGACGATGTGTTCACTTGGGGGGGTTGGGTTGGGTTGGTCATCCACCCACTTCACCCGCTGGTGGTGAGTGTTGGATGATGTTCTCGCCCTAACATCTTGACTCTCCCGCGACCTCCTCCTCTCCCCACCTCCCACTTCAGAAACCAGCGTCCTTGACCACCTCGATCTCGACCTTCGCCATCGTGGACTCGTGGAGGAACCGTGTCTGTCGGCGCCACACCAGAGCCAGGCTCCACTCCTTGGGTTCCTCTCCTCCCGGAGCCTCGAACCCCCTGCAGGTCTGGAGAGAGAGAGAGAGAGAGAGAGAGAGAGAGAGAGAATGAACACATGTGAACGACTTGATTGTTTTCAAAGTTAATGTATCATCATCATTTTTTTTCTTCAGTTTCATGATTTTGACCTCTAGGTCATTTTAAGGTCATGTTGGTTGACCTTGCAGATAGTCTCAGGTCACGGTTAGTCCTGGCAACGAAGAGGTAAAGACTCATCAGGTGAATAAGTCTTTGTAGAATACAGTCTTACTCAGGATAAATATTCCTATCAGACCAATGCACAGGATCTTCTCGGTGTCTCAGATATTCTTAGATATTCCTCGATCTTCAGAGCTAAGTCCTTCTTCTACTGAACCTTTTTCGAGGTTGAGATCTTTAATATTAGGTTCTCTAGCCACCACAGCCACCGCCACCCCCTTGTCTCTCCTACCACCGCCACGCCCTTGTCTCTCCTACCACCGCCACGCCCTTGATTAACCCGACTGTTCCTGCAGGTGATTGCACGAGGGATGGGCTTGCAGATGGGAGTTGTGGGTCGCAGGGCTCGGTTCTCGCTCTACCTGAGCAGCCCCACGGGACTCGACCTGACGGTGGAGGTCAAGAACAAGGGCGGGGACTACTGCTCCCACAGGATCACCAACCGCTCCTCCTCCAGAACCAGCTCCCTCTCCAAGGAGAAGCTCAAGGTACAGCGTGTGGCGCCGCCCCTCGAGTACAAGGAGGAGGAGGGAGTCTGTGGTGTGACTAACCATGAATGACCCACTTTGACCTATAATGACCTTGATTTACGATGACTTTATTGCCCAAAGATGACCATTTTGACCCAGCTAAACTCAAAGGTTCCTTCTCAGACAGATATTGATATATCCTTAAACATTTGTTTTTTGTTTTGTTGTTACTTTGATGTTCTAAATAACGAATCATTATCTTTTCTTCCTTCCTCCTTATGTCCTCTTCTCTCTCTCTCTCTCTCTCTCTCTCTCTCTCTCTCTCTCTCTCTCTCTCTCTCTCTCTCCACTACGGCAGGCGCGACACAACATCCCGCTGGAGTACAGCGTGGCCGGGTGTGAGGTTCGCGTGGCCTGGATCCCCCTCCAGCAGGCACACCACACCCTCTCCATCATCTGGCAGGGCCAGCACGTCGTCGGCTCACCCTACAAGGTCGTGGTGGACGACTCCCAGGTGAGTGGCTTCCTCCCCTGCGGTTATGGCAGGTCAGAGAGAGAGAGAGAGGGGTGGGGAGGAACATATCATACGTGGGGTGTAGAAAAATGAATTTAGTTGAAAATAGGTTGAATTTGAAAATAGGTTAGAATTGAAAATAGGTTGAATTTGTAAATAGGTTAGATTTGAAAATAGGTTGAATTTGTAAATAGGTTAGAATTGAAAATAGGTTGAATTTGTAAATAGGTTAGAATTGAAAATAGGTTGAATTTGAAAATAGGTTAGAATTGAAAATAGGTTAAATCTGAAAAAAGGTTAAGTTTGAAAGTAAATAGGTTACATCTGAAAATAGTTTAAATTTAAGAATAGGTTGAATTTGAAAATAGGTTAAATTTGAAATTAAATAGGTTAAATCTGAAAGGAGGGTAAATTTGTGGGAGTGTTTCCTTATTATGGGACTGGACGTTGTGTATGGGGGAGGCTATATGTGTGCGTAGTGACCTGATCCCGTTGTACGAGAAGGGAGCTGTACACTCGTGGAACCCCGTCTGTTGAGCATTCTCTACTCTAATACAATTCAAATTGATGTATTCTGTCTGCAGTAACCATATCCCCTCAGCCAGTCTCTTCCATTCACTCCACTTCATATGTGTGTGTGTGTGTGTGTGTCTTAGGATAGGCGTGTAGATTAGAATTTAAGTAAGGAGAGTTGATCGTCTACCAAAGGCTGAATGACACCGTAACAACAGAGGATACAATTGTGTAGCCGCCATTTCCCCCCCTAGTAAAGCCACCAGTCCTCCTCTCCCCTAGTAAAGCCACTAGTCCTCCTCTCCCCCTAGTAAATCCACCAGTCCTCCTCTCCCCCTAGTAAATCCACCAGTCCTCCTCTCCCCCTAGTAAAGCCACCAGTCCGCCTCTCCCCCTAGTAAAGCCACCAGTCCTCCTCTCCCCCTAGTAAAGCCACCAGTCCTTCTCTCCCCCTAGTAAATCCACCAGTCCTCCTCTCCCCCTAGTAAAGCCACCAGTCCTCCTCTCCCCTCAGTAAAGCCACCAGTCCTCCTCTCCCCTCAGTAAAGCCACCAGTCCTCCTCTCCCCCTAGTAAGGCCACCAGTCCTCCTCTCCCCCTAGTAAAGCCACCAGTCCTCCTCTCCCCCTAGTAAAGCCACCAGTCCTCCTCTCCCCCTAGTAAAGCCACCAGTCCTCCTCTCCCCTAGTAAAGCCACCAGTCCACCTCTCCCCCTAGTAAAGCCACCAGTCCTCCTCTCCCCCTCAGTGAAGCCAAGGTTCTCCTTGTGTACCCACAGCACAACTCCCCGGCACGCAAGTGTCGCATCCTGCGCCCCCTCCTAGACAGCGACACTGAGTCCGAGCAGGACTCCTTCTGCACCCCGCGCACCTCCGCCGTCAGCAGGAGCGACTCCCTCAACAAGGGGGACGCGACGGGTCTAGGTTCCTTCAAGGCTGAGCTGGGCGCCCGCAGGTACGAGGCTGTCGCCCTCGACACTGTTGTTCATCCTGGGTTAATGGCAGCAAGGAGCACTGAGAGCAAGACCTAAAAACATCTATTTTATCTCAATTTCGACCATGTCTTCCTCAGGAGAATGATAATTACTCTCCAGAAGAAGACTTGGTCGAAACTCGTTGAGAAAAGTGAACTCTAGTCTCTCGCCTCCAGTTTTCTTTGCTACATTTAACCCATTTGTCTCTTTGGATAACGCTCAATGATCCTCATCTTCAGATGCAGTACTCTGCCAACACAACAACATCTGTACTTTGTATATTTGACGTTATATTTGATGTTTGACGTATCATACGGATTCTGGGTCGATTATTCTAAGCAGTTGGTAGCAGTTTTATCCAACAGCTTCCATACATACATTCACTGTTGACGTAGTTTGTATAAATCTCATTCTCTTGTACTTTTTCATTCCTCATCTTTGTACCTATCGATCTCTCGTCTATTTCCTTTAACTCGTTTGCTTCTTCTGACATTTTTATTTATCATGCCTTTCTCTCATACGGCTCATTTCATCTCCCCGCCAGTGTACGTATGAGATGTATAGTGATACCCAGGCCATCCCTGTCTCTCTTTAGATTTTCAGCTGAATATGTCATTTTGAAGCAGATTCTAATGTCCTCTGGCACAGACTCTAACCAGATATGGAACTGCCAGAGTCTTGTACGCCAAGATTTTAACACGCACATCCTAAGACCTCCTAGTATTAAAAGACCACGAAGACTATAAGACCTAGGGTTTGATGTTCCCAGTACAAGGACCACATGGTCTGAAGTCTTGATAATCTAAGACCCCCGCAGCCTGAAGGTTCTAATTTAATCACCAACTCCCTTACGATGGAAAGACCTTACAATGAAGCCTGAACTACTAGAGACCTCAAATCGAACACCCTTGAAGCCTAGGAGTATACTACAAAGACCTTCCCCCTGCCCATAATCTAAGACCACCCTATGACTAGGACGTCCTGCCCCTCGACCACAGACCTCCCTCCCTGCAGACCATAAACCCCTACAGTGTATACATATTTTGATTCAAGATCAAAGAAACTCTTTCTTGAACACCCTTGACATGCTCCATGAACCTCCTTTCCCCCACCACGACTACGACCTCACAACAGCGCCCCCGAGACTAAGACCCCGTCATGCGTCATGCAGGTTTGTGAGCATCCTTCGCCGTCGTGTTGTGCGGCGCATCGTGCATGTTGGAGGGGAGGATGTCGTGCTGCGGGGCGATGAGAGCATCGGTCGTTCTTCCAGAGCACGTCAGGTTAGACGACCCCCGCTGTGTCGTTGATCACAGTGTATACTGCATTGGTTCCTTAGATCTCAGTGGCTTTACAGTGCCTCACTCTTCGCCTTCTTTGTCTTCTGGTACAGTGTATTGGTCCTTGTTGTCCAGTGTATTCGATCTGTTGAATAGTGTATTGCTCCCTGTTGTATAGTGTATTGGTTCCTGTTGTATAGTGCATTGGTTCCTGTTGCTTAAAGTCCTTGTTTCTCTGCGTTGTTCAGTGTCCTGTGACTAGACCCTTATTTACTTAGACTATTTTGTTTTGTGTCTTGATTCCTGTTGCTTAAAGTCCTGCATCCTGTTAAATCCTAGAACCCCCGTTGCTTGAAGTCTTAGTTCATGTTATTTAGATTTGTAGATCCTGTTGATGAAAGTCCTGTCTCCTGAGGCCTCCGTCCTGTTGCTGAAAGTCCTATTATCCGTTGCTTTAAGTCTTGTATCCTCTCACATAGCATCGTAGGTCCTGTTTCTTAGCGTAAGAGGATCCGATTCTTTGTCTCGTACCCGCATTCGATGCTTCATCCTAAGGGATCAGAGATTGGACCCCAGCACAGATAGATGTGCCATGTGCATCTCCACTGACAATGGATCGAACCTGGACGTCGAGTAAGTGGAATTAGTCTACAAAGAGGCTGCTTCTGGGGTGGTAATGATGATACTGATGATTGCCTTTATTTCAGAAGAGCTTTTGAGCATGAACAGTGGATGCTGATAGAACACGGACCTCCTTGTTGTGTTGGGTAATGTTGCTGACTATGAACCAAACACGGGCCCGCCCGGGGTTGAATCAAGGGATGGCATATCTGTTCACAACCAACCCAGCTGTTCATCCTCTCCAAGGGGCTGGTTGATAAATGAGTACCTGGCTCAGGCTGTGTTGTATACTGTATATGCGAATGTAATCCATTGCAGATCGTCATGATTAGATCATTCAGTTGCCCGTGCTGTCTCATATGTCATGGAAGAAGAAAACAGACTTCAACTGGTATATGGGGATGGGGTTTTGTCATCCATACTGCTCGATGGTTTTCATATTTAGAATGTCTCTACGGCTCTGAATCATTGCTTTAGAAAATAACAAAGGAAATCGTAAAGATGAGAATACAAAGTCAACAATAGTACAGAAATGATGCTCAGAATAAACCTGATATGTTTACATGAAACCAGAGATTTTCTGTAATTTGTAAGTAATCATGCAGTGTCTTATATGGACCTAACCAGACACATGAACTTAGATTTTGCTGTTGCCTCAGTGTACCGTAAATGCTCCGAGGGGACTTGATATCAGTGACACTCACTTCACGTTCCTTTCAGGCGTTCCAGCGGATGAGGTCGCCGTCATACGATAGCACGGAGGAGACAGACGACTTCCAGTCTTCCAGATTCTCTTCATCGGCCCTCAGTTCCAGGAGGGCTTCCCAGCAGGCAGACGGTAAAGTACAGATACAGTGTAGCCTCCATTCAGGCGATTCTCCAGACGAGAAGAAGCTCCACACTTTGGACTGTGTGGCTCAGAGGCTTGAGGAAGCTGTGGGAAATGGGAGGTCGGAGACAGAACGGATTATGAAAGACGCGGTTGCAAAGGCGTGCGTTGAGGGATCGACATTGCCTTCTCAGGTTATGCCGACCGAGCTTCAGCCTTCTCAAAATGGACAGTGTGTGGTTGAAGAAGCGCTGGACAGATCGAAACCTCACGAAAACAAAGAGGTCTCTGAAAGTGATGGCACGTGTTTTGATGCGGAAGAGCCAGGCGCACTTGTAATAGCTGACTTTCCTAAATCAGATGAAGGAGTAGTTCCTGCTGATTTGCAAGAAGAATCGAGAATTTTTAAATTTGATAACTCAGTCGAGGGAGACATTCCAGCTGACTTGCAAGAAGAACTAGAAACTCTTGAATGTGCTGGTACACTCGAGGGAGACATTCCAGCTGACTTGCAGGAAGAACCAGAAACTCTTGAATGTGCTGGAACAGTCGAGGGAGACATTCCAGCTGACTTGCAAGAAGAACTAGAAACTCTTGAATGTGCTGGGACACTCGAGGGAGACATTCCAACTGACCTGCAGGAAGAACCGGAAACTCTTGAATGTGCTGGAACAGTCGAGGGAAACATTCCAGCTGACTTGCTGGAAGAACCAGAAAAACTTGAATGTGCTGGAACACTCGAGGGAGACCTTCCAACCGACTTGCAGGACGAACAGAAAACTTCTGAATTTACTGAAACAGCAGAAGGAGACATTCCAGCCGACTTGCAGGACGAATGGAAAACTCCTGCGTTTACTGGAACAGAAGAGGAAGACATTCCAGCTAACTTGCAAGATGAAGCGGAGAGGTCTGACTTTACTGACACACATGAGGGAGACGTTGTGCCTAACTTGCAAGACGAGCAGAAAGAGACTACAGACACAGCTGTCTCTGAGGTTAACGTTCTGGATCACAAATCTCAAATAAGTAGCCATGGAACGTTATCAAAAGACGAGACAGCAGGTTCACTGGAAGACTTTGATGAGACCTGCAGCACCATCATGGACATGTGTGACTTTATCATCGAGCACAGCCCAAAGAAAGAGGCTCTCAAAACAGTCGAAGTCGCTTCGCGTATCATAGCTTACAGTTTTAATGATGCGTCTGATTCCAGTTCTCTCCCAACTACAGACACCAGTTCGCAAGGCTTGCCAGTCGAGGAGGACTTGAGCTACTTCAAGGACGAAGAAGAGGACGACGAGGTGCTGGAATCTGTGGTGGACGACCAGGGTACTGTCTTGAACGTCTCCTTTGGCAGCAGCAACCAGGATGATGCGGACGGGGAGAACACCGACACCTCAGAACCTCTAGATGGATCTGTGGAAGTCGAAGCCACAAGAGACAGCGTCGAAAATGTGAAGGAAGAGATTCGAATGAGCTGCCATGACCAGAGGCCCTTGACTATCCCGTCACTGATCGTTCACGAAGAGGTAGCCCCAAGCACAACGAAATCGGATGTAGAAGAAACCAGCAAGTCAGATCTAGCAGTGGCTGATCTCGAGGTCGCCACTGACATGGACTATCTTCATACGATCGAAGAAGAAACTGAGCCGAGCTCGATGGGAGATGATGACAGATGGGCTTCAGAACTGGAGCCCTGTGAGGAACTACCTGAAGAAAGTTTGTATTCATCGGAGACGATGGTTAAGGTATCTGAGTCAGGTGGGGCCCAAGGGGTCGCTGTCTCGATAGAACCGTCCATGAAAGTAGCCGAAGTGATCAGTGATTTGCTTGGCCAGAGTGAGTTCATCGTTAGACCAGACGAAAGAATGACGGAATCTAGTAAGGCAATGGCTGATGTTATACATTTGCTAGAGCCGTCTCAGGAAATGGTTGAACCATATGAGGAGAACGCCGAACTATCTGCTTCAGTGGTGGAACCATCCGAGCAAATAGCTGGTGCTGCTAACCTGATAGATCATTCTCACAGGCGATTGAAACAGCTGATGTACGCCAGGAAATAATCCATCCTTATAACAGCCCTGGAAGATCACACAGACCATGTTTGGCTGACGGTGAACCATCATTGGCCTTGAGAGAGCTGCCAGAGATCACTGAGGAACATTCACAGTCCACTGAGGGTTGCTACATACCCCTGACGTACCACCACAGATCACTAAAGCACTGTTACAGACAACTGAAGAACTGCCACAATCCATGGAAGATCTTCAGACCAGCGAAGAGATACCGCAGTGGACGGAAGAGCTGCTGGAAGCCACTGAGCATTTGCCACAGATTGACGAGGAGTCGTTGAAGGTAAATGAGCCGCTGCCACCGACAACTGAACGGATGCCATGGACATCTAAAGAGCATCTGGAGACCGCCGAAGAAGTGGAGCAGACTAAAGACCCGCTACTGGCTACTGAAGACTTACCACCGACCATCCAAGAACGGAGACGAGTCACTGGAAAGCATTTGCAGACCACTGAAGAACAGCTCAAGGTCACTGAACAGTTGCTTTTGGCTCATGGGGAATTACCACGCACGGAGACTCATACAGCTAAAGCACAACCGCAGGAAGAATTACCAGAATATCCCAACAATCTGTCAGAGGTAGAGACTGAAGAGCCAGAAGAGTATTCAGATGCGTGCGAGACTCGTGAAGACCAACCGGATGTGGTGAGAGGTACTGAGGAACATGTGCAGGTGTTAGTCACGGATAACAGAAGCATCAAACCTGTCGATGCCCCTGTTATTTGCGACGGTGTACAACCCATGGCCCAAGGTTTGAACAGTGACTCGGAAGTCAATACGGAAGTAACTGTACAGTATGGAGAATATCGGGTAGGTCTCCGGATGATCGCGACGGTAGTGAAAATGATTTGCATCCACACAAGGACTCGGCGATGCAGCAGAACCTTAAGATGTTTAGAAACCTGTTGGGTCTGTCTAGTCAGTCCCCGTCCCCAATGCTAGGGGAAACGCCTCATATGATGTCCTCCAGAGTGGCTCAAGCACAGAGACTGTACGAAAGTAAGAATTCGCAAACCATTCAGTCAAAAGAACGACACGATGTCCCCGTCGAGAGTCCTGATGAAAATCTATCTTCACGACCAACAAAACCTGCAAAAGATGGGCAGACTAGCCAGGATGGGAAGGAGCTCGCTGTCCCCGGGTTCGTTTCCAAATTTAAGTCCATGTTCGAAACCAGGTCGTTGGAGGAGATCTCGTACCTACAAAGAAAGACTTTACCAGACGAGTCTGAAAGTGACACCCATGCAACAGTCACGACTGATGTGGTTCCAGATCCAGCAACCACCAATTTGATTAATAAGGATCAGTTACCAGAGGCTGTTGAAAAGGAACCAGAACCAGAAAGCTTCACTACAGGTTCAAATACCTCACACACTACAGGCGATTCGGTAAATAAGGTCAGAACTGATTTAGAAAACAATGTGGTCACAGAGAAGCTCAAGTCTCCTAGGAAGGTTCAGCATATGCCTGTAATATTACCTGACATAGATATCTTGAACCAGTACAGAGTGGATAAGACGTCCGATATACCAAGTAGGGTTCCATGTGACCCTTCTGGAGAAAGCTTGGAGGGAGTCCCTCAGAGAGACGAAATGAAAGTGTCGGTTAAAGATAACAGATGGATGAAGGCTGAGCAACGCCAGCTCCCCCCTGCGAGGAGTGTATCGCCAACGCTCCATACTCTACAAGACAAGATCAAAATGTCCAAAGCAACGCGAATCCCTTACATCACCTACGTCAGGCCTTCCATGATAGTCCTCGAATCAGACAAGCGAGTGTCGCGTCTTAGGTCGGTCTTTGAGTCTTCCAGTCAGAGCCACCACAGAACACCAAGACGCTTCTCGCAGAAAGTAAAGAGGTTCATCGTTGAGGGTGAGGACATGCAGCCACTGACGACGGAGAAGACCGATATTTCCTCCGACGTGACTCCTGGTGATGCAGAGGCTGAACTTCGGGAAGATGGAATGCACTCGAGCCAGGAAGATCAATTTTCTGAGACACTCGAGACGTCTGCATCTGCTGCACAAGGGGAGACTTTCAACAACGAACCATCGTCACAGGTGACTGGTGATTCTGTTCCTCCTTTTCGGGACACCAATGGCCAGTTGGTAGGTGACGAGGATATTCCTGGAATCAGGCGGACTGAATCATCGTCCAGTCCTACCCGATGAAGGAATCACAACCGAACTACCCCTACCAGCAGAGGAAGAGATATCAGGTTTAGACAAACCTGTTGATGAATCCTATCAGGACACGAGTGTCATTAAGACTGAGGGGGAATTTGAACTCCAGAGGAAGTCACAGAAACTCGTAGTAGCCCTGGCAAATATGGAGAAAGACATCAAAGAAATGCAGATGTCTGTAAAACGTCTAAATGAGCACTACCCAATTCTCCTTCCTGACGATGAAGACCTGGTAGGCATTTCAGCAAGCACTGACAGAGATTCCGTTCCTTTGCTCAAATCGTCTTTGGATAATCCAAAACAACTGATCTCTGATGACGATACTTGCTGTGCTGCAAATCAGGACAAGGAAGTAGATATCCCGAGAGGGAGAGTGCAGCTCTTGGCACAACGCTTTAACAATGCAGAAACTGGTAATCCTTCCTTAGCCAATGATTCGCTGATTGACATGACGGTAGCGCAGTCCCAGGACGGATCATCAGAGCCTGCGAACTACGAAGGCGAGGTTGGTGTCAGCAGCAAAATGGTGCAGAAGGAAATGATTGAGTATCATGATTCCCTTCAAGAACAGGTTCCAGAGGTCTGTAAGGAGGCTGTAGACTTCCGATCCAGCCAAGCAATTACAGTTGCCAAAAATGAAGTGGAGGTCGTAGACCTGACTTCAGACACACGAGAGGACCTTGCAATATTTGCATCTGAAACTGAAGTGGTAGATATTGACCAAGGGAAACCAGCTGACGTCATAGATGAAGAACAAGCAGTAGAGCAAGAATCAAACTTAGACGCGGATGGAGTTGAAGAGGACCTGACCAAACCTGTAGATGAGGTTGAAGAGGACCTGACCAAACCTGTAGATAAGGTTGAACAGGACCTGACCAAACCTGTAGATGAGGTTGAAGAGGACCTGACCAAACCTGTAGATGAGGTTGAAGAGGACCTGACCAAACCTGTAGATGAGGTTGAAGAGGACCTGACCAAACCTGTAGATGAGGTTGAACAGGACCTGACCAAACCTGTAGATGAGGTTGAACAGGATCTGATCAAACCTGCAGGTGAAGTTGAGGAGGACCTGACCAAACCTGTAGATGAGGTTGAAGAGGACCTGACCAAACCTGCAGATGAGGTTGAAGAGGACCTGACCAAACCTGTAGATGAGGTTGAAGAGGACCTGACCAAACCTGTAGATGAGGTTGAAGAGGACCTGACCCAACCTGCAGATGAGGTTGAAGAGGACCTGACCAAACCTGCAGATGAAGTTGAACAGGACCTGATCAAACCTGCAGGTGAAGTTGAAGAGGACCTGACCAAACCTGTAGATGAGGTTGAAGAGGACCTGACCCAACCTGCAGATCAACCTCAGGAACTATACAATCCCGTGATTTGTGTTGAGGAGCAACCAGTCGAAAACGCAAACCAACTTCGGGAAGAGTCTGCCTCACACATCGACCAAGAGGGATCAACCAGACTTGCAGATCCACTGGAGAAGTCATCAGTCTTTGTAAATGAATTTGATGAGGCATCAGCAGTCCTGAATGATCTCCCAGAGAACTCTCTTAAGGCCTTTGTTAATCTTCAAGAGCCTACCGTACCTGTAGAACAACTTCAAGAGCCATCCAAACCTGTAGAACATATTCAGGAGCTAACCGAACCTGTAGAACATTTTCAAGAGCCAGTTCAACCTATAGAACATAGTCACGAGCCAATCGGACCTGTAGAACATATTCAAGTGGCAAGCGAATCTGTAGATCATATTCAAGAGCCAAGCAAACCTGCAGAACATATTCAAAAGCCATTCGAGTATAGAGAACATTTTCAAGAACCCACTGAATCTGTACAGCATCCTCAAGAGCCAAGCGAGCCTGTAGAACATATTCCTGAGCCATGTAGACCTGTAGAACATCTTCAAGAGCCGGTCCAATCTATAGAACATTTTCAAGGGCCAGAAGAACCTGTCGAACGTGTTCACGAGCAAACCGGACCTGTACAACATATTTATGAGCCAACTGGACCTGTAGATCGTGTACAGGAGCCCCAGGAGGAACCATTTGTATTGGCTAACCAAGCGCAGGAGTCAGCCATCTCTGTTGATCAAGTTAATGAAGATCAGGGTGTCACTGCTTCTGAGCTTCAGCGGGAGCCTAGCATACCTTTTCATCAGGCTTGTGAGGAGTTACTCGAATCGCCTCATGAGGCTCAGGAGAAGAAAGCTGAGCTCGACGAAGCTGTCGAAGGACTTCAGGAGTCGAGCGAACCCCTCGATGAAGTTGAGGAGTCATACACTGTCGACCAACTTCAGGAGGAGTCAAGCGCAACAGGAAATCAAATGAAAGACTCGGGTTCAGATGTCCAAGAGGAATTGATTCCATTTACTGACGAGAGGAAGGATTCCAGTATAACTCTTGAGGCCAAATTGGAATTACGTGAATCGGTCCATGTTCAGCAGTCACTGCCTGGCTCTCTCAGTAAACGGGAGGAGTCAATGGAATATTTAGATGCCCTGGAGGAACTCTCTTCTCCCGTACGGGTCATGAAAGATCTTCCGTCTCTGTTAGATGTCGCAAGGAACCAGTCTTTACTCGAATGTGTCCAAGAGGAACCAGTTCTTGAAGCAGAATTACAGACGGCCCGAATACGTCCCTCAGATGCCCAGGACCTGTTGTCCGATTTCGATCATCCCAGTGAACCACTGGTACCAGAATGCCTTCGGGAGGAACCAGTTTCATATGCACCCTTGCCACAAGAACCGTCTCCACCCGCTAATTCTCATAAGTCACCTATACCCTTAAATCTTTCCGATGAGTCGTCTGCCTCTGTTAGTCGTATGGTGGAGACACCTTCATCTGATTCCCTATTGGAGAAATCAGCTTCACCTCTTCGCCATCTAGAGGACCCAGCTGTACCTGTTGACCTAGAAGGGCCGGCTGCTTCTGCTAACCGTCTGGATGAATCAGTTATACCTGTTAGCCTTGCAGAAGAGCTAACAGATGCACCCGTCGACCTGCAAGAACCAGCTGCATCTCCCGATCTTCTAGGAGAGCCGTCTGCATTTGTTGGCCTCCCGAGCGAGCTAGTTGCACCCGATAACCTCCAGGAAGACCCAGCTGTATCTGTTAACCTTTTGGAACAACCAGCTGCGCCTGTTTGCCATTTAGAAGAGTCAATTACGTCTATAAACCTTTTAGAAGGGCCGATTATGTCTATTGAGGGATCAGCTGCATCTCTTGACCTTCTACTACAAGAGCCAGCTCCAGCTGCTGAACTCCAGGAAAGACCAGCTGTACCTTTTGAGCTTCAAGAAGAATCATCTGCACCAGCTGACCTGCAAGAACCAGCTAAGCCCATGAACCTGTTAGCTGACTTCCTCGGTGAGAAACTAGCTGCATCTTTTAACAGTCTGGAGGAGCCTGTTCGTAACCCTCTGGAAGAGACATGGGAATCTCTTAACCTCATGGGAGAATCATCGGCATCTGTGAATCTTTTGGAGACTCCAGTTGAATCTGTCTGTCTGGAGGAATCATCGGTACCTGTGAATCTTTTAGAGGCTCCAGTTGAATCTGTCTGTCTGAAGGAAGCATCGGGATCCGTGAATCTTTTGGAGACTCCAGTTGAATCTGTTTGTCTGGGGGAATCATTAGCACCTGTGAATCTTTTGGAAATTCCACATGAATCTATTAGTCCGGAGAAACCATCAGCTCTTGTGAATCTTTTGGATGAACCATCGGCACCTGTGAATCTTTTGGAGTCTTCAGCTGAGTGTAGCAATCTGGAAGAAACAATTGTTTTCCATAAACCCCAGGAGGAGACAGGAGTGTCTCTTAACCTTATGAAATCTCTTAATGTCCTTGAGTTTCCAGATGAGTCTGACAGTCTAGTGGAAGGTACTCTTCCTGTCACTCCAAGCCATCTGGAGGAACCACTTGCATCTTCTTTGCTTATGGAGGAGTCAAATGCAATCCTTAAGTCTTTGGACGAATCACCTATGCCCGTTCCTCATCCGAAGGAGCAAAAGGCACCCGTTGATCTTCTAGAGGAATCAGCTGTATCTGTTGACCTACTAGAAGAACCAACAGAAGTCAGAGCCTCTGGTGGTCCCGAAGAGGGATCAACAGAGCAAACAGAATGTTTTGACCACCTGAAGGAGCCAACAACCTGTTCTCGTCTTGACGGACAATCACCAGCGTCTGTTGATACAGTTCGTACAACAGAGTCTGTGAAAAATGAGCCTCATCTATCAATCCAGCCGGAAATATCTGAATTGGTAGACATACCTGATGAAGTGAAGACTCACCCAGACGAGGACCTTTGTGGGGTAGTTCAGCCATCGTCCAGGTCTGGTAGAGAGATATCTTCGTCGCTGTTACCGTGTGGTGTTGAAACTACGGATGTTCTGCAAACGAATTCCGCAACAGCTGAACTTCCTAAAGACTCAGACATGCCACCAAGGCAAGAATCAACTGAAATGCCACATTGCGAATTGCTGGTACCAGCAGACGACCATAGAGAAATGGCGGAGTCAGATTCCAGTGATCGGGTAGAGATATCGATTCCAGGGTTGGTGGTACAGTCTCCTACCTCGGAGAGTGATCTCCTGGACTCCGATGAGTTAGGAATAACCATCACTCCAGACTCCGATGATCTGCCTTTGGAAGATATCGTCCCTGACTCGAATACATATGTCTGTCTTCAGGAGGAGATTTCGTTCGATCTCCTTGCACAGCAACATACTACCGACAGCAGTGCTGACGGTGTACCGAAGTGTACCGACGGAGAATCAAAACCTTTACCCGGTGATGCCACAACTTCATCTGTCCACTTTGACGAGCAGGAACAGGAACCCGAGTTGATGTCTCTCATTTCAGAATCAGCCGGTGTTCCTGATAGTTCCTCACACAGAGAAGACTCGCCTGTAGACCTTCAGAAATATGGTCATATGTCGCATCACTTCCCGACTGAGACGGACGCCTCACACGACATCCTGGAAGAGCAAGTTGAAGAACTGGAAGAACACAGAGGATCTCCATGGCTGATGTTCACCGCCATATCAGACTATATCCGTTCCAGGTCACCGTCGCCTTTGAGTATGTTCTTCAGTAGGGCTTGGCCCACGACGGAAGACTCTGACGACGAGCAGTCTTTACCGCCTCACGGCCAGAATCGTCAGGAGCAGCTGGAAAATATCGACAGACAAGAGTTTCCCCAAAGAGGAAATGGCATACTGGAGGATCATTCAGGGGGGAATTGGATTCCCCTCAGTAGCCTCGCTGCAGATGAGGCATCAGTTGAATGCCGAATCCCTCATGTATCTGGGATCACAGAGCAAACAGCAAAACCTATAGAGTCCCAGTCACGTATATCCACTTCATTACATCGTTCCACCGAACCTCCAACTTCCTTAGTTCTCACTAGAGTAAATATCCCCGTTTCCGGTGACGCGAAAACCCCACAGGACGAGACCAGCGAGGTGGAATCCACCGAGTCCATAACCAGCCCCACTTACGAAACGGTGACGGAAAACTTACCGAACCAAATGGTGTCATCTGGTGCGTGTGTCGGGAGGATTACCTTACCAGATGCGACTCCGGACTGTGAAGAGGCTCCAGAGCTTCCATCCGACACCTGCAAGGACTCCAGACGAGATACGGAGAATGTCACATCAGATGAGAATTCTCTCGTCCCAGAAACTCCAGAAGTTTCATCGTCTGTAGCTCAACGAGACATTAGCACAAGTAATGATGATATCGTAGATTTTATGGAAGATAAGACTGCTCTGGCTGACGGCCATTCTAAGGAGCTCATAGCTACCGAAGATGAGGGAGAGACCTGTGCCGCAGCAAGTGAGAACGCATCAATAACAGTCACACAAGAAGGTGTGTGTGGCAGCTTGCTTGCTGGTAACGGGTCGGGAGAGGCTGACGCTCCAGACCTGCAGAAGTTTGAGGAACAGGATGAGTCAGACTCGGACAACGGCGATTTTTCATTTGGCACAGAAGACACAGGGAACATGTTCTTCGTGCCTCAGCAGATGATCGAGGCTCAGTTCACTGCATTGAAAAAGGGCATAAAAGAAAACGCGCCTTTAGGAGTGACTGTTCGAGAGCAAAGTCACGGAGTTAATGATTCAAAACCTACGATTTCCCAACCAGTTCGCACAAGCAGTGGAGACGGCACAAACATTGTGGCAGAGAAGAGTCAGTTTACTGTCACTCAGCCTGAAGAACACACCGCTGACGATGCTGGAGGTGAAACTTCGTCTTGTGGAGAAAGGGCAGTCGGACTGGAACCTGAAGGTCATCCTGGAAACTCCCCTAAGGATGAGAGACCTGGTAGTGAGGCATTTACAGACCTGCTGGCTTCAGAGACGGCTCTCGGGGATGAGGAAGAAGCTGACGAAGACTCCGACGATGGTGACTTCACCTTCGGCACAGAAGACACTGGGGATTTACTTGTTCCTCAGCAGTACATTGATGCGCAGCTGTCCACTGTCAAGTTACGCAAGGAGCAAGAACGACCACAAGCAAGTGTGGCCTCAGGAGGTGCTGTTGCAGACGACGGTAACCTATCTGAATTAAAACACATGACCAGCTCCGTGCAGAGCCACACCCCGTGGATTAGCGGCAGCCAAGACTCGCTGGATGGCCAAAGAAAGAAGCTTCCTTCTTCAAGCAGTACAGGGCTTACAAGGAAGAGCTACGAGACCCAGAATACGAGCGCCTTTTCCTTGCTAACCCACACCCCTTGGAATAGCATGAGCCAAGATTCATTTGATGACAAAACTCAAGTTTCGCGTCTGGATTTAGACACGACAGAGCTTACAAGAAGGCTCTCTGAGGTCCAGTCATGGGACAGCATAAGCCAAGACTCATTAGATAATCAAAGGGAAAGACAAAGGTCTTTCGTGTCAGTAGATAGTTTAGAGCAAAAGATTAAAACCTCAGAGGACCAACCTTCGACTGCCCACCCCTTACAGACCCACACATCATGGAGTAGCATGAGTCAAGACTCGCTGGACGATCAAAGACAAGAGACCCTTCAGTCATCACACATTGCTGAGCTTGCAAAGAGGATGTCAGAGGTCGAACCTGCGACTGTACACGCTGCACAGTCCCGCACGTTCTTGAACAGTATGACTCAAGATTCGCTAGAAGACGGAAGGGAAGATCCACTTCTGTTATTAGAGAATAAAGAGCTTGCCGGAAAGCTCGCTGATATTCAGCCTTCAACTCTCCGTTCCAGGCTGACGCGCACGCCCTGGAACAGCATGGCTCAAGATTCTTTAGATGATAGAGAGGAAGATCCACTTCTATCTCTGGACAGTATAGAGCTTGCCAGAAGGCTTTCTGAGATTCAGCCCTCAGCTCTCCGTTCCATGCTAACACGCACGCCCTGGAACAGCATGGCCCAAGACTCCTTAGATGATAGAAGCGAGGATCCAGTTCCATCTCTAGACAGTGAAGAGCTTGTGAAAATGCTCGCCGAGATTCAGCCCTCAGCTCTTCGTTCCATGCTAACGCGCACGCCCTGGAACAGCATGGCTCAAGATTCTTTAGATGATAGGAAGGAAGATCCAGTTCCACCTATAGACAGTACAGAACTTGCCACAAGGTTCTCTGAAATTCAACCCACAGCTCTCCGTTCCATGCTAACACGCACGCCCTGGAACAGCATGGCCCAAGATTCTTTAGATGACAGAGAGGCAGATCCAGCTCAGTCCCTGGATAGTATAGAACTTGCCAGAAGGCTTTCTGAGATTCAGCCTTCAGCTCTGCGTTCCATGCTAACACGCACGCCCTGGAACAGCATGGCCCAAGATTCGTTAGATGACCAAAGTGAAGATTTATTTCCAGGATTAGATTGTGCAGAGCTTGCCCGTCGGATCGGTGAGGTCCGGACTATGAGACAGGCGTCAGAGAAAGATTCCTCAGACAAAAATCTTGACCAACAACCATCACAGGAACATAAAGGTTCCTCACAAGATGCTGGAACCAACTTGGTATTTCCATCAGCCGTAGAACTGGAGCCAAGTACACTTTCTACCAAGGACAACCAAATCAGCAGCCCAATAATCAACATAATTACCAGACCGGTGGAGCCTGATACCCCTGCTGGTCACGAAAGCAGCTGTGATTCTGACTCTGATGATGATATGTCAGTTGGCCCCATCAAAGGCTGTCGTCCCTTGGTTATACCCATGACTTGTAGCCCGAGCAAGTCCCCGATATCGGCTTCCGACAGCGACTCGTCGCAGTCCGAATCCGACGCAACGACAGACGAGGATGACATTGAAATCGCGGGTTCGAAACCCAAATCTAAGTTCATCAAACCCGCCCGTAGCCACATCACCAAACTTCACACCATTCCGGAGCTTTCAGAGGACGAAGAGGACGAGGCACCACCAGTTAGGCCGCCTAGGTTAAAGAAGCTTTCCGTCAGCAGGTTGAGGTACTTCGAAGGTCCCGAGTCTCCAAGAAGCGGTGCCTCTTCGCCAAGAGCCTCCCAGCGCTCCCCCAAGATAGGAAAATTAGCCCCAGAATTCTTCAAGAAGTTCGAGGTCGATGGAGAAGCTTTGAGTTCGAGGATCAAGGAGGATAGTGAAGATCATAGCAAAGAAGTGAGGTCATTACCAACGGAGAGAGCTCCACGATCTTCTGATAGTGCATCGTCGTCATCTTCAAGCGGAAGTGATGAAGATGATGGCGACCAGAAGATCACCTACGGCCGGTGCTATTTTCTAGGAAATCTACACAAAGGACCACGATGTACGAGAACTAATGTGGGCTTAAATACAGCGGGATTGAGGGGGCAGACAAGTCCAGTCGATGAAGAGAATGAAGTCTTCGACAGTGTGAACGAAAAGGAGACAGAAGTGGAAAAGATTAGCCAGCAAGAAGCTGAGGATCACGGGAGGACGACCGAACCCGACATGAAGGAGACCCTGATCTCAGAGAGGAATGTAAATGAAGAACCGAAAACTGTAAGCGAAAGTAAGACTGAAGAGCTTCGAAGTGAAAACAAAGACAAGACTGAGACTTCTGAAAATGCGAACGCAGAAAACACAGTTGAAAAGGATACTCCAAGCGAACCGGAACAAGCATCAACTGTTCGGGAGACGCCACAAGACACCCCTTCACCTCAACAGGCCAAACCTGAGCCACAGGCAAGCCCGAGCCTGACGCTACAGTTCCTGGAGGAAAACGTGGACCAAGCGTCCTTCTACCCACCCTTGGAGACCCTGTTGATCCCCGCTCGTGCTGAGCCTGTCACCATCGGCTCGCCTTGCCCTATGAAGAGAGCCAACCTCTCTGAGCCTGACGAAGTGGTCGTCAAGCCCCAGTACGTGATCACACTGCTGGGGGAGGAGAGCGTCCTTACTGACCACACCTTCGCGCCTCCGATGGAATCCCTCTTAATACCCATGTTACAGGGAGACGCTGATGAGGAGGGACCGACAGCCTGTGGGTCTTTCCAGCCCCCTGTTCTGGACAACAGACAACAAGGCACCGTTGAACGCACTGTCCAGAAGTGTGTTGAAGGTCATAAACTTCACACTGCTGACGAAGGGCTTGGCCTGCGCTCCCCTTCTGGTGAAGTTAAGGGTGATGTGGTGACAGATACGGTGGTAGATAATTTGATATCCTTATCACCAGACTTGAATAGCTCATTGGTTTCTGACTCCTGTACTGACAATGCCAGGCCCATGTGGTCTGATACTCTGAACAAGAGGTCATCTGAGGTCATTCACTCGTTAACACTGGATCAACCTCAAGACAGAAGAGACAAGAGAGAGTCCACGGAAGAAGTCGAGTTCGCAAGAGCAGAAAAATATCTTATAAAAGGTACGAGAGAAATTGTGGAGAAGAAAAGTATCAGGGAAAACGTCACCAAAGACCGTGAGAGTAAGGAAGACAAGGGAGCCAGAGGGAGTGAATCGGCAGCATCTGTAGCTGGTGACCCTAGCCAAGAAGCAATGTCAGACCCAACTCCTGGCGACAGCACCTTCTGTAAAGACTCGAGGACGACTGTTGAGGCATTGAAGGACCTACTGACGAAGACACCATTGAGGACAGACGGGTTGACGAGAGTAGCAGTAGTAGCGGCAGCCACAGCGAGGTGGTTCTCACCAAAGAACATTTGACATTTTTTCAGAGTGGTGGACTACAGCGTCTGGCAAGTTCCTTTGGAGTTATCAGCTCAACCGAGGTAGCAAAAGGTGAGATGAATCGTACTATGAGCGGCGGATCTCCTTCAGTACTACTAGCTGTAGACCGTACCAGTAATGTTGAACCCCACCCTCTCAGCACCAGCGCCTCTGGTCGGACGCCTCGTGAGCTGAGAGACACAGACGACATTCGCAGTTCATCCCGAGTGGCTCTAAACACATCGCCTCGGGCGAAGACCCATGCACGCGACGACGGCCCACTGCAGCGTGAGTTGCAGGAGGAACTGGTCGCCGAAGATGTATTTGATGGTGAGCAGCTAGATTTCTTTCCAGAACCCAGCGTCACCTTCACGGTGACGGCGAGCAGAGACCCCTTTTCTGCATCGTCGAACGCGTCGTGCTGGGAGAGTAATCCCTTCTCTGAGGGGAAAACGGAGACTGTTTCCTCCTACCACGTGACTCAGACCCTGTGCGCGTCACAGATGGCCGCGGGAAGCCCTAGGAGCGAGAGGCGTGATGGCCGAGTGTTATCGCCATTACAAGGAGTGACGGAGAAGCCAGATTCCGCGTCTGATCCTCCTTCAGTCGTGTCTCAGTCCCTGTGTGAGGAGTCTCGGGAGGGAAGTGAGAGCGGAGCGCAGACAGAACGGCCAGACGATGAAACCATCCAAGGATGTACAATAATGGGTGATGAACAAGAGGCCACCACACCGGAGATACGCTGGCATACCTTCCCAGGGAGCAGTACTGTGTTATCTGAGGAGCTGGAGAGTGGTGCTACACACATTAGTGACCTGCTGGTGGAGAGTGATTCGTCATCACCCACAAGCCCGCCAGCTGGTGATGCGACACTTTCCTATAAACTCTCTGCTGCCCTCTTGCCTACCCATGAAGCCGAGGGACACCATGAAGTCGAAGAAAACTTCAGCAACCTTAATTCTGAAAAGAGAGCAGAGGAACACAATGGACTGTGTGACTCTCAGTCCTTTAATGGTGGCGCGAACAAAGAATTGGAAGCTATAGAGGAAGTATCGGAGGAAGATGAGAGCTTGTGCAGGAATGCCTCGATTGCATACGAATCAACCCATCATCAAGGGCATGTGAACTCTCAGGGGGCTGAGGCAACCTCTACCCCTTCACCTGTATCTGGTCAGGACACTGACCTTAATACTTGCGACTTGAGTCGATCAATACTCACGGAAGCCTTCCATCACCCCAGTCATCAGATTACTCAACCTTTGGTTGGAGATGACTTGACACGGACTCACATACAGACCGCGGCCTTGCCGGACAATGGGGGACGAGTGTTACCACCGTACAACCTGGGAACGAAAGATGCGCAGAGTTCCGAAGCTTCTGAAGCATGTTTTTCTGCGGTGGATCTTTTAGGTTCCGAAGCTTCTGAAGCATGTTTTTCTTCGGTGGATCTTCCAGGTTCCGAAGCTTCTGGAGCATGTTTCTCTTCAGTGGATTTTCCAGATTCCGAAGCTTCTGAAGAATGTTTTTCCGCGGTAGATTATCCAGGCCTCCTGGAAAGTCGCGTCACATCCCAAGAATCAGGCGGAGATTTTCCCAGTGACCTAGTCTCGTCGGAGCTTCACAGAGAAACTGACGTAATCTGGGGCACTATCACAAGCCAGAGTGGGAATGTAGCCTTAGCGGACCTGCTTTCATTTCTGGAAGACTCGCCCGAGTATGTGACTGATTCTGATATTACAGACACCTCAAAAAGTGATGTTATCCAGCCTCATGTTTTGACAGATGCAGCGTGGCTGGGCGTCGGAGGGGCGGTAGATGCACAGGACGATGTCTGCCTGTGGGGAGAGGACACCGCCAATGTGTATACCACACAAATAGAGCCATCAGACATTGCACCTCTCGATGCTCCTCGTCAAGGATACGATTCACAGATCTCAAGTGAAGCGGAGACATCTACAGAAGACGAAGGAGGGCCTTGTGAGTTACTGCACGACTCACAGACCACACCCACAGAACGTGAGGCCCGTGAGGGATCACCGGGGAGACAGACGGACGCACAAAATGAGGCGGAGGCGAGAGGTGCAGAGATCCACTTACCAGAAGCCAGGCAAATTCTTGATCCGATTAGTGATAGCCAGACGGGTCAAACGGCCAATGTGATCACGGAAGTCACAGTCACCACACCACGAACAGAGGTCGACTGCTGCAGCGAAGATGGAGGTGGTGGACAAGAGGAGAGGAAAGTGGAGCAGGAAGAAAAAGAGAAAACAGAAGAAGACGCAGAAATACGAGATGATAATCTGTATGAAGATAGGTCTCGGGTAATCCCCACGGGTGATTGCGGTGGCGCGAATGCTTCCGTGATTTGTGACAGTGAAACATCGACGAAACCAACTGAAAAGAACGACATGGGGGTCGTCTCCGGGTCCAGCCATATACTGGACAGTTCCGCCGCAGGGTTTCCGGAGACGACACGAGATGAGGCATCTCCCGTAACGCTGGCTACGGGAGAGGATCTCTCACCTGGTGAAGAGGAGCCCACGTCCCCAGTTGGTGGTGATCTTGGTGCTATTATAGTAGGAGGGAGAGGACGCGTTACCGAAAGCGAGTCTCTCGCGAAAGATCTCGGATACTTCACTGCCAAAAACGAACAGAAAACTGAGCACAAACGTGAAGAGAGAGATGTTGTGCGTGATGCAAAACCTCCCAACGGGATTTGTGATAGTGACACGCCGATGGTGACCGCCAGAGAGGAAGTGAAAGAAGTAGAGTCCCCAGATGAGAGTGATTCTCACTGTGACAGAACCAGCACGCTCTCGGAAGTCTCATCCAATATATTCGAGAGCTTCCAAGACTCCGTCCAGCCTGTTGACTCGCTCTTGGTCGAGAAACTGAGCGAGTTGGAGTCACAGACGCCTACGAGCTTGTTTGAGGCGTTGAGTGAGGTGTCCGAGCACGCCATCCAGGCTCCACAGATACCTCGAAGTACCCTTTCCGCCGTCAGCGATGACGTTACTTTGCCTGCCGAAGAGACCGACCTCAAGTTCGACGGCGAGGACCAAGATGGGTCACTGTCCTCAGAGCAGACGAATTTAGTCTTGAGCGACTTCCAGCAGATGTTAGATGACGAAGGGTCCATAACCTCATCTGTTACCGAGTCTGGACGTGAACACATTGCCGAGGACGTCTGTGGCGGCGATTCCAGCTCATCGCTTTGTGATCAAACCTCTGGCCGCTGGGCTGGCGAATCCAGTTCAACCGTCGACAAGCCTGTGCAACTAAATAGACGTCCTGCCCCGAAGTATGAGAAGAGGAGCGAGGATTCATTAAGCTCACCGTCTCACCGGAGCTTACTGGACGAGATCCATGAGTTCAGGACCCACAGCAATACAGATGATCCCTCCAGCTACGATGTGCCTTCGAAGGCAGATGCTCGATACGAGGGAGGCAGAGTGCAGGTGGACAGACAGCCTTCTACCGATCTCGTCACCTCCAGGAGACAGTTCTGGGATACTCTAATCGCTGAAAGCATGGGCTTCGATGAGTCCGTGGTGCCGACAAGCTCAGATGGAATAGATGTCCCCAGTCGGTGTCGTGAACTGCCCGAACGTGGCACCATTACCGACAAACAGGTTGAAGACGCAGCGGCAGCACAAGAAGTGGAAGAGGTGTCTGATGATTCCCTGAAGGAGGAGGCTCCGTCGGGTTTAGTCAAGAGGATAAAGGTGACACTGGATAATTTGTTCTCTGATGCAGACAAATCCCCTGAAGGACAGGAAGCCAACGAGTTGGGTGGATCTGTCGAACCCGCCTCAGAGCCTGATGCTGGAGAGAGTCTCGTTCAGAATAGGACCCAAGTGTGGCAGAACTTGATAGACTCCTCCGAACAGAAGAGCGAGAGTAAGGCGAACATTCACAAGAAGAGAGATAAGGACCCGAGACTTTCTCAGTCGGAAGTGAATAAATCAGGACTATTCGAGGCTGACGCAGAGACACAAGAAGATGCCCCAGAGGAGGAATCATACGCAGATGTACCAGACGAAGACTTGCGTGTAACCGTCCCAGGAGGAGCTTTTCTAGAGAAAGCTCCATCAGTCTGGGAGGCTGTAGGAATCATCTCTGCCACAAACGTGCCAACGGACACCTTAACCCATGAGGACAGTGCGAGTTCTCAACCTGTTGATAGTGTGAACCAACGGGACGAAACGGATGGGAAACTTCGGGATGAATCTGAAAACAGTGAGGGTATCAAACGAGTGCCAAGTTTCATGGAAATTGAGAAAGGATTGGTGAAAAGTGGGAAGAAATTGTGGGAAAGAAAACGCATAGAGGAAGAAAATAAGATTATTCTAAGCAAACATAGTGATACTGATACGCAAGTGACAGAAACTATAAGTGCCAGTGACGGTAATAAGGAGAATGATACACCTGAAAAGGAACTCGTGGTAACTGGGAAAGGAATCTGGGACTCAAAAGACAATCGACATTCGGACACAGGACGGATCAAAGCCGAATTTGCGACAGATGCGACGTGTGAAGACAGGGGTTCTGAGACATCTGAGAGCGACTGTCTGCCTATTGAGCGACACCCGAGCATGAAGGTAATCGAGAGGGGTATCGTCCGGACGAGGACGCACCAGTGGGAAGGAAAGCTGCCGATTATGGAGGAGGACGAGTCCTCGGAGGAAAGCATGCGACAGGCAGGGGCGCCGAAGGTGGAAGCTGTGAACGATGCCGTACTACGACCCTTCTTGAAAATGAAGGAGAGCGAGGCGCCCCATCACGAGCGCAAGAAGAGTAAAAAGCCCTCAAAGTCAAAGGCAGGGCTGGGTTACCAGCTGAGTGTGAAGATAAGAGACGGCACCGTCGTGGACACTAAGCTCCTGTGGGAGGCGAGGGAGCTGGCAAGGAAGCAGGATATTGAGGCTGAATGGGCTCACCTACACAACGCTGCCAAACGCGCCGAAGACGCGCACGTCACCAGCGATAGACGTGAAGGTGACGCTCGACCCCAGGACGACAACGATGTCCCTGGAGGCGAAGAACGGCTGGAGGTCGTGGCTCCCCAGTCGTCTGAGGTGGACACCAGGGAAGTAATACGGTATAACGATCCTCTGGCCGAACCAGATATCGCCGAAGGTCTCGTACGCAGCACCAAGCAGATGTGGCTCAGTCAAGCGATGCTGGACGACATGAGCACCGAGAGCGTCCTCAAGAGCAAAGTCAGGGCTCAGAAGAACAAGAAGGGACCCAGGCATCAAGAACCAGGGCAGTGTACGCCGGGCTTCAACAGATCACCGAGCGTGAGGATTCCCGACGGCTCCGTTCTCGAGGAGAGGAAGAAGTGGGAGTCGTCGATGCAGGCAGTCGAGAACCGCGAGGACTACAGAGACTGGAAGAAGGCCAGGGCCGTCCACAAAGGAATTCAGGTCTCCCCAACGCCTACAGAGGGCGTGGAAAACGTACCCACAATACTGAAGACGGCGGATGAGGGGCTACCCACTCAAGCTTTCGAAGGAGAAGAAAAGTGTGAGAAATTGTTAGACCGAACACCCAGCTTCAAGATGATCGAGAGGGGGATAGTGCTGGCCGGGAAGGAGATGTGGGAGAGTAGTCTCGGTAGCTTTACTGACAAGACGAGCTCCTCAACCCCTAAGGTTTACTCGGAAACACACCAGACACGTCCGGGTATCACCCCAGCGGACACGGATGTAGGAGACGCACGTGAAGACCGAGTCGAAAGCACACAACCTGGCGAGAGGTCTCCGAGTCTGAAGAAGATCGAGAAGGGGATCGTGAAGAGTGGGAAATGTTTATGGGAGGGGATATACACCAGCGAAGACATCAGCAAAACAAAGAGTCACAACAAAGTCAGTGTTGCTGCAGAGTCTCGGTGTAAGAGAGAAGCTATGAATGAAATACCATCGGCTCCCGTCGTTGGCAGAGCGTCAACTGCGACTTCTTTAAAGGAGGAACCACAAGAGGAAGTGGAGACGAGCAAGGCCAAGCCATACTTGGGGTACCAGCTGAGTGTTAAGATCAAGGACAGACTCGTCGTGGACGCCAGGCTCATGTGGGAGGCGCGGGAGGAGGCCAGGAAACAGGAGGTAGAGGTCGAGAGGGCTCACTTACAGTCACGTAAACACGTGACTGAGGGGAAAGAGGCTACCAGGCAGTGGGTACCAGACGCCGGGGAGTCTCCATGCCCCGAGGGGCAAGAGGAGGAAGACTCTGAAGAATCTGATGGAGGAGGATCGACCGCCAGCGGGTGCCCCAGCTGGAAGGGCCTCGCAGGAGTGGTGACCGAGGAGAAGAAAAGGTGGGAGGAAATTAAGATCTCAGAGGATCAGTATGCCCAGTGGAAGAGAACTAGGGAAGAAGACTATTGTCCTCGGGATTACCAAGTGGTGGATGCAGACGCGTCAGCCACAGCCAAGCGCGTCATTCCAGCGACGGTTGTTACCGTTCAGGAGAAAATAGACGCCTTACGCAGCGACTCTGAAAACTATGAGTTATCCGAAACTGAGTCAGCCCTGCAGATCGAGGAGGGCATTGTGAGTGCTACCAGGAAGATGTGGGAGGAGAGAGGGTGTTACCAGGAACCTGAACCAGCGGGTCGGATCGTGTCGAAGAGAGAGGCAGACAAAGAGCTACAGAAGGAGGAACTTGAGGACAGTGAAACTGGTGATGTAGACGATCTGCCACCGATGCCCCTGCGGGAGGTCACCTTCAGACAGAGGCCGGTCCTCCGCGACCTCCAGTTCTGCTCCATGGAGGTGGAACACGGTAGCGAGACCATCAGCATTCCAGAGACCCTGCCCTCTGAGGATGAAACTACTGAAGTGCCAGACCACCTCCACTGGACGTCCAGCATCGCTGCCTGTGAGGGCAGTGTACAGAAGGGACGCAAGGTCTGGGAGGAGAAGGCCTTCAGGGAGGAGGACATCTTGCAGTGGAAACTGAAATCCAAGTTGGTGTTCCCGACGGATGATCACAGGACGTCAGAGGACGCGAAGATGATGACCGGGACGTCAGGAGACGCGGAGAAGATGACTGGGACGTCAGGAGACGTGGAGAAGATGACCGGGACGTCGGGAGACGCGGAGAAGATGACCAGGACGTCAGGAGACGCGGAAAAGATGACCGGTACGTCGGGAGACTCGGAGAAGATGACCAGGACGTCAGGAGACGCGGAAAAGATGACCGGGATGTCGGGGGACGCGGAGAAGATGACCAGGACGTCAGTGGATGTAGAGATGAACAAAACATCAGACGAGTCGGAGACGACCCGTCACATGGAACTGCCGGTGAAGCTTGAGGGAGGAGAGGAACTCCCTCAGCCGTCATACCAGGAAATGACGGAGGAGAAAGCTACTAAGACTGGGGAACCTGAGGACTCTGCGCCCTTGGAGACGGGGCCGAGTGTCGAGCCACAGGATGCGACAGGAAACTCTGGGCCTCCCCTCTTGGAAGACATACCTGAAGACGATGAAACGAAAGCAGTGGAGATGATAGACAACATCTGTGAACAAATCGAAGCTCAAGACGATGAGATGACGGAGGAGGAGAAATACATTAGAGGCTCGTATTCCCAGCCTCGAAGTCCCTTGGCACCCAGTCCAATGAACGACACCTTCAAGGCGAGCAAGCGAGCCTTCTGGGACACGATGCTGTCTGTGAACGACCCCGCCTGGGACGGGTCCTTTAATGAGGATGAGTTACAACCTATTGGTGAAGGTCGTCATGAATTTGTTCAAGAATCGGAGTCGGAGTCGACAGAGAAGAGTTCGCCTCCACCTTTACCTGCTGTCGGTCCCCCACAAGCGCTTGACGGAGGCGCGGCTGAGATCTATGAACCAGAAGGTGTTTCGAGACTTGATGTTTCATCCTCAGGAACGCCTGATGTACCCTCGCCCACAGAAGCTTCGAAAATGTCTCCTGCTGAAGTGCAAGAAGTCCTATCGGCTGAAGTGTCATCTCCTGAAGCTTCTGAAATGTACTCACCAGAAGCGTCGGAAATGTGCTCTCCACGAGCGTCGGAAATGTACTCCCCGGAAGCATCAATAATGTACTCCCCCGAAGCTTCTGGAATAGCCTCTCCAGAAGCATCTATAATGTCCTCCCCTGAATTTCCTGAAATGTACTCCCCAGTGTACTCCCCTCCGATCCCCGAAGTCATGTCCCACGATGCTGAAATTTCATCTCCTGAAACTTCTGGTCTGCCGTTACCCGGATTGAGAGATGATTTCCACGACGGACTGGACAAGCGAGTTCTTCCCCAGCCATCGGTGGAGAGCATGGACACTGACACGTTCGTAGACGCACCGGAGTCTCTGAGTGAGATAAGTGTACCCAGCAAAGCCTACGGCGCCTCCCAGTCGTCAACTCACTTGGTATCACAAAAGAAGGACTTCTGGGACAGTATGGTTGCCAAGGAACAAACCGAGTTGAAGGAGAGGAAAGGAACAAGTCGTGGGAAAGATGTGGAAAGGGAACAAGAGACGATTAAGGAAGGAAGCAAGACAGAAATGAGACATGGAGAAAGGAGGAGGCAATCAGGCGGTATGGAGACGATACAAGAGATGGAAACTGCTTCACCTCTGCCGGAGACGCGCCCTTCGCCTCCTCGAGATGATGACATGGACGACGAGGACGTTCTCTACGAACAGAAAAGGAAGATGTCTGAAGGTCAACCCTCAAAGGAGCTCGTGTCTCAAAAGAAAGAATTCTGGGATCAACTCTACACCAGGAAGGAAGAAGAAGTGGTCAAAGTGACCAAACCTCAGGCACACAGGCCTTCCACACAGGCTTCGAAAGACTCCACGACAACACACCTGGAGCAAGACGAGACAGTGACCGAGTCTGAGATGAAGACACGGGAATCAGAAACGAGCACCACGCCCGAAGACTCCAGCAGACCTCGGGTGCCATATCCTGATGCTGGAATGGTGACTGCCGATGCTGGGCGTGACTACGGGCCTACCCCAGACGTCCAAGAGGAACCCAAGAAGAATCTAGTCGCACAAAAGAAAGGTTTCTGGGATGCCTTCATTGCCAGCAGGGAGGAAGACATGCGGGACAGGAAAGCAGATGTGTTGAAGAAGACTTCGCGCGGGAAGCTGGAGACGTCAGTAGTGAGGGAGGCCACAGCCGAAGGGAATCTTGACGGGGAAACGTACGCCGAAGTGGTGCAGTCTAAGACCTTCCCTGGGTCGCAAGCTTAGCATCACCATCAAGACGGGAACAGTCAGAGCTCACCAGCAGAGATACGACGTACAAGAGGAAGACGAATACACCAAATGGAAGAAGTCTAAGACCCTGAAACGGCGCAAATCTGGTGCGAGTAAGTTCGCTGGAACTTACGGCCATCAGAAACGCGACTACCCATCCGACGTCTCTGCTCGTGTGAGTTCGAGATCACAAGAAACTGACGCCCACGAAGAGAAGACCCAGCGCGGGAGCCAAGCCGGTGACTCCTTCAGACAGATTCGTAAGTCCAGGTCGTTCAGAAGGGGCCGTACCCCATCCCCAAGACCCCAAGAGGAGAAGACGTCTTCGGACGAGGGAGACCGAAGTCCGCCACGAGTTCGGAGGAAGACTAGCGTCAAGATACAGAAAGGTCTGGTGCAGAGGTACAAGGTACAGTGGGAGACGACGCACACCAAGGCTGGCTTCTGGACTTGGAAACGACAACGAGCGTCATCCCCGAGACCGACCATATCATCGACAGCTCATCGTAAGTTCGCCCAAGCCACGAGAGCCGTCGGGTCTCCTACAGAAGAAGCGTCATCGCAGTGTGGGAACCTGCTGCCTTCAGCTCCCTCCTCGAGACGCTCCAAGAGTCCAATTACGACTAGAACTGACGCCGAAGCTGTGGCGCACCACCGCGCCTCGGAGCCAGTATCGGCCTATGTGAGGGAAGTAGGGATGCCTGTCCAGAAGGGGAGAGACTTCTGGGAGCATGAGAGATACACGAGCCCAAGTCCCTGCGACGTCCCCGAGAGACCCCTGACGCCGGATGAGAGACAGCAGTACCTTAGCGGCGTCAGGGGCAAGGTGGCGCAAGAGAGGAGAAGGTTCGACAGCCTAGGCAGCCTCATCAGCACAGAGAGCGCCGACAGCCTGGACAGCTCGGACCACAGACAGGAGCCGGACGCCTCGAGCTTTGGCGAAGATTACGTCAAGTCCGTCGTCGGCAAAGTCAGTCGCCAGAGGGACATGTGGGAGACGAAGGTCCAGAAGATGATACAGGAGGAGACCGAGGAGAGGGCCAAGGTCAAGGCCAGGACCCAGAGATCCATCAGGCGAGATGAGGCGAGGGGCGACGCCAGGGACTTCCTGCCCATCGTGAGAATCAGCTCGGAAGACGAGCTGCGCGACGCGCCATCTCCGTCGTCGCCAAGGGCGCGGGATGGCGAGATGCTCTTTTACATCCTGCATAACAACATCCAGGGGGACATGGTGCTGGAAACCTATAATGACCACCGTCTGAGCCTTCAGGGGGTACGGCTGGACGCCCCCAGGGGATCCAGGACGGCGGAGGAGAAGCCGTCGGTTCCAGCCATCCAGACCCAGCCTCCTCAGGCGACCAGGGGAGTGAGGCAGCAGAAGCAGGACACTCCGGAGGGAACAGATTCCTTCGGTGAGTGTTTGCCTCTTCCAGCCCATGTTTACCGCAGGTCTTTTCCAGGTCAGAGTACTGGTCTCCATCAGGTCAGACCGTAGGTTTTTCACCAGGTCGGACCATAAGGCTTCACCAGGTCAGACCACAGGGCTTCAGGTCATACCACTGGTCTCCACCAGGTCAGAACGTAGGTCTCCCTAGGTCAGATAATTGGTCTTCAGGTTAGAGCATTGGTTTTCCAAAAGACTGACATGTTGAGAAAGAAAATCCCTCAAAAAGGCGTTTATGCGAAACCACAACCCCTTAAATGTGGTAGTGACATGTTTCAATTGGTAGTAATTATAAACAAGAACATTCCATTCGAAGATTAGGTTTAGTGATTATTCTTGGGTGTTTATATTCATTAATTACTTTGTGATCATTTATGAAGTCTTTGTATGGTGTGTCTGGGAGAGAGAGATTGTGGCCTTGAACGAGAAGCGGTATTTGGGAACCATTCAGTCGCCACTGGCAGAGCCATATGACCCATGGGTGTGATGGTGACATGACCTTTGACATGGGTCGGGTCATGGGCGACGCCGTCATACCCACGGCATTCAGTTGTGTTGCAGTTATGTGGCTCTGGAATCTTGTGGCTTGCCTGAGGAGAGGTTGTGAGTGTAGGGAGGGACTTGTAAGTTAAGGATAAGTTTAAAATGGTCTGAAAAATTTGCAGAGTGATTCACATTTGGCGTAAAGTAGATAGATGGCAGACTTTGACAGATTTGAGATATATTTTCCAGTGCTTCGTTCCACTTTTATATTTCTTTTTTTTTTATATGTCTCCGAGTGAGTTCCTTTTATCAATAGCCTAAACCCATCATTTAGAAATACATCAAGTGTGTTTTACTTATGTAGGTGTTTTCTTATGTGCGAATATCAGTGCACAGAATTCAATAGGAATTCTCGACATATACAAGTGATTCAGTGTCATTTGTTTCTTTGTGTCAACAGAGGTGAGCCGTACACATCCTAAGAGAGATCGGCACCAAGTGTTCACTTCTGCTTCTGCGGCACAGCCGCCAAGGATACCCTTGCCTAGGCTTGGCCAAGGACTTAACGTTGCCCTGCCCCGTTCGCCAAGCCCGACCCCGCGCAACTTGCAGGCCAAACCCTCGCCAGAGTCCTCACAGACTTCGCTTCCCTGTGGGGGGAGCAGCGAGGAAGACAAGGCAGACATGAGCAGCGTCGTGGCCTCAGATGCAGAAGATTACTACATTGAATACAAGCACAACTTCGCCTCGGCTCGAAGATTGTTCGAGTCAGGTCTGCGAGAGAGCGACACAGAGTCGACTGAAGCTTCGACTCGTCAGATCGTCAGCTCTGTCATCCTGCCGAAGTTCGGGACCAGCTCACCTCACAAGACCAAAGACACACACCCGATACCAGGAGTGAAGGATGGGGACACGGTGCCTTCCCGACTTATAAAAGCTCCTCCTTCAGGAGGAACCCTGTCGGTGCCATCAGTGCCACCAACTGTACACGCCCTCGCCACTGTGAAAGAACGACACCCGACGCGCGACACATTCCCGCGGACCGAAGTCTCGGAGACTGTGAGCCGCGAGAGCGGAAGGGCGACCTCCGCTGAGGTTCAGAGGCGTCTGCAAGACCACGGGTGCCAGACTGAAGACCAAGACTCCAGGAACTACATTCGGGCCTACCTGATGCACCAAGGTTGTCAGAGTGACCTGGAAGAGCTGGATCAGACCTGGACCCGGGACGCGTCTTCCCCTCGTGACCAGGAGATCCAGGTGTACCAGGAAGACCTGGTGAATCCCCTGAAGCGCGTGGTATCCAAGAGGTCGCGCAAGTACGACCTGGTGGAGATGCCGAAGATGAAGCGTCGTATCTACAGACGGCGTCATGGCAGTTTCCTACTAGGGAGACGTTCCTTTTCGGCCCCTGACGTCCAGGACCTGGAAATGGCTTTATGCGTCCAGGAGACTCGTCAGGGGACATCCAGTGTCCAGCGATGGTCTGGGGATCCCAAGAAGAGCCCAATCAAACCGGGACAGTTTGGGATAGCCAACTCGTCTTCCCTTGTGGCGTCTCTCATGGACCTGGCCTGGAACTTGCCCTCAGCCTACCCAGACATACGTCACAATCCTCTGTTCCATGACGACCTCGCTGACCTGGACCCCGACGTCTTCCAGCACTTCCCCCAAGAAGAGGTCCGTCTACAGAGAGCGAGGGGTTGCTAGAGTCCAGGCAGTAGTAGCCTTCTTCCTTCGTAATTTAAACGACCACTTCACAAAGTACTCATAACCGTAGGCTAATCTGTGGACGTAGTTAGATGAAGAGAGAATGTAATCCAGCACAATATCTCCTCCGTTCTGTCTCCATTGATGCACGTTTTGTTGATCAGTTGTTGCCATAAAGTAAATCACACACACACAAGGTATAGTATGAACCTTTTATTCATATTAATTGATAATAACACTGTCGGATCATTCCTAGTTTCCACGTCAAATGGTACAATAGAACAGATGATGTAGAATCTGCATACATTTTCCTGTACGTAAACGAAAAAGACAGTGAATCATTGAGGTACTATACGCCACACTGTAAACTCCTTGTCTTTCCCTCTGCAGGTGATCAAGACTCTGAGTGGGTGCTACAGGGGCGAATTTCCCCACGTCCCCGTGAGTGGCTCGGGACAGACCCCGTCCCTCAGGGGGACCCAGAGGGACCTCATCTCCCTCCGGGAACTCCGCCACACAAGGAGCCTGCCAGAATCACTAGCCCTCCCACCAATCTCTGAGCAGCCGGCCCCGGAGCCGGAGGAGTCTCCCGTGTACGTGATACGCAACCCCCTGCAGCCCATGGACCCCATCACCACCCAGCTGATGCGAGAACACGAGAGGAACCCCGACGGACACAACACCTACTCCCAGTACAACAGCAGCGAGAGCCTGGCGCTGTCCTCTGATAGCGCCGTCATGTCGTCGGAGGGCGCTGTCGTCTCGACGGACGACGAGGGTGACGGGGTAGGGTTACAGGTAGACTCAGACAGCGAGAGTAAGAGTCTGGAGGCGTCGCACACGACGCCCGAGACGCCAGTGAACGACTCCGCGGTCGCCGAGGAGGCAAGTGAGGACTTGTGTTCCGAGGAGGAGGAGGAGGAGAGGCGGTGTGAGGAAGAGGAGACACGGGAGGGAGAGGAAGACGAAGAGAGGAGGCGGTCGACAGCTGGTGGATGCCGAGCCTACGGGGAAGGTCTAACGAAAGGGACGGTGTCAGGGGTGAACGCCTTCATCATTGACACGGTGGGGGCGGACCAGGGAGAGGTGAGTGTGTCAGGGAAAGGAGAGGACATCAGGGAGAAGGTGGATGCACCAGGGAGGGGTCAGTAGGCCAGGGAGAGGTCATTAGGTCAAGCATAGGTCAAGGAAAGGTCATTATACCAGGGAAAGGTCAATAGGTCAAGGAGAGGTCATTAGGTCAGGGAAAGGTCAGTCGGTCAAGGAGAGGTCATTAGTTCAGGGAAAGGTCAATAGGTCAAGGAGAGGTCATGAGGTCAGGGAAAGGTCAATAAGTCAAGGAGAGGTGATGAGGTCAGGGAAAGGTCAATAAGTCAAGGAGAGGTCATTAAGTCAGGGAGAGGTCAATAAGTCAAGGAGAGGTCATGAGGTCAGGGAAAGGTCAATAAGTCAAGGAGAGGTCATGAGGTCAGGGAAAGGTCAATAGGTCAAGGAGAGGTCATTAGGTCAGAGGGAGGTAAATATACCAGGAAGTGGTCAGTAGACTTGAGATCCTCTCTGTAGTCTACTCCATATTTAAAAAGGCTAAAGCAAATCTTCATGAGAATATTGAAGAAATGTGATGAGAATAGAACTACTCCAGGAATGAAAATAATATGGTGGCAAAATTCCATTAATTTAGTTTGTTATATTCCAGTGAAATACCTTCTATATTTTCACTTAACCGACTTCATAACACTGTATAAACTGCTGAACTACTGAGTTAAGACCTTATTATGAGAGTCAGCAGAAAAAGATTATTATATAGGGAAAGTGAAAATGTATAGAATCAATATAGAGGTGTTTGGGTTTAAGATATAAGATAACTTATTATTTCAGGTCACGGTGAGTGTCGAGGGCCCAGACAAAGGGCTGGTCTTAGGGACTGAAGTCTACCCTTTGGAGGGCTACCCTGGTGTCTTCCAGGTCCACTTCAGGGTCACCAGCCCAGGACACTATAGGGTCATTATCACTTGGGCAGGCCAACACTTACCCGGGAGCCCGTTCACCTGCGTCGTGGAGGAGGGTTAGGGAGGAGGGGGTGTCCAAGCAAGCGATCCTCACCTGTGAGCGATGCAAAAAGGCAGGCTCGCACAGCTGTGTGTCACGGTGTGATAGAAGATAGCAGACTCGACCCACACCTGTGTCTTGGAATGATAGAAGATAGCAGACTCCACCCACACCTGTGTCTTGGAATGATAGAAGATAGCAGACTCCACCCACACCTGCAGATGTGTCTTACCTGTAAATGTAGTTGATGCTACTGTTATTCAGAAATGAATTTTACATCGAGAATAATCGCTATATAACTCCTGTGCTTCACTGAGTACGGCTAGATGACACCTGTGCTTAGAAGAATCCATCCACCATAATATATATCAATTTTAAAGTCATCTGGTGTATAAGGGGTTGGCTATATACTTTGCCAGGAAAAGAAGGGGAACTTTCGCTGCCATATCTGAAGGCCACATTGTGTTGTGGGTGTTGTAGTGACCTTTTGAGTGATAATGATAATCAACAAATGTGTATTTCTGTAATTTTTACATCATTGTGGCGTATTGTTGATAGCAATGTCATATATTACTTCACCAGTGTAAAGTGCCTTTATATATATATATATATATATATATATATATATATATATATATATATATATATATATATATATATATATATATATATTGCAGATGCAGTGCCATGTAAATAATGAAAATCCATTGTTTTGGCTTTCGCTTTTCCCGCTATCCTTTTAAAAAATTTGTAAATTAAATTATTGAGGATAGATTCTTGAAGTCATTAATAAACATGATATAATGCCATAAATTGACTGTGATATGTAGGAAAATGGGTTGTATAATGAGGTAATAAAGATTATATAAGAACAATATTTGCTTCATGTTTTAGTTTAAGGTTACTTATGACGTATTTTTGCTTTCAAACAATGCATCACCTTGCTGTTTCTTGCATATTATATAGAGAAAAGAATGACCGGTTTTTTATGTATTTGTAAATTATATTCTACATATGAAATATTAAACTCTTGTATTTGTTTGGTGCTACTTCAGTTTTTTTTTTTTTTTTTTGTTTATTTGGGTATTGCACTTAATTGAGTTTTGTTTTGACTACGTAAGCAGAGGAATGGCGGGAGTTGGGAACTTGATAAGATGGGATCCGACTTTCACTGGAAAACAAACTGTCAAAGCTTCATTAACGTCGTTTCTTTATAATTTTTAAAAGGATTTGATGTCATTTGAAACCATGCTAAATATTAGTTTTATATCTAGATCGACACTGTTGGCTGTACGTATAGCAAAACTAGTATGTAAACAATCATATTCTATAGCCTGTCTTGGCTGAAAACTGTCCCATTGTTTCGAACTTGTTTGAGTGCATCTAACTCGGGTGGATCAATGAACCCGAAGCAATTACAAAAGCGTAGTTTAGTATCCAGCATAACGTTTGATCATAGGATGTTGACGAAGCTTCATTCGAATGCTGATGCTTCAGTGAATCCGATCCGATATAGAATCACGGGGTCGAACGACTCCAGTGAAGCACTTACTCCCAGACACCCCCCCACCTCTGCCATGTGTACTGTTGTTGAGGTAAGCCTCGTATTTCTTTTCCATATTATTTGTAAATGGTACAGAATTTGTGATTTTTTTTTCACTGAACACAAAGACAGGTACGTTTTTCATTGTAACATGTCATTTGTTTGGAAAAGAAGTGATGAATTGGGCTGAGTGAAGGGAAGAATAGAGGCTAAGACCGAGTATCTTGGGGGTTTGTTTTGATTCGTTGAAACTGGAATATGGCGAAATATACCAGACTGCCTCAGTTTACGCTATCTAATTTGCATAGATGTATTCAAATGAGTTAGTAGAACATTGCTTGATATTCAAGAAGCTTCGTAGACAAGTGAAAAGTAATTATTTCTCGTTTTTTGTTCTCGACAGATCCGTCACGTAAACGTCATCATATCGTATTTATGAGCACCACACTAAATTTATTTTCTCTTATTGAAAAACCATATAAGAATAATTAAATTGCTGCAATTGAATAAGTGCCGACGGACCATTGGAGCCTGAAAAAATATTCTAGCGTAGATTTCGATGCGGTGATAATTATTTTTTGGAAATGCAATTTTTGTGTCTCAGCCATGGCCGAAAATTGAAAACTATTTTACTGAACCTAACAACCAGTGTAACCTCTAAAGCATAGCCTAGCTGGCTAACTTTCCGGATTTTATCGAGCTTAACTAATTTGTTCTCAATAGCCTTTCAATTTATTCTCAGTATTCTATCAATTTATTCTCAGTAGCCTATCAAGTCTCAATAGCTTAGCTTAGTTTGATTAAATAGCCATGCATATTCTAACCTACTTGCGGTAACTGTCTAAACTAGCTTAACACAGACAACCATACAAGCCACCCGTGCTCTTTGACATGGAAAGGATGCAATAACATGTATTTCGGAAAAGATGTATTTCGGGAAGGATGCATTTTCGTAAACATAATAAGCATGGCTTGTCAGTAATAAAAACTTTTGGGTTCATGAGTCTGGAACATATTCACTTTTAGCCCAAACAACCTAGAGATAATTGATATAGGCCTTTATTTACCCAAGAAAAAAATGGGGAATCTTAATTGTAATATAGTGGTAAGAGCCTAAAACCACAGCTTTCGGACGATGGTAATACCATATATGTTGTTTTGAAGCACTTGCTTTTATGTAGAAATGATCAAAATATACCATCGAAGAGTCTTTCTTTTGTCAGTATTCTTTAAGATGATTGGTCTTACGCTTCTTGAATCTGTTGGAATGTATCTACAAAAGATCAGATATTTGTTACGTCGAATGGAGGACAGTTTTGAAAATGTTCCTAATCAATGATTTCCCCTCGACTATTATATAAGTTTGTAGTGTTTTAAAAACTTGCCGAATGTCATTGTTATCATGTGTAAATTGTGATTAGAATGAAAGAAGGTAAAGCAAATTTCATTTTCCCCGTGGACTCAGAGGAATAGACGTGATTACGCGCAAAACTGTGATCGTTTCCAACGTGGATTCCACACGGCTCTTTTATTACTTCTCTACAAGCTGTCCTGGACTTTCTCCTTTTGTTACTGCTTTCTCCAAATTGTTAATCAAGGCCCACCAACTGTAGTTACGATTTGGATTCCTTAGGAAAAGCCTTGATGAACAAGTGATGCCAAGATCTGTCCTACCCCAGCGATTGTTACAGCTGTCTGGCCGGCCATTTGACCAATTCGAAAACATCATTTTAAAGAAACATATTGAATTAAAGAAGATTGAAATGGAGGAGGCTTTTCATACGTATTACAAGAGAGAAGAAACGTGCCTTCCAAATGGCTGTACCAACATATTGGAAGAAACGGATGTGGGACTATTGCTATAATAGATTAAGTGAACGCAATAGGCTATAAATGAAATTGAATCGTAAGTTGGACCATCTTATTGAAAACAGCGACTGGACTAAGAACACAAACCCTTCTTTTGTGATAAACCTGCCCAACAAACAACTAGATAAGGATTCCTCGTGTGCTTTAGGCTATGGATTAAGTTTTGTGTGCTCTAACAGGGAAGCCAGCTGTGTTGATATCACAAAGTCTTTTTGCAATTTAGAGAAATACAGTAATTTATCTAATGAATATAGTGTAAGGGTTTAGTGTATGCCAGTTAGTGAAGACCAGTGGAACCTAATTGCCCTAAAAGATTTATAAGACCTATTAACACCTTAAGAAAAGACATTGATATACATATTACGAAAGCAGATAAGGCCAACACTTGTGATTATGGACAAAAGTAATTATTTATATAAAATTTATAGAGTTGAGCCCAAACCTCCCATTGACACCAAGAATCTTTTAGTTCTCTCTTTTAATAATTTTACTTTGCTTCCCATTTTGCTTAAATCTAATGTAAATTTGCCTTCAGCAACAATGATACTATAAAGATTATCTTAATCAGGAACTCAGCAGAGAATTCTTATGGGTGCATCTATAAAATGCCATGTAGAAATTGTGAGAATTCTTATGGGTGCATCTATAAAATGCCATGTAGAAATTGTGATAAGTTTTATATTGGGCAGACTGGTAAGGATCTTTCTGTTAGACTTACGCAACATAGACATAGTACAGAAACGGGACAAGAATCAAATGCCATGTTAATCACGTTAAAAAACTATGATTATTGTATATTGGCTGGAGTAATGCCATCTCAGTTATTAACTCAACTCCAGTACCACGAGAAATATCATTGAATCTTCTGTTAGGTACACAAAGAATTGTATTCTTAATATTAGAGTGAAGGTCTATACAAATTGGATGATTTCATTGTTGGTAAAATTTGTAAACAATTCACCTTGTTCACATAATATGATACGCTCGTTGTCTGTCTTGGACAATCACATGTTTACCAAATGGCGTCGTAGCTGCGTGTCTTCTTTGTATATCAACTGACTGTTATATTTCTCTCTCGTGTCTCCCCTGATGATGTGATTATTAAACGAAAGTGCACTTGGGAACTGTATCGTGATCCATTTTCCACGTGGACTCGGGAGTATACTTGATTTTCCAAAAGAAGGAACAGAGAAGGGGGCCAGGTGAGGATATTTCCTCAAAGGCCCAGTTCTCTGTTCTTAACGCTACCTCGCTAACGCGGGAGATGGCGAATAGTTTGAAAGAAAAGAATATATATATATATATATATATATATATATATATATATATATATATATATATATATATATATATTGTTTTTGTTTTTTGTTTTTTTAATTTTCCAAAAGAAGGAACAGAGAAGGGGGCCAGGTGAGGATATTCCCTCAAAGGCCCAGTCCTCTGTTCTTAACGCTACCTCGCTATCGCGGGAAATGGCGAATAGTATGAAAGAAAAGATATATATATATATATATGTATATATATATATATATATATATATATATATATATTATATATATGAATAAATGTATATATATTATGTATATATATATATATATATATATAGTTATATATATATATATATATATATATATATATATATATATATATATATATATATATATATAAAACTTCGAGTAACAGAAGGGTTTCAAATATTCAAAGTTTATGTTAAAGTGAGTTGTAAAGTACCATTTTCTATGACTCCTCAGAGCATGAGAATCTCTTAGCCTCAGATTAATGTTTGGTCTACGGTCCATATGATCATCTCTAACGTAGCAGATTATTACTGACTTATTTGTTATATTTTTGTGCATATGGGGAGGGAGGTTTACAGCTCTAGGCCCTGTACTTTTGTGATAACGATATATATAATCTCATAGTACAGTGCGGGAAAGTTCTAGAACTTAGGGGCCCCATCTTGTCATTCCTATAGTAATTATTTTTTTTTGTGTTACAGGGAGTGTTGCATTTGCGTGTACTGTAACCAGTTGGCCTGTTTATGCGTGCGAGGAAGGAACTTTACATTGGTAAGACCCATTTGATATCTTCTCTCTATATTTTAGTATATTGGGTACTTTTAAAAAGCCATAACTCTGGGGTATGCATCTTCCTAGCTTTTCATGTACGAGTGTTTGAAGGCGGGAATCCGTACAGGTAAGTCCTTTAATTGCCATTTCTCTTTCCTTTCCTTGCAAGAAGAACGATGGAGTGACATTAATAATTGCTCTGCTGGCCTCCTAAGCTTACTAACTTTCCCATCACTGTGTTCAAAAGCGGATTTGTGGGTACATAGTGGGAAGTCCTGGTGTATACCATATTTCTAACGCAACTCCAAAGAAGCGGCAGTAAATATTCAATTTGTTTTCAGATAAAAAGGCTTCAGACCACGTCTGTTGGTTGTTGGTATTGTCAGTAAAGTTATATATTAATGTCAGTATCAAGTTACTGATATATGAACCTCTTAATGATATACTGTAAATAACTTAAATGTCAGTTTTGAACCATTGTTCAGCAGTGGTAGAGTTTACGGTGTCAGCTGAATTTAAAGCTGGCTTCATAAAGCTTGATTTCCAAAACGCTCATGACTTATTTTCTTTCCCCCACAGGAATTACTGTAGTGATTATAATGTGGCGTAAATCAAAGATCTCGAGAACCCCTCCAGCGCCAATGGCTCAAGTCTCTCCTGCACATTGTTCACTGGAATGAGGTATTTTGTGGCATAATTTGTTCATTCGTAGTATTTTCCTTTTGTAGGTAAGATATCCATGTGTGATAGTCAGGATCTGCAAGTTTAACTCGAGACTAAAACCAGAATTTTGATGAAATTTAAGAATTGTATTTTCATGCTTGTAAACAAATTTGTTGTGTTGGTTATATTTGTACGATGTTTACGGTAAGTGCCCATCATTAGAGACCAGTTTTATTGTGATTTATGACTTAATTATTATTATTATTATTGGGATACACTTCATCACCACACATATATTTAGTGAAAGAAAGTTGTCATGAGTTGATTTGTGAATAAGGAAGTGGACGAAAAACAGACCGGGTCCTAGAATGTGTTGGTGAAAGAAAATAGAGCTCTGAGGATCTTGGTAATTCTAATTTTATATTGTGAAGTTTAGTTAACCCTCGAAAAGAAAGATTGTGATTGCAGTTGAATACATTTCATGCTTTTCTGCCCATTCCTGTATATAAGTCTACTTTGTAGGTAAGGGTGTTTGTCCACTTAATATCGTTCTGATGAAAACGAATGCTTTTTACCTCGTGATAATTTCAAGAAAACCCAGTCATTACAAATACACAAATGTAAGATTTTGCCATAATCTGTGAGACATTTTGATTTAGTAGAGAAACGCTTGACAGAAAGCCAAAAGCCCCTTACTTCAAAGTAGGTTTATGGCCACCGTAGACTTAGGTTACTCAACTTGTCGCTTTATTATGAAGTGTTTGTCGTTTCAGGTAAGGTATATGTGTTGCTTTGTATTTGTATTCCTGTTGGAAAACATTTGTGTGATTACATAGTCTAGGAAGCTTAAAAGATGTACTTTCCGAGTATAATTACATATTCTAGGAAGCTTGAAAGATGTACTTTGCCGAGGATCTTCAGTGCAGAGTGGGGTTGATGGTAAATGGGTATTATATTATGTACTAATTAAAAGACTTCCAAAGGAAAAACATGTGAACGTAATTGTACTGAGGGGAGCTTCTTGCGGGATGTCTGATCCTTACTTGTTGGAGGTGAGGGTAAAGGTTTGAAGAGGCTACAAGAAAAAGAAGAAATTATATGGTTGGGAAAAGGGTAGTGTGATTGAGTTTGGTGTATTGGAGGAGAGGCTTTTTGTGTCTGAAGAGATATCGAGAGAGATAGAGTGTAAACTGTTAGGTGGTGAGAGGAAATGAAGCAAGGGGATCGGTGAGGAATTTGAGGTATTTCAGAAAGCAGTGATTACATATGTGAAAGAAGTGTATGGCATGCAGAAGATGGGACATTTGGGTGTGAGAAAGGGTAGTGAGTGGAGGGATGAGGAAGTTACATTGCTAGTGAAAGAGAAGAGAGAGATATAGGGGCATCACTTGCAGGGAATGAGTGTGTGTAATTGGGAGTTGTACAAAAGTGGTTGGAGGTCAAGGAAGGTGTAGGGCTGAAAAGAGGTTGAGCAAGTATCAATAGACTTTGGAAAGAATGAGATAATGTTTTGGAAGGAGGGTAACAAGGAGACACATAAGAGTACAGATAGGAGCAAGTGAAATCCTTAACCCTTCTTGAAGTAACTTTGCTCTTCTCTAGTCAGATGCATGGCACCCTCTCAGTCACCACTTTCCCATGCACAGTTTGTTTCTCGTGCATTTATGTAAGGGTACTATACATGCATCTGCCAGTCCTCATTCAAATTTTAAGTAGTTGTATGTAAGTAGAGAATGTTCAAGAGATGGGGCCCTACAAGTGTAAAACTCCTTCCCTGTATAGTACAAACAGTTAATTGATAATGTTTAAGTCAATTTGTTTTGTAATCATTTTAATTTGGCTCCACATCATTGTCATCCAATATCTCAATTAACTTAAAGGTCATCCAAATGGGTAACACTATAATTTTTGGCAAAATAAGCCTCCATTCAATTCATCTTGTAATGATTGCTTGTGGCCCTCAAAACATCCACAGCTGGATATTTATGCTTTTTGAATGTATGTGCTCCTGATGTGCATTAGGGTCATCGGCCATTGTCCACAACGATGAGCAGTATATGAACAATTGATTATCACTGTGTAATACTGAGGTGCTAAGTACTTGTTAAACAAGAAATTATAAACACAGACACACAAGCTGCATCCATAAGGTGCTAGTGGTTTGATTGGATGGGTTAGGCTTATAATGAGAGTTACAGCTCCCAGTGGTCCAAATGACATACATGGAAGCCAGTGATATGTAGTAAAACCACCATTAAAAATAGAATATCTCAATTCTTCAAATAGCATACAGAAAGTCCATTAAAGTGAATCCGATGATAACGTGTGGTCACACACGTACCTTGATAGTTGATTTGTCATATGGCCATCCTGTCATGATCTCTGTATCACCTTTCATTTTCATACTTGATTCTGTTTCCCACGTTATGTAGTGCAAGGAAACAAGTGAAGAAAGACACATCTGCTCACATGCCCATATATTCATACATCTTTTCTTTCTTTTAAACTATTTGCCATTTCCCGCATTAGCAAGGTAGTGTTAGGAACAGAGGACTGGGCCTTTTTTGGAATATCCTCACCTGGCCCCCTCTGTTCCTTCTTTTTTTGGAAAAAAAAAAAAAAACGAGAGGGGAGGATTTCCAGCCCCCCGCTCCCTCCCCTTTTAGTCGCCTTCTACGATACGCAGGGAATACGTGGGAAGTATTCTTAATCCCCTATCCCCAGGGTTAATATTCATACATGCATACACATATTTACTTTATTATAATTGATCGCTGTTTCATGCATCAGTGAGGTAGCACTGGGAAACATGAAGAAAGACCCATCCATTCATATACACACATGTATACATACATGCACATGTACTTACATATCCATATCAACATATGCACATATATGTACATACACGTACACAGCCATATACATATGTACACACGTACATATTCATACTCACTTGCCTCCATCTATTCCTGACGCCACCACACTCCACAAAAAACAACATTGCCACCCCCGTTCAGCAAGGTAGCACCAGAAAAAACAGACTAAAAAGGCCATATTCGTTCACACTCAGTCTCAAGATGGTTTACCCCAGACTTTTCACATGCCCTTGTTCAGTCCATTGACAGCTCGTTGACCCTGGTATACCACATCATTCCAATTCACTCTATTCCTTGCTCGCCTCTCACCCTCCTGCATTTTCAGGCCCCAATTGCTCAAAATGTTTTTCACTCCATCTGTCCACCTCCAGTTTGTTCTCCTGCTTCTCCTTGTTCCCTCCACCTCTGACACATATATTCTCTATGTCAACCTTTCCTCACTTATTCTCTCCATAAGTCCAAACCATTTCAACACTCTCTTCTGCTCTTTCAACCACTCTTTTTACTACCACACATCTCTCTTACCCTTTCATTACTTACTCAAACCACCTCAAACTACATATTATCCTCAAACATATCATTTCCAATGCATCCACCTTCCTCCTTACAACCCTATCTATAGCACATGCCTCACAACCATTTGATAGTGTTGGAACTGCTATTCCTTCAAACATACCTATTTTTGCACTTCCAGATAATGTTCTGTCTTTCCACACATTTCTCATTCCTCCCAGAACCTTCATTCCCTACCCCACCCTTTGACTCACTTCCACTTCCATGGTTCCATTTGCTACTAAGTTCCACATACACATACATATACACACATACATACATATTCATGCTTGCTTGCCATCATCCGTTCCTGATGCCACCTCACCCTACAGGAAACAGCACAAATGCAAGAAGGAAAAAAAAAAAGATGTACTTTTTCCCCACGTTGATGAGGCAGCACCAGGAGACAGACAAAGAAAGGCCACATATGATCACATCCATACACAAGCTATCATGTTGGAAAGGATCACAATTTTGCATGTGATCAAGTATATTCCTATGAGTCCATGGGGAAAATGAAAAACGATAAGTTCCCAAGTGCACTTTCGTGTAATAAACACATCATCGGGGAGATACAAGAAAGAAATATAAGTCAGTTGATATACAATGAAGAGACGTAGCTAGGATGCCATTTGGTAAACAAGTGATTGTCTTGGACAATCTCTTGTTTTCTTGTATCTCTCCTGATGATGTAATTATTACATGAAAGTGCACTTGGGAACTTATCTGTTTCATTTACCCCATGGACTCATAGAAAAAAGCTACCATGTGTAATGCACTGAAACCACAGCTCCCACAGACATTTCACATGCCCTGATTCAGTCCATTGACCCCACTGTATTCTGTGCATGCCTTTCACTCTCCTGGCCCTGATATCTTGAAATCTTTTTCATTCCACCCTTCCATCTCCAATTTGGTCTCCTGGTACTGTACCACCTTATAAGTGTATTATGTTCAATTTCTGGTGTAGCCTTGATTACCAGCTTGGGATCAGAAGAATATATCGCCATCTTACAATATTGCCCATTATATCATTTCTTAAGACAAGACACAACTTGGCATTGGCATTTGATACATCGCACCATTCAGAGCCATGACTGGTTTATGGCCAGTCATTGAAGTTTCTAGAAATTTAAACACATCATCTATACTGTTGCTAATAATCTTAGATGAGTGACTTCATTGAATGCCTTGTAAAAATATTAATGGCATTAACTGCTTTATAAGTAAATTTTTTTCATCCCTGTTTAACATATCCTACATTATTGAGATTGCGTCAGGAACTGAGTCTCAAAACCATAGCTTTCAAAAGAAAATCCTAATTTCTCTCCTTCCTCCATAATTTCTTTTAGAAAGTAATAACACAGGAGGGGTGGATTTCCAGCCCCATCCCACATAGTCCCCTTCAGTGATACACGAAAATCAAGAAAATTTCTCATATGTGAAGTCACGTCAAGAACTTTGCTGTGATTTGTTAATAATTGATTATTCTCCAAATGGTTATAATCCCATTTTGAATGATTCCCACAAGTTTGCCACCTTTGGACATCAGATTAATTAGCCAATGATTTCCAGGTAGGGACTTCACTTTTTTCATGTTATTAGTATAATTTTTGCAAACTAACAAATCTAAGGAACTTTCCATGTAAGAAGTGATAGTGAAAAGAGCAGTGATGGTGTAAATATCTTATTTATAGCTTCTGTATCGTGAGATACAATTATCAGGACGTACTGTTTTATTTGCTTTCATGTTATCAATTAGCTGATGTTAGGATAATGGAACTTTTATGCAACTGTTCTGGTATTGTTTCTTGACTGTTCTTAGCACCTGTTAATATGGTGGTTGCCTTTCCAGCACTTTGGCACCTAACACTGGGGCATTGACATCGCATGCAGTTGGATGAGTTTTTTCCCTTGTAATTGCAATTCAGTATCTAATACACAGTTGGCCTTATGTTCATGGTTGCAAGGCAGCCAGTGGGTGTTCTGAGGGCTTTGTTTTGTGTGGTTTGCAGTTTTTTGTTTGTTTTTGACAAGGTGAATGATTGGGCTGTAGTTTAAGGTGGACAAGATGAAGTTTTTAGAATGTAAAAGTATTCTTTTTCTTGTCAGTCGGTGCGAAGGGTGGGTAAGCATTTATTTTGGTGTGAAGTTGTGGGTTTTTTCATTATTCCTGTTAAGATTTGTGGTTGGTTTGTGTCTAACTTTTGAGTTGTGTTTTTATGGGTGTGTTTATATCTTCAGGAAAGAGAATCTTGTATTGGGTTAGAAGTGCTTCATGTGTAGGGGCTAGAGAGGTATGGATTGCTTTTTTTTCTTGGTTTTGTAATACATAGTGTCACGGAAGGCTTGCCAATTTTCTATGCTTATTATCCATTCATCAATCAGTGATAGTAATTGTTGGGGTTTTGATCCTAGTGTCTGCTGATGGTGAATGTATTCCTGTTTCTTTTCTTTATAAGGTCTTCAGTATGTGGAGAGAAGTTTTGGCTGCATCAGTTTCTGTGCCTTTATATAAATTGGTTTTTTGCTGGCTTGCTCAGTGCTGATGAAGTGAAAAATGGCATGGTATGGTGATGGAAAGCTATCCTAGATGAAATTTTGAAGCTTGGATTTTTGTACTGTTTTTATGCTTGCCTGTCTACTTTCCAATACTTCATGTATGTTTTCTAGTGACCACAGGGAAGCTGAACTATTATCTGAAATGGTAAGTGGTTCGAGGAAAGTTCATGAGGTATGCTCTTAGTGATCTGTGTGTGCAGTGTATGAGTGCAGAAGGTAGTGTCTGGTGAGGTTGGCTATTGGACATCTGGTCTTTTGGATGCATAAGTTTAAGATATGAAAGTGATGCAGTTGGTTTATGTGTAGTTTACTTTTAGGATCTTCGGTGTATGGGATGGTGGGTAGGTTGGTCAAGTTTAGTAGTTAGAGAGTGTATCTGGGGATGCATGTAATGGGGGAAGTATATTTGGTGTTGAGTATGTTATAGTAAGTATTGTGCTTTTTTATTACTCTGATCTATATGTCTTGTCATCATTTTAATCAGTTTTGTGCTTTAAGTGATGTCTGTGAATGGGATGGTGCTGTGCCATCATAATTACCTATTTCTACTGTATGGGGAGGGAGTTTTACACTCAAGGGGCCCCATTCCTTGAATACTCTAATATCATATGTTTTGAATTTATGTATGATATCTGCATTAACCATGTCCTTGGTCAGTCTGTTACAATCATCCACCCCTCTTACTCTATAAAAGTATTTATATACATTTTATTCATATTTTATTATACTTTGTCACTGTCTCCCGTGTTAGTGAGGTAGTGCAAGGAAACAGATGAATGAATGGCCCAACCCACCCACATACACATGTATAAACAGATATCCACACACTCACATATACATACCTATACATTGTCATCTATAAATTTCTTAATTATATGTTGTGTTCTCTGGTTCCTGTATCCCTACACCTCACGAAATGATGTCCATGTTGTCGATCTCTTTTAGAAATGCAAAGGTTGTAATCAGGTCACCCCACACCATTCTATCTTCCAATGTGGGTAGATTTAAAGCCTCCTGCCTTTCCCCATAGCTTAGCTCTCTCAGCTCTGGTACCGTCTTTGTTGCTTGCTTTTTTCTGGACCTTCTATAAGAATGTTTATGCTTATTAAGGTGCAGTGACCAGACCTGAGGAGTATGTTCTAGTTTTGGCCTTGTGTAGGATATGAATAGCTTGCTTAATATTTCTTTATCCATCGACATAAAGGTATTTTGGTATTTGTTAGAAGACAGTTTGTGTCCTTAGCTATTTTCCTGATATGGGACTTTAGTGACATGTTAGGGAGGATGTCTACTCTCAGGTCTCTCTCATATACAGAGTCTGATATTGTTTGATATTATTCTAGTAGATTCGCTGTGAACCTTTGTCCTTTAATCAATTTGAAAGTCTCCTGGTAATGCTCTTGCAGTTTCTTGTTCGGTATTGTCATCAAAGTTTTCCTCTAACTGCACAGCCTTTAGCACGTCATCTTATACTTGCTTATTATTAACTTCATTTTCCTTCCTCAGACTCTCCCCTAAACTGTTTCTGTACTTTAGTCTCATTTAATGTATGATGTTTTAATGCCTAGTATTTTTTTTTTTTTATCGCTGGCCTTTTCTTTGCCAGTCTTGTTTTGACTGACATATTGTGATATATTCCTGTAACTGAATCCATAATATTAATTTCTGGCTCAGTTAGGGCAAGAGGTCCTTAAATTTATCCCCCAAAGCAATACTGTCATTCTTAAGTTTGTAAAGTCATAGAAGGGTGTGAGGGTATGAGTCTGGTATCTAGAATGAGGGCTGTATGTTTGTATTGTTCATGGAGTAGGGTCACCACTTCTGAATGTTTATTTATGATGCCACTGGTGTTAAATTGTTTTATGTTTAGCATGTTCATGTGCTTCTGTAAGGTGTTGGTCAGTTTGTTCATGGTAGGGTGTCGAGTTTCATACTGTTGTTCATTGTGCTCGAAATGGGAGTGTATGTGTTTAGAAAGGTACTACGGATTTTTATGTGGGTGGAAGTTTTATGTCCTGAAGATTCCTTCATATATTTGTTGTTGAGATGATACCACTCAAAACTTTTTTTTTTTTTTTTTTTTTTTTTTTTTTTTTTTGCTCTGTCGCTGTCTCCCGCGTTATATGGCATATTTTAGATTAGTGTTTCCTAAAGATGTGTGTTTGGCATTGTGAGTATATGTACATACCAAAGGGTCTGGGAGTTAATGTCACTGCTCTACATGATTGTTGGGGAATTATAATTGGATTGATCTGTGGTGAAAGAAAGAGTGTGAGGATATAGAGTGTTTGAGTATGACCCATAATTTGAAAAAAAGGCCAGGAGCTAGAGCAGCTGTATTGAATTATGTTGAGGGCAAGAAGCTATCTGCTCAGAGGGGACTTATGTCATTGACTCCTCTTTGTAGTGTTGCTCCTAATTTAAGGGGGAAGTTGTGTCGTGTGTTGGGGTGTTGCATGGCTAGCAGTTACTTTTAAATAATCAAACACAGTAAAGCAGAATAACATTTTTAGGTCAAAATGATAAAATGCATTACAGGAAATTTTAAGAAAAAGTACTCAATTCTTTGTGTTTATCTAGTGCTTTATTTGTACAATGCACTTACAGCAATATATACAATCACATTTTGCTATGCACGTACAAGTAGAAAAAAAATAAATACAGGAAGATAATTGATAAATGCATGAGTGGGCAAAGAATGAGGTGAGAAGAGGAAAAAATATACAATAAAGGTGAAGAAATAGAAAGGCCCGTGCATTAATATCTCTAGTTCGGACTGGGTAGACTAGACGAGGCTAGGTGAGGAACCAGTCAGAATTCTTGCAAGAGAAATGACTTAACTTTCACTGGTGAATTACAATAGTTTATATTTTCCATTTTTTGGACAATTCAGGACTTTTACTTGTGGAAACACAAATTTGTTTTAAACCATGTATGAAATATAATTTATGAGAACTTTGTTATTTTGAAGTATATGATACTTAATAAGATTTGTAGATAATTCATATGAACTGTATTTATTATGACAGTTGTTCAATCAGTCTCATTTATGTTTCGTAACTTCTTACATCTTTTCACCATACAAATGATAAACTTTGATTGTTGATTACATAATGAATAAACAAAGATTGGCAGTCATACCCAGATTTTTGAACACAAGGCTTTTTCTGAATTACAAAGTTTTCCTGAACTCGAGGCATTTTCTGAATTAAATAGGATCACATATTAATCATATGATACCTGAAGCTTACCAAAGGAGCTAAATACTCTTTACATCAAATAGTACTGCTATTCAACTGTTACTGTTTCTTACATTTCTCTTGCTAAAGTATAGCATCAAAGAAAACATGCAAAGGATGATGCAGTTGCTTCATTGTTTATAACTGCTTGGTTATTAATTTCATGAAAAAGATATTCCAACCATACAACTCTAAATTTTATTCTGTTTCTTTTCTGCATCATTTCATCTCTGAACACTGTCCCATGCCTTATTCAAGGCACATTAATTCATACTGTCTCCATATGGTATAAATATCCAAAAACATTTGATTGTACTACCTTTGTCATATCACATTCATCCTGGTCACATTTCAATTACCTGTATTTAATTTTTTTTTTTCTCTTGATCTCCATCCATCAATATGATGGATTTTCCTATCCCTTTCCACCCAATTTTTGTACTTGCTTTAACTTACTCTATATTACTGAGAAATCAATTCTCCATAGCTAAAGGTTATAACAGTTGAGATTCTCAAAGGTTTTTGGAAAACTTGCACACACCATTACTATTACTAAACTATTTCCAGTCTAATAGTACAGCTGCAATCTTTTTCCTGCAGGAAACCATCTTCAAATGTTCTTCCTACACCTATTCTCTACACATTCAACACAAGGCAGTTACAATAGCATTTTGTTCTTTATACTGACGCATATGTTAAGGGGTTTAGACAGGTAGGGGAATTGATGTTCAACTACAAACATTCCATTTGCTCAAGTCTGCATACAACATCTTCAACACTAGGAAATTAAGGTCCTAAACTTTTTCAACTAAAAACCTACTATAGCAGCGTATTTCCTCATTCATCTTACATGTAACCAAAGGCATACAGTTGATAATTTAGGTGGATCTGAATTTAAAAGGTAAATCCTTATAAGTTTAACTTGTGAATTTCAATGTCTTTTATAACAAATAAAGCTGCATACATTAAAATTATACTAAGGTGGAAAACAAAACTGTGATGGATAGAGCATGTAAAAATAATTTCTTAATCTCGAAGATCTCAGGCTATTTACCTATGACTGTTGAAATATTTTGCACATTTAAGGCAGGATCCACCATGCAGTGTATCATAATGCAAAGGATAATATACCTCAACTTAAAGCATTGGAAGACCTCTCTATTGCAGCCTTTCATAAGGAGATTTTTAGATCTTACATGAAATTGGTTTAAAGTGAAGTATAAATGAAAAGATAGAGTTCTAAATTTGTATTTGTGGATATATGAAATATCATAGTGCTTTGCGTGCGGCATTATTTTAGAAAATGCGTTTTAGATCTATATAACTGATAGACAGTCATGGAAATGCTAATGAGGCATTATTTCTTGTGGTAGGCAAATCAGTTCTCTGTGCATTGATTTAAATATTTTTTACAAAGATTTACAGCAAAAACTTCATTGATACTATCCCATATCCTCCTTTGGACACTACATATTTATACTGAGATTGTTGTTGGTTAGGCTTATAATTAATTAGCAATATTAATTTTTAATTATCCTTTCATGTCATATATCACATTCATTCCCATTCACACTAAAATGTCTGAATTCCTCTTCAAATAACCTTTTATAATCCTAGGTATTCTTTCTCTGAATTCCCTCAAAATCCACCTTAAGCTCTGGATCAAATCCTGTCTTGTACTTTAATAATTCTCATTCCTTTACTCTGGGATTCTGCACTTTGGCCCAGCATCACAAGCTCCATTTATAATCAAAACTGAGGTAGAGTCTGAACGTGGACCCTGACCTTGTGGCATGAAAGTAAAAACTGCATTAAAAACAATAGAATTATGCTGAATCTACAAGAGAGGAGTCATTTTTAAAAGGTCCACCTTTCTAATATAAAAGTTTATGTGTGGGTTTTACTTTAATCTCTATGAATACTTCTAACCTATTATCTTTATCTTACAAAGACATATAATTTTTCTAGTACTGAAGTACTAGACTGACAAGAGATCAGTAAAATCACCTGCAAACCATCCTAAATTCTGTGATTTAGAAAAGGATACAAGAGGTACTAAAATAAGTTTTGTCAAAATTCCATTTGTGGATTTCTTTATATTATAAAAAAGCTTGCTACTAGTATATGATAAAAAAATGGAAAAGATGTCCACACTACACAATTTATACACAGCATGACCACAAGATCAAGTTTCTTGTATTAACCTTAACACAATTCAAAATATTATATTACATTGGGTAACATAAAACTTAAAAATCATAAATACTATAACAGCATAATTATTTACTGTGTACCCTAGACTTGGTATATTACATGCATATGTTACATTACGTGTTACAGATAATATCTACTGTACATATATCAATATGGTGTTATTGCTCTACAACACAGGGATGCTTACAACACCTATCTAAGACATTATGTGTTATTGAAATACCTTGCTTGCAGACAGCTTATTCTACATGACCCTAACTTAGGTTTGTGCGCCAGCTTAGGTGAACTTTAAGTCATACCAGGTTCTGTGGCTTTCCTGAAGTGGGTTTCTTGCTGTCTAGTTCAGTTGTCAACATACTCACCCATTAGACTAGTATATAAGATTAGAAATGATAACAATTAATGACAATGCAATATTTGTAAACCTTGATATCACCCAGCAAGAAAATGGGTTGCGTATAGGAGGGTGTACAGCATCCCACACATGGCATAACAAATTGGATATTATCATTATCACACGTTATTCCAAAAGGCAATCAGTGCTACACATTCATCGTGCATTCCACTCGGAAGAATGAAATAAAGTGGACAGTACACTGCAAAATCTTAAAATCTTAATGGAAATGTATAAGAAAAGGGAAACATCTCGACAGTGTTGGTGCCTACTTTTAAGGCATATACGGAATGGATTTTTTTTTCTTTACATGAGATCATAACAGGATTTTGTATGTAAAGCATAAAGAAAAGTAATTTACTGAACAAAAATCTCTCTTGTACAATGTTGAATTATGCGTGTTAGATCGTTAACAAATGTATAAATTGAACCAGACTTCACAGTGACAATACTGATTCAGTGCATAAACATTCTCGTGTTTGTTGATGTTTTGCTTATTTTTAGGGTATTGCAAATGACCTGTATGATATGAAGCACCTTCTGAATGTTCACATACCGTATGTCATTTCTTGAGCAGATCCGATGAAATATCTCCCTATGGAATCCATATTTACTGGGTATTTACCTCATAGAATTTCTAGTCTTTCAGCTCTTGAGTATATCAACTGTAGACACATTACACTTGTAGTTTTGAGGTCTTTGTGGCATAGTGTTTTGATGCTCAAATTGTCCATAATTACAAATAAGGTATAGAATCAACTACTGCCCATTTTCAGCACTTCTCTTTTACCACCATATATTAAGATAATGCTAATATCCCTCTTACATATCCAAAAAATTCCAAAGATCAGTACGGTGGGCTGTATTTCTGGCCAAAAGGTGACAACTTTCTTAGTGTTAATCACTTTTTGTCATTATTGGACATAGACTTGTCTCCCCATATCTTTCTAATTCATCTGTTGAACACTTCAAACAGGATATGAAATGCCCTCATAACTAACATCTGGGTGCATTCCATTTCTTAATTTATCCTTGTTTTATATCTGCAGCATAAAGCATCTTAAATCATAACTAATACCATACAGAATAATTTTGTTTCAACTTTTTCTTGAAAAATAAATCAACCTATAAAAATCCAATATTGATTTTCGGCTTTATAAAATTTCACTAGAAATTGCATTACTGTTATTTCTCTTCATTATTAATAAGTTGAGAATTAGCACTGTGGTTTACTTAAATTGAAATGGATAAAATGACCCTGTGATAGTTCTACTTGTTGGTTGCATGGTCTTGGTGAAGTGGTTATGGTACCCAGAGGTGTTGCTTCAGTGGTAAGGAACTGACTCTTAGAAAATATACCCTTATGGTAAGGGGTTTGCTAAGGGCAGGAGCGACAACACTGTTCTCGATAGATCTGGATACGACACATGTTCAACCTCTTGACAATGCTGCAGTACTTACTGCGATCCCGACATTCTCTCAATGCCTTTGTTTCCTCCTCACCTGAAGCAGAAGTTGTTGTTAGAATCACTGCTAAAAAATTCATATTTAACCACAGTAAAGAACTTTCAAGGGAAAAAATAATGGAATAAAATATCAAACAAAACATAAAAGAAATTGCTTCAGTAAGGAACATAAAAAATGCCTCTCTTCCCAAAATAATGCCTCTGATCTAAATAGACACTAAGAGTATGTGAAATCACTATACAGTAAGAATAATGTTTAGAGAGAGTTATACATGTGTAGAGTATCCTTGTCACAAATAACAGTTGACAAAACTTCACTCACAAAACTCATTCTCTGCAGCTTTAGATTTCCCTGCAGTGAGAGTTTTGCAATAGTCCTGCCTTTGGTAAAATAGTAGGAGCAATAGATAGAAAGTTAGACAGGAGCTTTTAGTAGAAACATAGGTAGAAGCAATAGGAAGGAGCATTAGGTAGTAGTAGTAGGTTGTAGCTTTAGGCAGGAATATTAGGTAGACACATTAGGTAGTGGTAGTTGGTAGGAGCATTAGGTAGGAGCCTCCGGAAACACAACACTTAGAGTTGCCCTCTGCCAGTGGCCTGTTATGGGTGAGGCACAGGCTAAAGAAGTGGCACTGGAGTTCAACAGTTATGGAGACTCTTGTGGTGGCCACCCCCTTGAGGGAGTTCCCAAAGGGAACAGGCATCAAGAGATATAGAAAAATAGTATTTTATAGTTGCAACAGCATGTTACAATTACCCACCTCCTAGGATGTGAATCTGACATACATTTATGCTAACAAAAAGTAAACTTGAGGAAGTCATGTTTTACATACCTTGGAGTGGACATGGCAGCTAATGGTACCATGGCAATGGAATCATGTCATATGGTGGGTGAGAGTGCAAAGGTTTTGGAAGCATTGGGGAATGTGTGTGAAGAGAGATTATCTTGCAGGACAAAAATGGGTATGTTTAATGGAATAATAGTCCCAAAAATGTTGTATGAATGCAAGGCATGGGCTATAGATGACCATGTGCAGAGGAGGGTGGATTTATGGAAAATAGAATGTTTGAGGACAGCATGAATGAATTATGGGAGGTTAAATAAGAAATATGTCAGAAGTGGAAGGAACAAGAAGGGAGAGACCAATATGGAGATGGAAGGATGAAGTGGAAAACATTTTGGGTAATTGGGCCCTGGACAAGTAGGAGGGCCAAAGGTGTGCACTTGATAGAGTGAAATGGAATGATTTGGTATACAGGGGGCAATGTGCTATCAGCGGACTGAGCTAGGGCATGTGAAGCGGCCGAGGGAAACCAGGGAAAGGTCAGTGGGGCCTAGTTGTGCATAAGTGGCTGTGGTCACTTAAACCCAGGTTGACAAGCATAGGATAAAATGTCTATTGTATGAAAGATTAAGAATTATAAAATGATAGGTTATCATGCAAAAGTAAGAGAAAATACTAAGGAACCTTATATAAATACCTTTGTGAGAGAGGGGTGGAATGGGGTGTAGCCACATCTGACAGTTCCGAGTATGAATGAAGGAAGCAGTGGTGGTGTTTCTTACTCCTGAACTTTGTTTTACACTAATGTTATTTCAGACACAGGCATAGTATTGTTGGTGAATATCATGATTACATTAGAAATATTACATTACACACTAAAATGAGTGAGAAGGAAGAGTGGTTGGTATGTGTGAGGAGGAATGTTAGAGGTTTCGTTTCTTTCTCTTGGTTTATCATTCTACTCATACTTCACACAGGCATTATTGAAGAAAATCTTTAGAAACATTACGGTATTTGCAATGAAAATGAGTGTGAGGAAGAAGGGAGACTACCATATGTGGGGAGGGTGTTAAGAGTTTTTTCTTCTCTTTGGCAATACTCTAGCTCTTTATTATTGTCACAATTGCCCTCCAACACTCCAAAATTGCATATGAGGAAAACTGGGTGCAGCTATTACATTTTTTCTTTCATATGAACAAAATGATAGTGGGGATGCAGCTGCTAGCCTCCCCCTCCTTATGTAATTCCACTTAAATCTGACTGAAGTCATTTATTTCTCTAAGCTACTGTCCTTCACTTTCCTTACTAACTGATATAGATGAAAAGTGGTCCTTCTCTTCTTCCTCACTTAGGTTATCTACAATTTACACATTTTCCACCAGGTCACAATAATGCATTACCTGCAAGTTGAAGGATTTGCATGCATAATGGTGATTGTAGAGGGTTGTGAGAAGTGCAGAATTTTTCCCTGCACCAGGCTTGTGACAAGAAATCTGTATAGGCTACTAATGATAAGTCAGCTGGATATTTCAGCTAAAGCAGGAAAAGTTTGAACATCATTTCATGTCAGATGCTATATATAGCATATTAATTGATGTGGGCTTCCATTTACAATTTTGTGTTCCTTCTGGTTACTAAATCTCCTAAAGATATGGAGGTGGTGAGGAACATAAATGTTTCAGGAAGATACTGTAAGCACAGGAGGAGAAGGAATTCCAGCCTTCTAATTCCACACTTTTTCATAACCTTTCAATGCTCTCATGAGTAGTCTCCATGAGTCCCTGCCACCAATGCACCTCTGACTTGCCCTTAGCTGCAATTTGTTTACCATTATGATACCTCCTCCACCTCCTCCTATAAACAATTAAAAGCTGCAAAACTCCCCTGTACCATCATTCCCACTACCTTTAAAGGTCAAGTTGACAAACACCTGAGTTGTGATGCAGTTCCTTTCACTCAAAAATTGCCATGATTGGGGCTTGTTTTGCCTGTGACATGTTCATACTAAAAATGAAAATATATAAAAGAAAAAAAGATATATAGGTAGTAGTCTTTCTCTATGATCTCCCCAGGTGTTAGCAAACTCTGCTTGAATGTGAAGTTCACTTCATCTTTCATTTCCTGCATTAGCGAGGTAGCGTTAAGAACAGTATAACTGTAGGCAGATGAAAAGGAGTAAAATGCCATTAAGAAACTTCCTATTACAAAGAACACTTTATCCTGAAGTTGCAGGAACCCTAAAAGAGGGGTTATACAGTATCCTGAAGTTGCAGGAACCCTAAAAGAGGGGTTATACAGTTACGTAATAATAATAAGAAAATAATTATCATATATACATCAAATTATTATATATGCATCAAAGAGATTGGCATAATGATTCATGTGACAAGTTAGTACTGTACAAAGCATAGTTATGGAAATCCTGTATAAAATGAAAATTATAAAAATTCTTATACTATTTAATCTAGGAAAAAATGCAGGCACAAGAGCTGGTGAACTCGACTAGCAATTGTTAACTACTTCATACTTTTATACATTAACAATTTTGTTATTACAATTATTGAGGAATGCCATTGTGCATATTCATTTTGCTAGTCATGTTCAGTCAACCATTCATACAGGCAAGCACATGCTACCACCAAGGAGCGGGCATGGTTACTAGTCTAATAAGTCTCCTTGTAATTCAAACCCATGGAAAAGTACGTTTAACTCTCTTTTCTCTAGTGCTTTCTAAGCATCAGCATCTCTAAACAGTTGGATGACTTAATACAAGCATGTTGCACCAGTTCTATAGTAACTATATATTCTCTATTGCTAAGTGCATGAATATATGTACAAAATAGGACTTTGCATAAGGTAAGGTACTCTATGTATATAATATACACGTGTGTATGTGCGTGTGCACATGCCAAATAGGAATGGAGGGAGAGAAAAAGAGAAGGGAGATGAGGTGAAAAAGGTAATATGTAAATTTGGACAGAGAGGAAAATCAAATATGTAAGATGGGAAAAATGGGAGAATAAAAGGGAGAAAATGTAGGAAAAAAGGTGAGTGGGGAAAATCAGAGAAAAGGGATGTGGGGTCTTTTTTTCTGTTTCTGCCTGACTGCATTTGTGTAACCAAAGATTGTGAGTGAAAAAATTACAAGATGCTTTTGGAAATTTCTGGGAAATTTACCTTGCTATACTTGAAAGTATCAGTGCGCCAAACAGAAAAGCATCACTTTGAATATACATTTTGCTTGTAATGATAAATGTACTGCATTTATATTCTAACTTGTTTGTACAATTTGTAACGTGCTGATGTTTGCAAATAACTGGAATAAAAAAGGTTTTAGAAAATTTATGTAAGTGGCAGTTTAAAAGGCCTTCTTGTGTGACAGACTTGTGTCAGTGTATATTCTAACATATTCATGCTCAAGAAAAATATTTTCTGGTGATCTTCACAATCTTCATTTAGGTAACTGAAAGTTCAGGTGCACATTATCATGGGAATCTTTGCACTACTGTTGCTGCACTGGTGAATAGGTTTAGTATTTGTTCTCAACAAATCAAAAATTAATACAGCTGATAACTAAAGATGCTATTTCTCGTTATGATATTTCATGAAATCATTAACGAAACGTATTATCAAGATTTTTGAATGACTAGTTGATGGCTGAACACTGATTTTCACTTATTGGTGGCTAATACTTACCTTCAACAATTAATCTTTTTGGACATGTGGAAATTGCCAATATAAACTGCTAAAGCTGGAGGTATATAGTAATCTCACCCTATACAGATTAATTGGTTAGCCTGCCATGTTAGTAGATGCCAGAGCAGGTGAGTAATATGGAATGTGCTCACCAACCAATTGTAATTAAAGCAGTTTTGGTTAATACAGGTGTTGCTGTGTTAAGCTCATACACATCCAAGAAGGTGGTGATGTTCAAGCAGCAGCAGAGGTAGTATTAGAGATGGGTGAAAAACGTGAAAAATTTTCAAAAACTAAACAATGACTATCAAACGTGCAAAATAGATGAGTAATGTTATGTTCTTACTCTTAATTATGGTTAAGTACCACAGTTCACTCTGTGTACAGTATATATATATATATATATATATATATATATATATATAATTATTCATACATATTCACCATTTCCCACATTAACAAGGTAGTATTAAAACAGAGGACTTAGCCTAAGAGGGAAAATCCTCACTTGGCCCACTTCTCTGTTCCTTCTTTTGGAAAAGTAAAAAGTGGAAGAGAGGATTTCCAGCCCCCCCCCCCCCTGCTCTCTCCCCTTTCCCACGTATTCCCTGCATGTTGCAGAAGGAGACTGAAAGGGGAGGGAGAGGGGGGCTGGAAATCCTCCCCTCCCATTTTTAATTTTCCAAAAGAAGGAACAGAGAAAGGAGCCAAGTGAGGATATTTCCTCTAAGGCTCAGTCCTTTGGTCTTAATGCTACCTCGCTAATGCGGGAAACGGCGTATTCGTATGGAAATATATATATATATATATATATATATATATATATATATATATATATATATATATATATAATATCTGTGTGCTGAGAGATACTGAAATGGCAGCTTTTATCTCAAGAAACAAATCTAGAAAAATGAAAATAAATAATTCATTTTAATACTCTTTGAAAAATGACCGATTATTTTTTCATGGGAATAATATGGGAATACTTTTGAACATTCCCCTATTTTTGAGACAAGAGGAGTTTTTCTACCTCATCAGAAATACAGTTATAGATATCCTTCACCCCTTAATCTTGCTTTTGGCCGTGAATGCAGCAGTGTGAACCATGCACCGTCCGGCAGCAGCACTGTACCTGATGACCTCTTGGCCTGGATTCATGAACTGGTGACTTGGACTCCAGATTACATACTGAGGTCAGGACAGGGTTCACCATCACACCAGCGAACAACTTCAGGACGTGGTAGTTCTCTGCATGCATTTCCAGCAGCTTTCTTGGTACCATTCCACACACATTGCAGAAGGCGAGTTCGATATCCTTGGCCTCCACATGGTGCAGTACACTGGAAAAAAAATACTGTTGTCCATCTTTTTCTGGAAACTTTTAACAAGCAACATATGGAAAAAGAGACTATATGGATGATAGTCTTAAAACAATATTACAGAAGTCATTCACTCTTGCAAGTTTAAGTAGAAACTACAGTTTTCATGGAAAATGTCCTATGGTCCTACCCAATGGAGTATATATGTGGACTAGCACTGATAATTTGGTTCTAGTGCAGAGTTCTAAGCCACATTACTAATTGAGAAATGTTCAAAGTGAGTTGCTACTGCCATCAAGGTCAAAAGCATGATAGATTATGTTTAATAATGCTTAATACTTTCCTAATCACAGGATGTTTAAAAGATGTATAAGACATCTCACCTCTGACCAGTCACCAACTCTCCAGACACCAGAGCACTGGTAGTTGTAACATTCTTGGCGGTGACGTGGACGTGTTCGTTCATCACACTGTGAAGAGCTGACAACTGTCCCATTATGTAGCTGACAGACCACATCACGACGTTGGTAGGCTGCACAGGAAGTGTAAATACCACGTTTTAAATCATAATAAATGAATGATGTGCTAGCCCTACCTTTTGGAACAATCGTAGGAGCAACAGATAGAAGTAATTGGCTGGAACATTTAGGTAGAAACATTAGGTTGAGCTTAGTAGGTAGGAACATTAGGCAGGAGCATTAGGTAGAGGTCGTCAGGAGAAACATTAGGTAAGAGCCTGTGCAAACACTGAGCTAGACTTGCCCTCTGCCACTTGCCTGTTAAGGGTGAGGCACTAAGGCTAAGAAGTGGCACTGGAGTTCACTAGTTATGGAGATATGATGGCCGTGGCCACCCCAATTGGAGTTCAAGAAGGGAACAGGCATCAGAGATATAAATAGACAGAATGACCATAAAAAGTATATGACTGACTAACCAACCTAAGATTTTTACAAAAAAAAAGAAAAAAATGTGTAGTGGTTGTACACTCAAAAATTATCTTCTTATGTCTATCTGAAATGTAACATTACTTTTGTATAAATCACATTTTTGATGCATGGTGTAATTATGGTTGCTACTAAGTTATATAAAATGAAGAGAATAAAAGAGATATGTATATACTATCTTGTATCTATCAACTTTTTTGTTTCAATTTGGGGATAGGGGAGAAAGAATACTTCCCACGTATTCCCTGCGTGTCGTAGAAGGCGACTAAAAGGGAAGGGAGTGGGGGATGGAAATCCTCCCCTCTTGTTTTTTTTTTTTTTTTTTTTTTTCCCCAAAGAAGGAACAGAGAAGGGGGCCAGATGAGGATATTCCCTCAAAGGCCCAGTCCTCTGTTCTTAACGCTACCTCACTAACGCGGGAAATGGCGAATTGTATGAAAAGGGTCAAGTGCATATAGCTATTTCATTTGCACCCATCCTTGTGTCCAGGGTGCTATACTGAACAAGTGCTTCTGTACTTACGCGTTCCTTAATTTTTCACTCTGTACACAAAGGTTAATGAAATGAGACATGTTTCTGTTCATATTTTCACCTTTACATACAACATGTCTCCAGTGTATGTGATTACAAATCATTCCTTTAGAATCCTTATCTGAAATATCTCAATTCACTAACTGCATCCATCCAGCTCTTTCATGGTCTTCCTATTACTTATATGCCCTCAATTGTTTGTACTACCCTTTTTCTTCAACCAAAAAATTGCCCTGTGGCATATTTGGACAAAATATCTTCTTGTTTTCAATTGTGTTTTTCTTAACACATCTCCATTCTTTACTCTGTGTTGTAATTCTAGCTACAATATGTGAATTGTATATTTCTATACCTCTTATTTCTTACCTATCTGGATGTAGGAAAACTAAGGATTTTCTCGATACGTGTAAATTGGGATAAGCACTAAATCACGAAGGTGCTGAAAAACTCTGTACATAAATTCTGCGTATTTACCAGAGCTTTCAATGCATTGCCATGACTCTCAGCTTAAGCTTTCCTCCCACTATTGTTTGTGAACATCACTCCAAAAGTTCAACTTTTGAGTAGATGGTCCAGAAGTGAGTGGACATCGTATTATTTCCTCCAAGATTTTGATGACTTTAGACACAGATACTCAAAAAAACTGGCTCATTGTATGACATCAGTTTCATGTGTTATCATTTCTTAATACTGTCACTTATTTACTTTCCTGTCAATATCTCTGGCACAAAATTTAAGATGTTGCTATAGCTGCACCTTGAAACCCAGGTTATTTTATGTGTTGCTGTTGCAACACTCAGCTGTGAGTACTTGAGAGTCAATGGACAGAACCAGGGTTGTGGATAGGAAGCTGTGTCTTTGGTGCATTATACATGAAAGCTTGAGAATGGATGTGAATAAATGTTGGTTTTCTTTGAATGTTCATGGCATTATCTCGCATAACACAGGAAACAGTGATCAAGTATGGAAAATATAAATAAAATGTGTTACATGAAGTTCTTGAAACACATTACCAGTCAGATGAAGTACTTTTTTTTTTTTTACTGAAGTATTAAACACATTACAAGTAGTCAATGAAGGGACTGTCTTCTTTTGCAGCACTAACACAGGATAAGTGACAGAGCTGGTAAAAGGGTTAAATGCCAAGACCACTTCTCTGTTTGCTTACTTTGGCAACATACAGATTCCAACTTTATTAACAGAACTACCAAAGTCTAAATGGCTACTCATAATGCTTATGTATGACTAACTTTACCAAGATATTCTGGAATTCCAAAAGCTTATGACCATGCTCAACATCAAGTACCAATCATAACCCTAAGCTGAGCTTGTACTGCACTTAACATTCATGTTTTTCCCTTCTACCATGAATATAAACTAACCGTAATGAAGTGTGAAACACCGTGATGACTCGCACTCTGACCAATCGCCAAAGTGCCACTGTGGACATTCTGTGAGTCCACATCTCTGTATAGTGACAGGAGCCTCGAGTCCAGCATCCACACATAAGGCCCCATCTACTGGTCGACTCACGTTGTTCACTCGCACCAAACACTGAATCGATCGAACCTAAAGATTCAGATTAATAGCTGTCATTCATATGATCATCTGTCATATGGCTGACGTGTACAAATCAAACAAACGACAGGCGAGTTGCAATACCTTGGGAAGATATGAGAAATTATGGTGTTCTCTATATCTCAAAAATGTAATTCCTTTTCACTTTCTATAAGTAAAAGACTTTACATAAATAATGCTTTACATTTGTATTCCTAATATCCTCCTTAACCTGATCTGCTTTACTGAAGCACTCACCTGATACCCACTAGATGTGCTGGTGAAACCACATGTCTGGGAACACTCAGACCAGTTAGTCATCTGCCACTCAAATTCCAGGGAATCCCGGGTGCCTGTAAGAAATAAAGCATGAGAATCTTATTGGGGTGGATAACATATAATGTAATGGCATGGTAAAGTGGGATTAAAAAGCAAGACTGAAAGGAGGAGGAGGTGTGGGACCGTCAAAGAGTAAGTTCAAAATAGGTTTAGCAAGGTAAAGGGCTAGGTTCATCAGTGTGAGTTTTACTGGAGAATATTTAGAGGAATTGAAGTGCTTTAGATACATTGGAATGGACATGGTTGTCATTGGAACTATGGAATTGGAAGTGAGTCACAGGGTGAAGGTTCTTGGAGAATTGAGGTGTATCTAAAAGTGTAGTGGTCCCAGCAATGTTGTATAGATACGAGGCATGTTTTATAAATGAAGATGTGCAGAGTAGGGTGAAGGTGTTGGAAATAAAATGCCTGAGGTCATTATATGGTTTGAGGTGGTTTGATCAAGTAATAAAAGGGTGAGAAAGAAGTGTAGTAATGAGAAGAGTGTGACTGAGAGAGCTGAAGAGAGTGTTGGTGAAATGGTTTGGACATATGAAGAGAATGAGTGGGGAGAGGTTGACAAAGAGGATATATGTGTCGGAATGGAGGAGACAAGGAGAAGGGGAAGGCCAAATTGGAAATAGGAGGATGGAGTAAAATGGCATTTTTAGAGCTTGGGGCCTGAGCATGCAGGAGGGTGAAATGCATGCACGAGAGTAGAGTGAATTGGTCTGATGTATACAAGGGGTGATCTGCTGTCCATGGAATGAACCAGGGTAAGTAAAGCAGCCAGGGGAAACCACAGAAAGGTGTGTGGAGCCTGGAAATGGATGGGACCTGTTGTTTTGGTGCATTATACATGGCAGATAGAGATTGGATGTGAGTGAATGAGGATTTTTCTTCTCGTTTCTGGTGCTACCTTGATGTAAAAAATTGCAGACAAGCATGGAAATTATATATATATATATATATATATATATATATATATATATATATATATATATATATATTTTTTTTCCATACTATTCGCCATATCTCGCGATAGCGAGGTAGCGTTAAGAACAGAGGACTGGGCCTTTGAGGGAATATCCTCACCTGGCCCCCTTCTGTGTTCCTTCTTTTGGAAAATGAAAAATGATAAGTTCCCAAGTGCACTTTCGTGTAATAATCATATCATCGGGAGACACAAGAGAGAAATATAAGTCAGCTGATATACATCGAATCAATCTATAATGAATTTTATTACATATCAAATATGTTTATACAGTGGGAGATAAGATTCATTATTATTTCATTACCTTTTCCAAGTATTTCTGGAGTGCCAAGTGGGTGCTCTGTAGTGGTTGCATCACGTACAAGGTCATGTGAAATCATCCCACCAAATTCATCCACTGGTGAACTAGCATGTCGTCCTCCTCTGGAGCTGATTGTCCTCTGCAGGGAGGTCGGTAAGAAGCTCTGTGTCCCCATTAGTGAACTCACAAGGTGCCACTAACTAATACACCCAAGAATCTATTTCAAAAAGTTTTTTGATATATCTGGATTTTACTTCCTCAGTAATCTTAATTATGAGATATGTAGCTATGAACCTTTTTAATTTTACCTGGTACACATGAAACAAACTAGTTCTTACCCAGTTCACAAATGATCACATAACATCTTTATAAAAATCTTGACTAGTGTATTCACTGATGAAAGTATTATAATTTTAACTGAAATGAACCCTAACATTAGTGAAAATTTAAATGCATCTGTATGAGTATTAACATCTGTGCCTAGTTGTGGGGAAAAAAACATCCAGCAAATCTGTATCAGCATTACCTTCAAAGCCTTTTTTAATCAGTCATGGATATCTATGTAGATATTGCTTACGTGCCATATAAAGAAATTCATTCCTAATTAGGAAAAAAATGCCCAAAAACTTTACACATTCAAATTTATTTTGAGACTGGAATTCTAAATATAACAATCCAAGCACAATAAACTCCAATACCCATCACAACAACTGAGAGAACAATCATCCAAACTTACTATTTCATAGGAGATATTATGCACTGCCATCACTGTTAGCCATGCTATTCAACAGAAAATGTTGCAACATTGACAGCTAATCTACAATACCTAATCACCTCTGATACCATTACAAGTACACTAAACTTGACAAAAATTGCATAGAGCAGTCACAAAGACTATCCAAACAAGAATTCACCAATCATGAATTTATTTCAGGATATATTACCAGTGATAAATTCACATACAATGTTTAAAAGATATACTATATATATATATATATTTTTTTTTTATACTTTGTCGCTGTCTCCCGCGTTTGCGAGGTAGTGCAAGGAAACAGACGAAAGAAATGCCCCCCCCCCCCCCATACACATGTATATACATACGTCCACACACGCAAATATTCATACCTACACAGCTTTCCATGGTTTACCCCAGACGCTTCACATGCCTTGATTCAATCCACTGACAGCACGTCAACCCCGGTATACCACATCGCTCCAATTCACTCTATTCCTTGCCCTCCTTTCACCCTCCTGCATGTTCAGGCCCCGATCACACAAAATCTTTTTCACTCCATCTTTCCACCTCCAATTTGGTCTCCCTCTTCTCCTTGCTCCCTCCACCTCCGACACATATATCCTCTTGGTCAATCTTTCCTCACTCATCCTCTCCATGTGCCCAAACCACTTCAAAACACCCTCTTCTGCTCTCTCAACCACGCTCTTTTTATTTCCACACATCTCTCTTACCCTTACGTTACTCACTCGATCAAACCACCTCACACCACACATTGTCCTCAAACATCTCATTTCCAGCACATCCATCCTCCTGCGCACAACTCTATCCATAGCCCACGCCTCGCAACCATACAACATTGTTGGAACCACTATTCCTTCAAACATACCCATTTTTGCTTTCCGAGATAATGTTCTCGACTTCCACACATTCTTCAAGGCCCCCAGAATTTTCGCCCCCTCCCCCACCCTATGATCCACTTCCGCTTCCATGGTTCCATCCGCTGCCAGATCCACTCCCAGATATCTAAAACACTTCACTTCCTCCAGTTTTTCTCCATTCAAACTCACCTCCCAATTGACTTGACCCTCAACCCTACTGTACCTAATAACCTTGCTCTTATTCACATTTACTCTTAACTTTCTTCTTCCACACACTTTACCAAACTCAGTCACCAGCTTCTGCAGTTTCTCACATGAATCAGCCACCAGCGCTGTATCATCAGCGAACAACTGACTCACTTCCCAAGCTCTCTCATCCCCAACAGACTTCATACTTGCCCCTCTTTCCAAAACTCTTGCATTTACCTCCCTAACAACCCCATCCATAAACAAATTAAACAACCATGGAGACATCACACACCCCTGCCGCAAACCTACATTCACTGAGAACCAATCACTTTCCTCTCTTCCTACACGTACACATGCCTTACATCCTCGATAAAAACTTTTCACTGCTTCTAACAACTTTCCTCCCACACCATATATTCTTAATACCTTCCACAGAGCATCTCTATCAACTCTATCATATGCCTTCTCCAGATCCATAAATGCTACATACAAATCCATTTGCTTTTCTAAGTATTTCTCACATACATTCTTCAAAGCAAACACCTGATCCACACATCCTCTACCACTTCTGAAACCACACTGCTCTTCCCCAATCTGATGCTCTGTACATGCCTTCACCCTCTCAATCAATACCCTCCCATATAATTTACCAGGAATACTCAACAAACTTATACCTCTGTAATTTGAGCACTCACTCTTATCCCCTTTGCCTTTGTACAATGGCACTATGCACGCATTCCGCCAATCCTCAGGCACCTCACCATGAGTCATACATACATTAAATAACCTTACCAACCAGTCAACAATACAGTCACCCCCTTTTTTAATAAATTCCACTGCAATGCCATCCATATATATATATATATATATATATATATATATATATATATATATATATATATATATATATATATCGAGGATGTAAGGCATGTGTACGTGTAGGAAGAGAGGAAAGTGATTGGTTCTCAGTGAATGTAGGTTTGCGGCAGGGGTGTGTGATGTCTCCATGGTTGTTTAATTTGTTTATGGATGGGGTTGTTAGGGAGGTGAATGCAAGAGTTTTGGAAAGAGGGGCAAGTATGAAGTCTGTTGGGGATGAGAGAGCTTGGGAAGTGAGTCAGTTGTTGTTCGCTGATGATACAGCGCTGGTGGCTGATTCATGTGAGAAACTGCAGAAGCTGGTGACTGAGTTTGGTAAAGTGTGTGGAAGAAGAAAGTTAAGAGTAAATGTGAATAAGAGCAAGGTTATTAGGTACAGTAGGGTTGAGGGTCAATTCAATTGGGAGGTGAGTTTGAATGGAGAAAAACTGGAGGAAGTGAAGTGTTTTAGATATCTGGGAGTGGATCTGGCAGCGGATGGAACCATGGAAGCGGAAGTGGATCATAGGGTGGGGGAGGGGGCGAAAATTCTGGGAGCCTTGAAGAATGTGTGGAAGTCGAGAACATTATCTCGGAAAGCAAAAATGGGTATGTTTGAAGGAATAGTGGTTCCAACAATGTTGTATGGTTGCGAGGCGTGGACTATGGATAGAGTTGTGCGCAGGAGGATGGATGTGCTGGAAATGAGATGTTTGAGGACAATGTGTGGTGTGAGGTGGTTTGATCGAGTAAGTAACGTAAGGGTAAGAGAGATGTGTGGAAATAAAAAGAGCATGGTTGAGAGAGCAGAAGAGGGTGTTTTGAAATGGTTTGGTCACATGGAGAGAATGAGTGAGGAAAGATTGACCAAGAGGATATATGTGTCGGAGGTGGAGGGAACAAGGAGAAGAGGGAGACCAAATTGGAGGTGGAAAGATGGAGTGAAAAAGATTTTGTGTGATCGGGGCCTGAACATGCAGGAGGGTGAAAGGAGAGCAAGGAATAGAGTGAATTGGATCGATGTGGTATACCGGGGTTGACATGCTGTCAGTGGATTGAATCAGGGCATGTGAGGCGTCTGGGGTAAACCATGGAAAGCTGTGTAGTTATGTATATTTGCGTGTGTGGACGTGTATGTATATACATGTGTATGGGGGTGGGTTGGGCCATTTCTTTCGTCTGGTTCCTTGCGCTACCTCGCAAACACGAGAGACAGCAGCAAAAAAAAAAAAAAATATATATATATATATATATTTTTTTTCAACATGCCTTGATTCAATCCACTGACAGCATGTCAACCTCGGTATACCACATCAATCCAATTCACTCTATTCCTTGCCCTCCTTTCACCCTCCTGCATGTTCAGGCCCCGATCACACAAAATCTTTTTCACTCCATCTTTCCACCTCCAATTTGGTCTCCCACTTCTCGTTCCCTCCACCTCCGACACATATATCCTCTTGGTCAATCTTTCCTCACTCATTCTCTCCATGTGCCCAAACCATTTCAAAACACCCTCTTCTGCTCTCTCAACCACGCTCTTTTTATTTCCACACATCTCTCTTACCCTTACGTTACTTACTTGATCATACCACCTCACACCACACATTGCCCTCAAACATCTCATTTCCAGCACATCCATCCTCCTGCGCACAACTCTATCCAGAGCCCACGCCTCGCAACCATACAACATTGTTGGAACCACTATTCCTTCAAACATACCCATTTTTGCTTTCCGAGATAATGTTCTCGACTTCCACACATTCTTCAAGGCTCCCAGGATTTTCGCCCCCTCCCCCACCCTATGATCCACTTCCGCTTCCATGGTTCCATCCGCTGCCAGATCCACTCCCAGATATCTAAAACTTTACTTCCTCCAGTTTTTCTCCATTCAAACTTACCTCCCAATTGACTTGACCCTCAACCCTACTGTACCTAATAACCTTGCTCTTATTCACTTTTACTCTTAACTTTCTTCTTTCACACACTTTACCAAACTCAGTCATCAGCTTCTGCAGTTTCTCACATGAATCAGCCACCAGCGCTGTATCATCAGCGAACAACAACTTATATATATATTTTTTATATATATATATATATATATATATATATATATATATATTCTTTTCTTTCTTCTTTCAAACTATTCGCCATTTCCCACATTAGCGAGGTAGCGTTAAGAACAGAGGACTGAGCCTTTGAGGGACTACCCTTACCTGGCCCAATTCTCTGTTCCTTCTTTTGGAAAATTAAAAAAAAACGAGAGGGGAGGATTTCCAGCCCCCCGCTCCCTCCCCTTTTAGTCGCCTTCTACGACACGCAGGGAATACGTGGGAAGTATTCTTGCTCCCCTATCCCCAGGGATATATATATATATATATATATATATATATATATATTCTTTCTTTCATACTATTCGCCATTTCCCGCATTAGCGAGGTAGCGTTAAGAACAGAGGACTGGGCCTTTGAGGGATTATCCTCACTTGGCCCCCTTCTCTGTTCCTTCTTTTGGAAAAAAAAAAAAAAAAAAAAAAAAAAAAAAAAAAAAAATGAGAGGGGAGGATTTCCAGCCACCCGCTCCCTTCCCTTTTAGTCGCCTTCTACGACACGCAGGGAATACGTGGGAAGTATTCTTTCTCCCCTATCCCCAGGGATATATATATATATATATTCATCTTTCATACCATTCGCCATTTCCCGCATTAGCGAGGTAGCATTAAGAACAGAGGACTGGGCCTTTGAGGGAATATCCTCACCTGACCCCCTTCTCTGTTCCTTCTTTTGGAAAAAAAAAAAAAAAAAAAAAAAGTGAGGTAGCGTTAAGAACAGAGGACTGGGCCTCTGAGGAAACATCCTCACCCGGCCCCCTTCTCTGTTTCTTCCTTTGGAAAAAAAAAAAAAAATGAGAGGGGAAGATTTCCAGCCCCCCCGCTCCCTCCCCTTTTAGTCGCCTTCTACAACATGCAGGGAATATGTGGGAAGTATTCTTTCTCCCCTATCCCCTGGGATATATATATTTTTTTATGCGAGAAGATATTCTAGTTTCATAAAAAAAGAAATGGAAAGTGGGGACAAGTCTTCAGTTTAGATTAACCAGCTTTAGTAATGAGCATTTATTCATTTTCTCAAATATCAATGCATCCTTATTTCCTGTTGTGCAAAAGCTATCTGAAAAAGTTTCCAATATCGGGTATTCTTTGAAACTGCTTCTCCAAAATATACTGGTGACCATCATTATGAATTTAGTATCTCCAATAGATATACACTGAAATACTCTGAAAGAAAATCTAACTCACTTACAAAACAAATTAGGAAAGATTGCATTAAAAAATAATTAGACTAACACGTGAGTAGCATATTAAATTACACATCATAAAGCTGCTGTCACACAATACAAAACAGTAAATGATAACTTCTTATCAGGCTTTATCAGGAACAGCCTTACAATACACAATTCTTTTGGAAAGGAGAGTATTGCAGAAAATACCCATGAGGCAGTGAAAGATAAATATTATACTGGATCATACAATAAAGGAATAAGAGAACCAAAGACACAAGCCAATGCTATGGCAGCAGCTTCATTTCCTTGAATATATGAGTAACAAGCATCATCTCATCCCCTTTCCCACTGTATTAATTTTAAGCACATGTTTGGAAGCATGCAGTTATGAACAATGTGTACAGTATGAGGTATGTACATATATCCATATCTACAAGACAAAAGTTATCAGCATGCTGAAATGCATGTGAAAGAGCCCACCATACATGCAAATTAACAAAACATTTTCATGCCAGTGTGAAAACCAGGTTAAAAGTACAAATGAAATGCTTCTGTTGTTTACTAAAAGAGGCACAAGCTTCTGGTTCTGTAGACTGAATTTAACTGTAGAGAAATAAGTTGCACCCTTCTGTATGATAGACCAGCTTGCTAAAAATTTGCAACCACGTTCTTGAATCCATTTTAACCAAAAACAGTCTTAAGCTTGGAAGGCATTTGTTAAATGGGTTATTATATAAAAAACTGTGTTGAACAAAATTTAAGAACTGTTATAGATGAGTACACTATTTGTTAAGGATTAAACTTCCAGAATTAAAGAAGTGAGCAGTAGTACAGACATTAGATCTGGCCCCTCCTATAGGTCTTCCGGCGCCTCACCTCCAGGTTGGATAGCAGCTTCTGGAAGTAGGGTACAGAACGAGAACCTCCGGAGCTGGTGTTGGGAGGTGCAGAGGGCAGGTAAGGGGAGGCTTCATTGTGCCAGTGGGGAATGGCAAGGTGGTCGTACTGCTGGTGCTGGTCCTGGGAGTTGGTCCAAGAATGCCAAGACTGGGGAATGTCTGAGGTGGAACTGGTGCTGGAGCCCCAAGTGGGAGAAGTACCATGACTTGGCCATTGGCCTGTATTATAATTTGAGCTCTGAGATTCACCATGACCTGACCAGGACCCCAAACGCTGACCTGACCAATGGAATGGAGGGTTGCGGTGCTGGGGGGGAGGAACCATGCATTGAGATGGGCATAATGAGCAGAGCTGTACTCTTGTGTGGGTGGGACTTACTGGCACACAACTGAGACTAAATATACTGTAGTTAGGAAAACAAAAAACATCAACACTGATGAAGGAATCTACCAATTCCTTGCATCACAATCTGCAAAGCATACAAAAATATATATACAATAAAGGTAGAAATTTTAAAAAAATGGTGATTTCTGAGGAATGATCAATCCATTATAACTACTGAATTTCATGATATAAATTAAGAGTAAAAAGAATGTGACTACAGTATGGTGCTTCAACTGATCAGAGAATGGTGCTTCAATGATTAAAGAGCAATTGAGGAAGGATTACTACTGAAAAAATATACAATGTTTCAAAAGAATCACAAGGTGTATAGTACAGATTAATATTTAAGGACTATAGGATAAGGAATTAAATGAAGGATAATATGAGAAGCAAAAGAAACAGGATATATATAAAATGTTATCTAATCAAGTATACCCAGGTTGTACTTTATATGAACCTTATTAGGCTTGTCAGGAAGGTCTTATTTTACGCAAAAGTGAATAGTCTTAGAAATGTGTTCACATATTGTCATAGTTACAGAGGGCAGTAGCTTTGATGATGTGGCCATAGCTTCCAAAATTTCAAATCATACACTTAAGTCACATGGTTATAGTTTCAAACGTAATGTGAGTTTAAAACAAAGTAAATTTTCCTTTTCATAATCAAACTTTATCTAATCCTCACACAGAGCTAAAATTTCAAGAGTAACTAACATTGCTACTGTATAAGAAAAAAACTGTGGGTTAAAGTTCCTGATATGGAATACATTAACACCCACAAGAAAATATATAGATTTTCACATTTTTTCTGCCCTAAGAGTCCCATCTATCTTTATTAGGCTCCTGCAGTGCTTAGGAAGCCAGCAATGTCGCTCAGCTGATGTGGGAAACTGATTAAATACAATAATATATATATATATTTTATTTATTTATTTATTTTGCTTTGTCGCTGTCTCCCGCGTTTGCGAGGTAGCACAAGGAAACAGACGGAAGAAATGGCCCAACCCACCCCCATACACATGTATATACATACACGTCCACACACGCAAATATACATACCTATACATCTCAATGTACACATATATATACACACACAGACACATACATATATACCCATGCACACAATTCACACTGTCTGCCTTTATTCATTCCCATCGCCACCTCGCCACACATGGAATACCATCCCCCTCCCCCCTCATGTGTGCGAAGGTAGCGCTAGGAAAAGACAACAAAGGCCCCATTCGTTCACACTCAGTCTCTAGCTGTCATGCAATAATGCCCGAAACCACAGCTTCCTTTCCACATCCAGGCCCCACACAACTTTCCATGGTTTACCCCAGATGCTTCACATGCCCTGATTCAATCCACTGACAGCACGTCAACCCCGGTATACCACATCGATCCAATTCACTCTATTCCTTGCCCGCCTTTCACCCTCCTGCATGTTCAGGCCCCGATCACTCAAAATCTTTTTCACTCCATCTTTCCACCTCCAATTTGGTCTCCCACTTCTCCTCATTCCCTCCACCTCCGACACATATATCCTCTTGGTCAATCTTTCCTCACTCATTCTCTCCATGTGCCCAAACCATTTCAAAACACCCTCTTCTGCTCTCTCAACCACGCTCTTTTTATTTCCACACATCTCTCTCTTACCCTTACATTACTTACTCGATCATACCACCTCACACCACATATTGTCCTCAAACATCTCATTTCCAGCACATCCACCCTCCTGCGCACAACTCTATCCATAGCCCATGCCTCGCAACCATACAACATTGTTGGAACCACTATTCCTTCAAACATACCCATTTTTGCTTTCCGAGATAATGTTCTCGACTTCCAAACATTCTTCAAGGCTCCCAGGATTTTCGCCCCCTCCCCCACCCTATGATTCACTTCCGCTTCCATGGTTCCATCCGCTGCCAGATCCACTCCCAGATATCTAAAACACTTTACTTCCTCCAGTTTTTCTCCGTTCAAACTTACCTCCCAATTGACTTGACCCTCAACCCTACTGTACCTAATAACCTTGCTTTTATTCACATTTACTCTTAACTTTCTTCTTTCACACACTTTACCAAACTCATTCACCAGCTTCTGCAGTTTCTCACATGAATCAGCCACCAGCGCTGTATCATCAGCGAACAACAACTGACTCACTTCCCAAGCTCTCTCATCCACAACAGACTTCATACTTGCCCCTCTTTCCAAAACTCTTTCATTCACCTCCCTAACAACACCATCCATAAACAAATTAAACAACCATGGAGACATCACACACCCCTGTCGCAAATCCATTTGCTTTTCTAAGTATTTCTCACATACATTCTTCAAAGCAAACACCTGATCCACACATCCTCTACCACTTCTGAAACCATACTGCTCTTCGCCAATCTGATGCTTATATATATATATATATATATATATATATATATATATATATATATATATATATATATATATATATATACATATACACATTACATTATTATTACATGACAGCTAGAGACTGAGTGTGAATGAATGGGGCCTTTGTTGTCTTTTCCTAGTGCTACCTCGCACACATGAGGGGGGAGGGGGTTGATATTACATGTGTGGCGAGGTGGCGATGGGAATGAATAAAGGCAGACAGTATGAATTATGCACACATGTATATATGTATATGTCTGTGTGTGTATATACATGTATACGTTGAGATGTATAGGTACGTATATTTGCGTGTGTGGACGTGTATGTATATACATGTGTATGTGTATATATATATTTTCTTTCTTTCAAACTATTCGCCATTTCCCGCGTTAGCAAGGTAGCGTTAAGAACAGAGGACTGGACCTTTAAGGGAATATCCTCACCTGGCCCCCTTCTCTGTTCCTTCTTTTGGAAAATTAAAAAAAAAAAAAAAAATATATATATATATATATATATATATATATATATATATATATATATATATATATATATATATATTATTATTATTATTATTATTATTATTATTATTATTATTGTATTTAATCAGTTTCCCACGTCAGCTGAGCGAACATTAGGTCTGATTAGTACTAGCATGCTGTTGGCAGATGTGTTGAGCACTCAGCACTAGCTCTGCCTAATGGCAAAATCTTGTCATAACTACCCTTAAGTACATATCTTGAGGATGCAAACATTTCAAATGTTTTTTTGATTTTACAAATCCTTCCATCTACTTCATCCTCACAACTAGGAAAGCAGATTTTATAATCAATAAAGAAACGGTTTGAATCCCTTTAGTCAGAGGAAAGAGAAAAATCCTAAAGGAAACTGTCAAATTCCCAAAATTCTTTTGTAAATCTGAACCCTCTTTGTATTAGTGACTAGATCAATGGGCCAAAAATAGGTAATAGTTTGGTTTGTGTCACGAAAAAGAAGGAAGGGTACTCTGTGTGTTACTGCATGCTTTTCAACTGGCCTGGGATGTTTCCTTTCCAATTGGAAATGGAAATACTCCAAACAGCCCTTCACTGGAGACTATAGCCTTCACTGAATTTAAACTACATATCATACAGGGAAAATAAGTTTTTCTGGTGAAAACTATGATTCACTTGTGTTCAACATTCCTGTGATTATGACGATTATTAGAATCTATGAAAGAGTATTTACATTATCTGATAATTCAAGAGTACATGTTCAAATACACTATACCCAACACCACTTTAAACATGCTAAACCCTCTGATGCAGCCTTACCTCAGATTCTGATCCAGTATCATCAGGTGAGAAATTTGTATCCGGGCCATTCACAACATCCTCAATAGAATTGCCATTTTCCTGTTAAGAATAAATCTTTTATTATCTACTACTGTATTCATGTACTTATCAGTTCGATACTAAAAAATATAACTGTACAAATATAAGTGGGGTTTGCCTGGAAAGTGTGTCTGTTGTTTGCTGATGATAGTGCTGTTGGCAGATCCGAGTGAGCAGAAACTGCAGAAGCTTGCATCTAAGCTTGGAAGAGTGTGTACACAGATGTAAATAACAGCAAGGTTATTAGGTATAATGTTGAAAAGAGACATGTTATTTGGAGAGAACTTTAAGGTAATGGTGTTTCACATACCTAAGAGAAGACATGGCAGTGAATGGAACCATGGGAGCTAGAGTGAGCCATTCAGTAGGAATGTGTGAAAAGAGAGGTTACAGTCTTTACAGGCAAAGATGGTTATGTTTGATGACATAATTTGTCCCACTGGTACCATATGGATGCAAACTGTGGGCCTTAAGTGAAACTGTAAAGAACAGGATGAATGTGGTGGAAATGAAGTGTTTGAGGACAATATATGGTGTTAGGAGGGTTGACGGAATAAGAAATGATAAGGTAAGAAAGATGTGGCATTAAGATGAGTATTTATGAGAGGTGAAGAGGGTTTACTGAAATGGTTTGGATGTATGGAGAGGATGGGTTAGGAAATAGAGACTAAAAGGGCAAAAATGGCCAAAGTGAAAGGAACAAGGAAAAGGGAGAACAAAGGAGGAGATGGAAGGATGGAGTGAAAGATGCTTTGAAGCTTCAAAGCCTGAACATGCAGGAGGGCATGAGGCATGCAAAGAATAAAGTGAATTGGAGCATTGAGGTTTACAGGGATGACATGCTGTCAATGGGCTAAACCAGGCATATGAAACAATTAGGGAAACCATGGATAGGTCTGTGGAGCCTAGTTTTGGTGCATTACACATGACAGCTAGAGAATGGATGTGAGCGAATGTGCCCTTTCTTCAGCTTTATCTGGCACTAACACAGGAAATGGTGATCAAGAATGAGAGAAAAGAAAAGAAATATATACTTACTACCTGCCCTGGAGTCCCTTGTATCCTTTTGAGGTTCCTGCAGCACTTAGGAAGCTGGCCACATCCACCAGTCAGGACCACAGGTCATAAAGTGTTGTGATGTACTATGTGTGTCTATGTGCTTGGCAATTGAGTGGTAAATGCTCAGTGTCTTCTTTATGGTAGCTGCACTGTAGGTATGAAGGGTCTTGGGATATGTTGAATTTATTTTTTTTGTGTGTGTGTGTGTTTTAGTGATGGGTGAGTGATGTCCAGAATGTAGGCAGGAGAGTGTGATCATGTTTGTCTGTGGAGTTTGGTTTCTAATGGATGTATGTCTGATGGGTTAGTTTAAGATTGAGTTGGGAGGTCAGTTGTTTGGTGTTTATTAGATTATTTCATTGTGTATGTGTTTAGTCATTTTTACATTTGTTGGGAGTAGGGGGATCTGTAAGCTTTTTTTATTTCTACCTGGGAGCTGGTGGTTGGTGAAATAAAAGAGTGGTTTGGGTGGGAGAGGTTTAGTGCTATTACAAAGAATTGGGTGCCGAGTATGTTGAGGTGGGTCTATATACACATAGTATCAACTTTTCTGGTTATCATACATTTATCCCTTACACCATAAACAGTGACAAAAGCAAAACATAAACTAAATACCCTCAGATCTCTAACTAGTACCAGGTTTGAACAAGAAAAAGAATCCCTGAGTATCCTCTACCAGCAATTTATCTGTTCTCCTCTAAATTATGCCTCTACTTGACCATCGTCACAAAAGCGAATGTGAATTTCTACAAACCACACAGATATTGCACTTGCAACCATTACTATCTTCCTGGCAACTATAAACATTCAACATCTACAGAATGAAATAAAGAACCTTCCAATATAATCCCAGCCCAATAACATTCAAACTCAATTCTTTGCAACAGCACTAGACCAATAACATCAAAACCACTCCAAAACAGTATGTCAACCACAAAATAGAATAAAAGCTTACCCCTGCGTCACAATTCAAAAACCTAGACTCGTAGAATCCCCTATGCCCAACAAACAACTAACAAACATATGTCCAATGAAATGACACAAACATTGAACAGCTTCCCTCCCAACTCATAAAACCAGGACTCTTTCTTAGAAAGAGTCCTATGGTAATTATGAATAAACATAAACATTTAGGAAAAAATAATGCCAAATCATCAGGATATGAAATACATTAGGTAATCTTTGCAGACATTTTTTGGAAAAAATTTTTATCATAAGGTGTAAAATATGGTATACATCATACAGAGGTTTAAGATTCCTCTGTGATATTTTAGTGGCAAGTGAATTCTAAGACCAATACAAAGTATCTGGCATGCTTATTGGGCCTCTGGTTTCTAACCCTGTATTTATGTTTAAAACCAGTGAACAGAAATTTGCGAATATTTGTAATGTGTATTTTCATGATGAAGAATGACTTGGCAGGTTGTAAAACAAAGTAAGATATACACTTATCATTTCAGTGATCTCTGAATTACCCTCATTACAAGGCTACACTTCCATCAATATTCTGCATCCACAGTGAGCTCTTTTAAATCATATGTCAAACATTCTCATTCTGTAGCTTGCATTTACCAGCTAATCATGCACCACTGGTTTGAGAAACACTTACTGTAACTACAGAACAAGCATAATATTACAGTAAAACTCTAACATCAACAGGTAACGGGTTATATCTGAAACTGCAGTGTGTACTATATACCCTCTCAATACCTCATGTTCATGAAGTTGCATGTTGTTTTATACTCTCTGAATATCTCATGTTCATGAAGTTGCTTATGTTCTTCCATATATTTTCAACTATTTGACCAGTTTCTTCTTATCAGTTTTAAATCCCACTCCAGAATACTTTCCATTGAAGCAAACACGAGCTCACTTTCCTCAAATTTAACCAACAGCCACCGACTTAATGTGTAGGCATTCTCCAGTCACAAATATTGTTAGTGACAGTGGAAAAAAAAAAACAGTTATACTAATGGCTTGTGAGCTGGGTTGCCACGCCTTACACATTAAATATCCAAGTTAATTTAGTTTAGCTTTTTCTAATTCTCACCTTAAAGACTGGGTTCCTCTCAGGCAAGTGGGTTTCTGGAGCAGGAGGTAGGTCAGACCACCTAGTTATAGCATCTTTCGTGTCTGTTGCATGTGGAAGTGGACCATGACGTATGATGCCATACACATGGGTCTCTTCACTAGTGATGCGGCTCCCATCACTGTGCAGAAGAACATACAGCCTTCGTTTCAGACAGTAAAATGGAGTTACCTGATTGATGGCAAATTGATTTGCTTATTATGTTAACCCTTTCAGTCCTAACTACGTATAACGTATGATTTTTGATGAGGTCCTAACTATGTATCCCATGCATTCTGATTATTTTCTGCCTGCAGTTGATGGTATCAGTGGTAACTTTACTTACTAGAGGCATTTAGAGGTGCCACGTTACCTAAACTCTAACAAACCCGAAGAAAATCTATAAGGCTCGGTTCCCTAAAGAAAATCATGGTAGAAGAACACCATGTTCTCCCCTTCATGGCCCTCCCATCCTACTATGCATTGAAAATATACAAGATTTTGAGAGGTTCATGTGACAATAACCGTCAGCTCTCATGTGTGGACATATCTGGAGACCATAAGGAGTGTTCTGAACATAACTCTTGAGGAAAACATAATCTCGAAGCAGATGAGAGAAAATCAAAAGTTGAGGATGATGCCGTAGGTCATTGCATATGCAATGGCTTTAAATGGCAGCGACATGTCAAGACTGAAATGCCTAAGCATCATGCCAAGGTTTAAATGTCTAATACACTGAATTTGAAGAGCACTTTGAATGGCTCTTTTTTTTTCTTAAATTCATCAGGCTGGGGGTGCCACCTTTTTAAACACGGTTAGGACTGAAAGCGTTAATGTGCAAGCCTGGAAAAGGCCACTCATATTAAACATTCTTGATTGAAAAAGAAATGCTAATAAGGATGGGGAAAGTTACTTAATACTGGGTTTCAAGACGAGAATAATTTACCATTTTTCAGGTTGAAATGTAATCAATTCCTGAAACTGTGCAAATAACTTTTCGTAACCCTCAAATTTACTGTTAAAAAAAAGGATACAAAATCTGTTAAATACTGCACTATTATAACCATAATGTAAAAATGGAATCACAATAAGTATCTTCTAACCTATGGTGGCTGACTGTGCCATAAACTTGTTGCTTTTCTTCACCAATGCTCTTCTCTGGAAGATGATTGGTAGATTCATAAATCAAGTCACTTTCCCGGTCCAATTCAGATTCTCTGTGGTAACCTTTTTCACTGTGCAGGGGCCAGCCAGTGTGCTTCACAGTACCATAGACATATTCCTGCTCAGGTGTACGAGTATGAGTGTTGGAATACCATAAGGTGGGGTCAAAGGTGTTAGTAGCTTCACTGCTTGTTACTTCTACTGTGTGCATGTTTTTGCTGGATGCCTAAGAAGGGTTAAGGAGGAAAATTATTGAGTTAGTAAAGCCTGAAAAAGCATTTACCATCCTTGCTTCACACCTTGTTGAAACAAGTGTAAGTATGTGGTAGTAGCTAATAATATATAACCTTAAACTCTGGTGCTGTTAACAATCAATGCCCTGAAGAAAAATTTGTCTCTTTATTCTTTTATTGGTTTCCTGAGTGTATAAAGCCTAAGCAATGTAGCATTATGAACAGAAGACCATGGCTTTGACAAAAATCCTCTCAGCTTCTTCCTCTATGGTAGCTTTTAGAAAATATTACAGTAATACACGAGGGGAAGATTTCCAGCCCTCTCATCTCACCCCTCTTAGTTGCTTTCTACAACATACAGGAAATACATAAGCAAGATTCCTTCTCCATCATTCTCTTCTAACTTTATTGGGTGGATCAGGTGCATACAGCCTTTCAGTTTACTCATTTACATCCTACATTAATATTCAGTGTTTTAGTAAAACACCTTTTTCTTTACAAGCTATTTCTGAAAGTGAGATCAAAGTTGGCATATTTATATGAAGTATCTTCAGCACTTAATCAACTCTCTCAATGCATCAAACCATCTTATCTACAGTATCTCTCTTCTCATTTCATATAACTATTTTTATTATTATTATTGTACTTGATCGCTGTCTCCCAAGTTAAAGAGGTAGCACAAAGAAGCAGACGAGGAATGGCCCAACCCACTCACATAAACATGTATATACATAAATGCCCACGCACACACATATACATGTATGTACATTTCAGCTTATACATACATATGCATACACAAACATACACTTATATACACAGTGTTGGAAAGGATCACAATTTTGCGAGTGATCAAGTATATTCCTATGAGTCCACGGGGAAAATGAAACACGATAAGTTCCCAAGTGCACTTTCGTGTAATAATCACATCATCAGGGGAGATACGAGAGAAATATAACAGTCAGTTGATATACAACGAAGAGACGTAGCTAGGACGCCATTTGGTAAACATGCGTTTGTCGAAGACAGACAACAAGCATATCAACAATAAAGTTATCTAATTTGTATAGACCATCACTAATATTAAGATTATAATTTTTTGTGTATTTAATAATAGAAGAGTCAATGATACTTCTCGTGGTAATGGAGTTAAGAGTTAATAACTGAGATGGCATTACTCTAGTCAGTACAATGATCATAGCTTTTAACGTGATTAAAAAGGTATTTGATTCTTGTCCCATTCTTATACTATATTTATGTTGCTCAAGTCTAACAGAAAGATCCTTACCAGTCTGCCCAACATAAAACTTATCGCAATTTCTTCATGGCACTTTATAGATGCACCCATGAGAATTTTCTGGTGAGTTCCTGATTAAGATATTCTTTGTAGTATTATTGTTGCTGAAGGCAACATTTACATTAAAGGATTTCAGCAACATTTAATAATAATTTATTGTGTTTCATTTTCCCCATGGACACATAGGAATTTATACAAATGTACATATTCATACTTGCTGCCTTCATCCATTCCCATTGCCACCCCACCACACATGAAACAGTATCCCCCTCCCCCTCCAGCGAGGTAGCACCAGGAAAAGACAAAAAGGGCCATATTCGTTCACACTCAGTCTCCAGCTGTCATGTGTAATGCACCGAAACCATAGCTCCCTTTCCACATCCAGGCCCCAGAAACCTCTCCATGGTTTACCCCAGACGCTTCACATACCCTGGTTCAATCCATTTACAGCACGTCGACCCCGGTATACTACATTGTTTCAATTCACTCCAATCCTTGCATGCCCCTCACCTTCCTGCATGTTCAGGCCCCGATCGCTCAAAATCCCCTTAACTCCATCCTTCCACCTCCAATTTGGTTTCCTGCCTCTCCTTGTTCACTCCACCTCTGACACACATATCTTCTTTGTCAATCTTTCCTCATTCATTCTCTCCATGTGTCCAAACCATTTCAACACACCTCCCTCTACCCTCTCAACCACTCTCATATAACTATACTACTATATATTTTCCTAATCAACTTATCATTTACATCTGGTCTTCGGTTCACATTGGGGTTGAGTTCCTGGAACAGATGACTTAAGTGAAAAGACTCTTAACAAATTATAATTTTTACCCATAAAAATCCATGTAAGAAGGCTATTTATGGTATTTGGAACCTAACTCTAGAATACTTTCTATAATAATTTTTGAAAAGACAGAATAAAGTGCTATACCATACAGAATGTCATTTTGATGTGGCAAAGAAAGGGTAAGAAGACAGAGTGAGTATTTTTAAGGACTATTGAATGTATTACATGATATAGTGGCGGACTGTGATGTTTTGGATGAGGTGGTATGTGGAACGAGAGAGTCGTGGCATATGGTTTAGAAAATAAAGGTAATGAAAGACTTACATAAAATAAAGTTTGGGAAAGCAGCTGGAGTAATTTCAGTAAAATTTTTCAAGAGGGTGAGTATCCAAATTGTCAGAATTTTCATTGTATATATATGGCCTAAGATGAGATGTCTGAGGACTGGCAGAATGCATTTTAGTGGCAATAAGTAAAGGCAAGGGGGATAAATGAGCAAGCTTGAATTACAGGGGTACAAGTCTGTTGAGTATAACTGGTGAGGTAAATAAGACATTAGTGAATAAAAGGGTTGTGGCATGCATACTGCATCAGAAGGGAAAGCTGATGCGATGTCAGTGACCAAGTTTTAACTTTAAATAACTGGTGTGTGAAATACTTGAAGAAAGAGATTGATTTGACTGTAGCATTTATGGACATCGGGGAAGTTTATGACTGGAAGGTGCTACAGATATATAGCATGAGAGGAAAGCTACTAGATGCAGTGCAGAGTTTCAATCCAGAGTAAAGTGTATGTGTGTGGGTAAGAAGGGCAGAGGGTGAGTGGATCCATTTGAAAATGACTTTGCATCAAAGATGTGTGTGATGGCACCATGGCTGTTTAATTTGCTGACAGAAAGGGTGGTGGTAAGGGAGGTAAATGTAAGGGCCTTGGAGAAGAGGGTGGGTCTTGAGTAAGCTGGGGGCTAGAGAAGCCTGAGAGGTAAGTTTCAGTTTGCAGATGACACATCTCTGGTGGCAAACCCAAGAAACAAACTGCAGAAGCTAGTGCCCAAGTTTTGGTGAGTATGTGAAAGAAAGGTGAAATTAAATTCAAATAAATGTACGGTATTTAAGTCTAGCATGGGAGTAAGACAGGCTGGTTTGAATGAGGTACACTGGAGAAAGTGCTATGAGATCTGGGAGTGGTCATGGCAGCAGATGGAACCAGGGGAAATGAAGTGAATCACAGGATGGGAGAGGGTTCAAAGATCCTGGGTGCATTGATGTGTGTATGGAAGGAGGGCAAAGGTAGATATGTTTGATGGTACTAGTTCCATTTGTGTTGTATAGGTGCAAGTTCCAGGCCCTGAATGCAAAAGAACAGAAGTGGTTGGAGAATGATATGTAGTGAGAATGCCTTAAAAGCAAAGGAACAGAAGTGAGTCGAGAACAGTGAGAGGAGGCTTAATCATGCAAAGAATGACTGGGTTTTAGAGACATTTGGTAGCAAATGAAGCAGGTTGTACTGAAATGGGCTGGATGTATAGAGAGGATGATAAAGTGGATGTATGTGTCAAAAGTTGAGAGATAAAGAAGGACAGAATGACCAAAGAGACGGAAGGATGCGGTGAGAGGTTTTGAATCATCAGGGCCTGGAAATTATGGAGGATGAAATGTGTGCATGGGATAGAGCAAACTGGGATGATGTGGTAAATGGGTTGACTTGCAGTCAACAGGCCGAACCAGGGCATACAAAATGGTCATGGGAGACTAAGGAATGGTTGGGGGCATGGCTGTGAATGAGAGCTCTAGTTTTGGTGCATTATTCATGACAGCAAGAGAGTGGATGTGAGCAATAGAGGCATTCTTTGTCTATTGCTGGTGCTGCCATGATAATGTAGGAAATGGCAAACAAGTATGAAAAAATTAATATGGTTGTGAATTTTGCTTTTAATGAAATAGGGTGAGGTGGAGGGTTTAGGACTTTGTGAGCTGTAGTTTTCCTGAAGATCGTCCTCAGTGGAAGACGCCACTGCTTTTTTATGCTGCTAAGCCTACAACATTCATTTTGACACTGCCATGTACATCTAGTTTTTTCTGTATAGTGATCAAAATGGAACAGGCATAATTTTGGTCCGATCAAGGTCATCTTGGATGAAAGAAAAAGTAAAATGATGTCTTATAGTTGTTTTATTTGAGAATTAGGGTAAGGTCTTGCAGAACAACATATAGACCCCCTCAACTGTAACAGTTTGGGAAAGAAAGTGCAGTTTATAATCTTTTCCTCTAATAACATAATATTTCAATATTGTTTTCTGTCGTTGTCTTTTTATAATGATGTCACTGTAGAATAACTTTGAATTTGCATATTATCCACTGGCAAAATGTATACTATAAATCAGTGTTCCTGCATGTAGGCATGCTGAAGATGTTACCAGGCACACGAAGACTAACCCTACTATGCACAGTTGCCAATGTCTACTGGGGTAATATAGTTTTGGGGAAAATATCTTACGCTATAATTCATATGCTATTATAACTAAATTACAAAAGTTGGTCCCATCTTCTGTCTGTAGGATTGCTTAGAAATTTGTTAAATGCACAGCTAACCACCCGTTCTACACATGTAACTAATAATCACTCTATTTCCTTGGCAGGATGAAAACTGGTAGTAAATATGGTACTGTTCAACGGGAAGGTTTTACCAGCAGTACAGGAGGTGTAAAGAAGAAAAATGGCAGAGGTGAGTTATCATAGCAGTGAACAAATCTGTTCTGCTCTCCCAGTCCTTCATAGGGGGCAAGCAGATAAACCATCTGCCAAAGGGTGCTTTGTAAAGAAGGATATGTTGCATCCTGTGGATGTCCTCACCTCAATTTATCCTGTTTTCCAAGTAAGTGGAACCATTTCTTTGTCCCCAAATATGGATATACAATTACTAGGCATAAAACTATCATTTTGGAAGTGAAATTGGAGGTGGTTATTAGTTAAGGAGGTTTGATTACAATCAGAAAATAATGTTAATAGCCAAGTCCAAGGGTTTTGCTCACTTAATTGTGGCCACTTTTGTATAGGGTTAGCATAACTCAAAGTCCTCATCCAGGTTTGCTGATATGGTTCAAGTATATATGGTGATAAGGGGAGAGGGTAGAAAGTACTTCCCACGTATTTCCTGCGTGTCGTAAAAGGCGACTAAAAGGGAAGGAAATCCTCCCCTCCCGTTCTTAATTTTCCAAAAGAAGGAACATAGAAGGGGGCCAAGCGAGGATATTCCCTCAAAGGCTCAGTCCTCTGTTCTTAATGCTGCCTTGCTAATGCAGGAAATGGAAAATAGTATGAAAAAAATAAAGGACCAAGTATGAGGACAAAGAGGAGGTAGCATAGGGAGTACAGAAAATGAAAGTATCGAGTGAAGAAGGATATGGGTTTGAACATTCATGATGATGACAAGCAAGCAATGGAAGGAATGAATCAGCATGATGTGATATCGGGTGTCATACTTGATAAATGGGATGAACCAGTGAATATAAAGCAAGACAGAGTAAAACAAGGAATGGTCTGTGGGGCTTGACTGTGAATGTAGGCTCTGATTTCAGTACATTATACATGACAGCAAGAGAGTTTAATGAGCAAATGAGACCACTGTTTGTTTGTTCCTAACACAAACTCGCTAAGAGGAGAGAAACAATTATGTGAAAAAAAAAGAAGGAAATACAGTGGAGATTATAGTCCTTAACCCTCTTTCTCCCATTAGTTTTTAGTTTCAATTACTTGCAGTTTTAATAATTTATGAATGATTCACGAATGCCAATGCACAATTAGAGGAATAGTTATGCTCCTTTGTGCATGCTAACACACACTACTTTCAGTTCTCATTCAGATATCTCTTCATTGCAAGACTACTCTTAACTTCAACTTTCCCACTACCATCGTTACTAAAATTCTCTCCCAAATATCTCAATTCATCCACAACATAAAGTTCTTCACCATTCAAAATGATATTATACTGTGAAAACCTTCCTTTCGGAAACAACAATCTTACTTATACTTGCATTTACTCTTAACATCCTCTAAGCAACATGCACCACCAGACGATGCATCATTCTACTCATTTGATTCTCCTGATTCAGCTAACAGAACACCATCATTCATGTACAACAACTTGTCACTGCAGTATTTTCCTTGATAACACGTAATGCCTGTTCATGGAAAAAAAATTAATGATTCACTACATATCCCTGCACTTTTTGTTCTTGTAACCATGTCCATGGCCCAGTTGTGAGCTCTAACCCAGATGTTATATCTTAACCAAAGTAAGGGTAAAACTTTATTCACCTTAAATGGTCCTTCTCCCAGTGTGTCTGCCCCTGGGCTAGTAGGGATGGGTTGCATGGGTCTAAGTGTGGTATGCAATGTCCACGAAGTCTTGTTAATATTCTTTGGCCAATTGTTATCCCAGTTATTTTTTCGATGGTGGCCTCTACGACCCTTAGTCTTAGTGGATTTGATCCTCATTCGACCCTTCCTACGATGGTCTGCATTGCCTCTTAACTTATTGGATTTGTTGGATAACCAGTCTGCTGGGGAAAAGCAAGCTGGTACAGTGATGTGTAAAATCATTTAAAACTTATTACAAACTGTACACAGCAATAAGAAACAGAATATGAAAGATATCAGCAGCAGTTCTTTTTATGCATATATAAAAAAGAAAAATTTACAATTGAAGAAATTCTCCTTGTTATAGAGCATGTTTGTTTCTGCAAGTTTTACAGTGAGTAGCAATCACTTGGGTAGTAATAAACAGACATTCTATACCTCTTTTTCACTATCTTCAAAATCTGCAATGTTCTCTCTAGGATACTAACAAACCTTAACTCTCTGATGATCTTACTGTCTACACTATGTGCTCTTATACTATATGGAGATCAAGAAACTGACCATAGGCATGGTAAGTGCCAGTAGTATCCTCATGTGTGTGAAGACTAACTTCATTGGCCAGGCTACCAGATGGGGGGTGAAGCTCCTCTGATGATGAGTAACTTGAGGGTAATGGTTCCACCACAAGTGTTATATTGGCCTCAGATTTGTTTGCTGAAGTAAAGAAATGGAGTAAATAAAATTTTTGCTATCAGAAAACATCAACATAACATTTTTACATGCAAGCAGCTTCTTCTCCTGCCTTAATGAGGTAGCATCAGGAACCCATGAACAACTGCCCTTCATTTACATACAACCAACCTCTAACTGTCTTGTATAATGCACCAAAACCAGATCCCTCCATCCACAGTGAAACCTGTCTTTTTTTTCATGGTTTACTCTGACCTTTTCTTATGTGAGTGGTTGAAAGCTTATCCTTAATAATCAAGAGGACCACTAAAGTGCAAACAGTCATCTTTATGTTCAATCCTTTTTTCATGAACTGACTTCTCTGAAAAATATTTTCTGTCACCACAGCTGTAATGTTGCATATGTGTTCACAATTTCTCAGCATTCAAACCACTATGGATAAATGTATCTTATACCATATATCAGAAGAGAACTTTCACCACCGACAAATTCTTTAAACAAAATTTACATCAGTTATTATGCACCGCACAATTTCTTTGTAAAATGGTACTAATGAGATAAGCACTCCAGATGGAGTAAGATAAATACATCCATTCACGTACTGTAATGTATAATACACCAAAACTAGCATCTACCATCCACAACAAAGACCCATGCTTAACTCATTAGCCCAGGCAGCATGTCATTCCCTATATACAAAAATCCAATTCATTCCATCTCGTACTCACCTCCCACAATTCTGAATGTTCAGGCAATGATACCCCCAAGACCTTCCCCACTTTATCCCTCCATGTCTGAAATGTAGGACCCATTTTATGGACCCTCCACAGTACTAAGGAAGGCAGTCATGTCCACAGTCTTTGACTTCTGATAATGAAAAGTATCGATTCTGAAAGTCTGTCTGGGTAAAGTCAATGCACAGCAGTTGAGATGTTTGGCATCTAAAGTGAGTTTGTTGTATCTTGGGTATAAGGGGTTTTTTGATGAAATGAATCAGTGCCTGTTATGTTGAAGATTGGGTGGTGTCAAGAGTGCTGAAGAGCAACTGTGATTCATGTATTTCTGGAAAATGCAGTTTCATATGAATGTTTAATGAATGGTGGTTGATATTGGGTTGGAGATATGGCTGTTTAGTTTTTCTTGTTGTTTTGGTGTAAAAGTGTTTTGTCAAGGTGGTGATTGCTGGGAGTTGATGGATCTTTGAGTACAGTTGGCTGATGTGTGAGGCAGGATGAAAATTTTATTTCTATGCAAAGGTTGGTTGGTAGTTATCAAGTGGATTGGATGGGAGTGGGCCAATGCTTTCGTACAGAACTGAATGCCAGACATGTTGAGTTGGGGCTGCAATAAAAGTACATCTGTTACGTTGTGCAGGAGATCATGTTTGTTAAGCAGCCAGAGATAGTTTTGAGAACTCTATTTTAGAGGGTTTATGGTTTCATGTTTGCATTTAATAAAATTGAAGAATAGGTTGACAAGGCATAATTCTGAGTGGAACAAATATTATCATCTGTAGAGAATAAGTTTATCTTTAATCATTTATAAACCTTCCAATTCACTAAGCTTTTCCAGCTTCAAAATTTTTTAAAGCAAACAGCTATTCTATATTACTTGAGGCTTCTTAGCTTTTCTGATATTGGCTGCTTATTCTAAATTATCCTTTTCGTTAAAGAATATGTTAATCTCATTATTGATCTGCCTTTTCATATTCTAACCTTTTCGAAAGTTCATGGAGACACTTAATATGTATGCTGCATTTATGTACATTGCTTTACATGTTGGTTGATTTCAGCATTTTACTTCAGCCTTTGGAATGAACTGAAAGCATGTTTTTCTTCACATGTGTTTTCTTCATAATTGTCCTCTTCATTAGTAGAAATGCGTGTATTCCTTTTCTTTTCTTTCATACTTGTGAGATGTTTCCTGCATTAGCGAGGTAGTGTCAGGATCAGATGAAGAAAAGATCTGTTTGTTTACATCCATTCTCTAGCTGTCACAAGTAATGCACCAAAACCATGATCCCTGTATCCTTAACCAGGCACCACAGAGCTTTCCATGGTCCTCCCTAACTGCTTCATAAGCCTACATTCCTTCCATTGACAAAACATCACCTCCTCTTTACTACATCACTCCAATTCACTCTATCCCATGCACACCTTTCACCTTCCCATGCATATAAAATCTTGTTCTATACGTATACATAACATACAGTTTCCTGTACTTACACCACTGTTTGGCAATAAACTACATACCCATATCCCTGTATTTTTTCATACATTCTAGTTTCAAGTCTCCAATAGCAGCACTCAAACCTTTGCTAATATATAAAGTTATTTATTTATTAATTTATTATACTTTGTTGCTGTTTCCCGCATTAGCGAGGTAGTGCAAGGGAACAGATGGAAGAATGGCCCAACCCACCCACATACACTTGCATATACATAAACACCCACACATGCACGTATACATACCTATACATTTCAACGTATACATACATATACATACAAAGACATATATTCACATGTACATATTAATACTTACTGCCTTCATCCATTCCCATCACTACCACGCCACACATGAACTGGCACCCACCTCCCCGCCACGCACGCGAGGTAACACTAGGAAAAGACTGCAAAGGCCACATTCGGTCACACTCAGTCTGTAGCTGTCATGTGTAATGCACCGAAACCACAGCTGCCTTTCCACATCCAGGCCCCACAAAAGTTTCCTAATATATTCTATTTTTATAATATTATCTGTCAAAAGTTCTAAGTATGTTTATTCATGCAAAATCTTTCACCAGATATTTTTCACTACTACTACTACACCAAATTTTGAGTTAGCCTCAGAATAATGCTAAAGTCATTAATTTAAAAATCCCACTTAATGATTTGTTTATTAAGTAAAGGAAGAGGTTATCATATGCTTGCATAAAGAAATAGGCATGTGAAAAGAGTTAGCATTAAGAAGTATACACTAGGGGGAAATCTGAAGGGTGTGAAAAGAAAAACTGTATATTCAAAGCATATTATGAATTAGAAGAAGTTTTTTAATCTTAAGATTTAGCAGTGCTTACCAATGTAAAAGAGACCATGGGGGGAACTTTTGAGTATAGACCTTAAAATTACATAAAAATGAAAATAAATGCCACTCCCCCCAAAAAAAATCTTCCAAGGGCAACCAAGGCTGTCTGATTTTGCTTGTCAATAAATTGTGTAACTTAAAACTGCTTACATCATAAACATCAACACAATGTGATCTTAATCTTTACATTGTTTCTTAGATTTTACTATTACCCACTGACAATAATGAACACAGTCAAGAAAGAGGCAATACTTCCAAAGAAAACAGTGCAGTACATCTCATGCACATCCATAATAATATTTTGTCATAATGGCTTATAGCATGATGAGAGAGAAAATAAAAAGATACCGAAAACAGTCCATAAAATCTTTTTATACCAGAACTGAGATGGAAGTAAAAAAAAAAAAAAAAAAAAAAAAAAAAAAAGGACTACTGCATACTAACACATCATGAAAACTGACATTGACTGCCAATTATAAATTGAATTCATATGTCTACCATGTGCAGAGTGACTGGGTATAAAAACCTAGTTATAAAGGGGACCACCTCACAAACAAGTATTGTTTGTGTGTGTATGAATTTCATATAAGGTGTGTACTGTATAAACAAACATGTTAGCCCCAAGAAGAGAAACAAATATGGAGAGGGGAAGTATAAGTTTTACATTTCAACATATACATACATATAAATACACAGACATTAATATCCACATGTACATATTAATACTTACTGCCTTCATCAATTTCCCCGTCACTACCCCACCACACATGAACTGGCACCCACCTCCCCACCATGCCTGCGAGGTAGCACTAAGAAAAGACAGAAAATTTATGGACTGTTCTAGGTATCTTTACATTTTCTCTCTCATCATGCTATAAGCCATTATGACAAAATGTTATTATGGATGTGCATGAGATGTACTGCACTGTTTTCTTTGGAAGTATTGCCTCTTTCTTGTTTGTCTTCATTATTGCCAGAGGGTAATAGTAAAATCTGAGAAACAATGTAAAGATTAAGATCACATTGTGTTGATGTTCATGATGTAAGCAGTTATACATTACACAAAATATTGACATGCAAAATCAGACAACTTGGTTGCACGTGGAAGAATTTTTTTGGGAGGCATTTATTTTCATTCTTATATAGTTTTAAGGTCTATACTCAAAAGTTCCTCTGTGGTCTCTTTTACATTTGTAAGCACCGCTAAATCTTAAGATTAAAACCCTTCATCCATTTCACAATATGCTTTAAATATAGTTTTTCTTTTCACGCCCTTCAGATTTCCCCTCTGGTGTATACTTCTTAATGCTTACTCTTTTCACATCCTATTTCTTAATACAGGCATATGATAACCTCTTCCCTTATTAAATAAAGAAATCATTAAGTGGGATGTTTTAAATTAATGACTTCAGCATGATTCTGAGGCCAACTTAAAATTTGGTGTTGTAGTAGTGAAAAATATCTGGTGAAAGATTTTGCACGAATAAACATACTCTGAACTTAGGACAGATAACATTAGAAAAATAGAATATATATTAGGAAATTTTTGTGAGGCCTGGATGTGGAAAGGGAGCTGTGGTTTTGGTGCATTACATGTGACAACTAAAAACTGAGTGTGAATGAATGTGGCCTTTCCTGTCTTTTCCTAGTGCTACCTCACGTGCACGGTGGGGAGGGGGCTGCCAGTTCATGTGTGGCGGGTTAGTGATGGGAATGGATGAAGGCAGTAAGAATTAGTATGAACATGTGTATATATGTGTGTGTATGTCTATGTATGTATACGTTGAAATGTATTCCTATTGAGGAAAAATTTATAATTCCCCTCTCCGTATTTGTTAGTCTTCTTGGGGCCAACGTGTTTATTTATACAGTATGCACCTCATATCAAATTCATACACACAGGTGGTTTCCTTTATAAGTAGGTTTTTTATACCAGTCACTGTGCACATGATAGACATATGAATTCAATTCATAATTGGCAGTGAATGTCAGTTTTCATGATGTGTTAGTGTGCAGTAGTCCTTTATTTTTTCACTTCCATCTCAGTTCTGGTATAAAAAATTTTATGGACTGTTCTAGGTATCTTTTTATTTTCGTTCTCATCATGCTACAAGCCATTATGACAAAATATTATTATGGATGTGCATGACATGAACTGCACTGTTTTCTTTGTAAGTATTGCCTCTTTCTTGTTTGTCTTCATTATTGTCAGAGGGTAATAGTAAAATCTGAGAAACAATGTAAAGATTAAGATCACAATGTGTTGATGTTTATGATGTAATTTCTTTATACAAGCATATGATAACCTCTTCCCTTATTAAATAAAGAAATCATTAAGTGGGATGTTTTAAATTAATGACTTTAGCATTCATTATTCTGAGGCCAACTTAAAATTTGGTGTTGTAGTAGTGAAAAATATCTCATGAAAGCTTTTTCATGAATAAACATACTCTGAACTTGGGACAGATAATATTATAAAAATAATTTTTTTTTTTTTTTTTTTTTTTTTGCTTTGTCGCTGTCTCCCGCGTTTGCGAGGTAGCACAAGGAAACACACGAAAGAAATGGCCCAACCCACCCCCATACACATGGATATACATACGTCCACACACAAATATACATACCTACACAGCTTTCCATGGTTTACCCCAGACGCTTCACATGCCCTGATTCAATCCACTGACAGCACGTCAACCCCAGTATACCACATCGATCCAATTCACTCTATTCCTTGCCCTCCTTTCACCCTCCTGCATGTTCAGTCCCCGATCACACAAAATCTTTTTCACTCCATCTTTCCACCTCCAATTTGGTCTCCCACTTCTCCTCGTTCCCTCCACCTCCAACACATATATCCTCTTGGTCAATCTTTCCTCACTCATTCTCTCCATGTGCCCAAACCATTTCAAAACACCCTCTTCTGCTCTCTCAACCACGCTCTTTTTATTTCCACACATCTCTCTTACCCTTACGTTACTTACTCGATCAAACCACCTCACACCACACATTGTCCTCAAACATCTCATTTCCAGCACATCCATCCTCCTGCGCACAACTCTATCCATAGCCCACGCCTCGCAATCATACAACATTGTTGGAACCCCTATTCCTTCAAACATACCCATTTTTGCTTTCCGAGATAATGTTCTTGACTTCCACACATTCTTCAAGGCTCCCAGGATTTTCGCCCCCTCCCCCACCCTATGATCCACTTCCGCTTCCCTGGTTCCATCCGCTGCCAGATCCACTCCCAGATATCTAAAACACTTCAACTTCCTCCAGTTTTTCTCCATTCAAACTTACCCCCCAATTGACTTGACCCTCAACCCTACTGTACCTAATAACCTTGCTCTTATTCACATTTACTCTTAACTTTCTTCTTTCACACACTTTACCAAACTCAGTCATCAGCTTCTGCAGTTTCTCACATGAATCAGCCACCAGCGCTGTATCATCAGCGAACAACAACTGACTCACTTCCCAAGCTCTCTCATCCCCAACAGACTTCATACTAGCCCCTCTTTCCAAAACTCTTGCATTCACCTCCCTAACAACCCCATCCATAAACAAATTAAACAACCATGGAGACATCACACACCCTTGCCGCAAACCTACATTCACTGAGAACCAATCACTTTCCTCTCTTCCTACACGTACACATGCCTTACATCCTCGATAAAAACTTTTCACTGCTTCTAACAACTTGCCTCCCACACCATATATTCTTAATACCTTCCACAGAGCATCTCTATCAACTCTATCATATGCCTTCTCCAGATCCATAAATGCTACATACAAATCCATTTGCTTTTCTAAGTATTTCTCACATACATTCTTCAAAGCAAACACCTGATCCACACATCCTCTACCACTTCTGAAACCACACTGCTCTTCCCCAATCTGATGCTCTGTACATGCCTTCACCCTCTCAATCAATACCCTCCCATATAATTTACCAAAAATGCAGTTGAGTGGGAGATGTATAAAAGAAAGAGACAGGAGGTCAAGAGAAAGGTGCAAGGGGTGAAAAAGAGGGCAAATGAGAGTTGGGGTGAGAGAGTATCATCAAATTTTAGGGAGAATAAAAAGATGTTCTGGAAGGAGGTAAATAAAGTGCGTAAGACAAGGGAGCAAATGGGAACTTCAGTGAAGGGCGCAAATGGGGAGGTGATAACAAGTAGTGGTGATGTGAGAAGGAGATGGAGTGAGTATTTTGAAGGTTTGTTGAATGTGTTTGATGATAGGGTGTTTTGGTCGAGGTGGTGTGCAAAGTGAGAGGGTTAGGGAAAATGATTTGGTAAACAGAGAAGAGGTAGTAAAAGCTTTGCGGAAAATGAAAGCCGGCAAGGCAGCAGGTTTGGATGGTATTGCAGTGGAATTTATTAAAAAAGGGGGTGACTGTATTATTGACTGGTTGGTAAGGTTATTTAATGTATGTATGACTCATGGTGAGGTGCCTGAGGATTGGCGGAATGCGTGCATAGTGCCATTGTACAAAGGCAAAGGGGATAAGAGTGAGTGCTCAAATTACAGAGGTATAAAGATAGAATATATTAGGAAATTTTTGTGGGGCCTGGATGTGGAAAGGGAGCTGTGGTTTCCGTGCATTACACATGACTGCTAAAGACTGAGTGTGAACGAATGAGGCCTTTGCTGTCTTTTATTAGTGCTACCTCGCATGCACGGTGGGGAGGGGGCTGCCAGGTCATGTGTGGTGGGTTAGTGATGGGAATGGATGAAGGTAGTAAGTATTAATATGTACATGTGTATATATGTCTGTGTATGTCTATGTATGTATATGTTGAAATGTATTGCTATTGAGGAAAAATTTATAATTCCCCTCTCCACATTTATTAGTCTTCTTGGGGCCAACGTGTTTATTTATACAGTATGCACCTTATATCAAATTCATACACACACAAACAATATTTTTTTGTGAGGTGGTTCCCTTTATAACTAAGTTTTTATACACAGTCACTGTGCACATGGTAGACATATGAAGTCAATTCATAATTGGCAGTGAATGTCAGTTTTCATGATGTGTTAGTGTGCAGTAGTCCTTTTTTTTCACTTCCATCTCAGTTCTGGTATAAAATATTTTATGGATTGTTCTAGTTGTCTTTTATTTTCTCTCTCATCATGCTATAAGCCATTATGACAAAATATTATTATGGATGTGCATGAGATGAACTGCACTGTTTTCTTTGTAAGTATTGCCTCTTTCTTGTTTGTCTTCATTATTGTCAGAGGGTAATAGTAAAATCTGAGAAACAGTGTAAAGATTAAGATCACAATGTGTTGATGTTTATGATATAAGCGGTTATACGTTACACAATTTATTGACACGCAAATTCAGACAGCCTTGGTTGCACATGGAAGAATTCTTTTGGGGAGAGGCATTTATTTTCATTTTTATATACTTTTAAGGTCTATACTCAAGTTCCTCTGTGGTCTCTTTTACATTGGTAAGCACTGCTAAATCTTAAGATTAAAACCATTCATCCTTTCATGCCTTTAACAATATATTTTAAAAATACAGTTTTTCTTTTCACACCCTTCAGATTTCCCCCCGGTGTATACTTCTTAATGCTTACTCTTTTCACATTCCTATTTCTTTATGGAAGCATATGATAACCTCTTCCCTTACTAAATAAACAAATCATTAAGTGGGATGTTTTAAATTAATGACTTTAGCATTATTCTGAGGCTAACTCAAAATTTGGAGTTGTAGTAGTGAAAAATATCTGGTGAAAGATTTTGCATGAATAAACATACTTTGAACTTGGGACAGATAATATTATAAAAATAGATTATATTAGGAAAGATTTTTATGGGGCCTGGATGTGGAAAGGGAGGTGTGGTTTCGATGCATTACACATGACAGCTAAAGACAGTGTTAACGAATGTGGCCTTTGCTGTCTTTTCCTTGTGCTACCTCATGTGCACGGCAGGGAGGGGGGTGCCAGTTCATATATGGCAGGGTAGTGAAGGGAATGGATGAAGGCAGTAAGTATTAATATGTACATGTGTATATATCTCCGTGTATGTGTATATATGTTTACGATGAAATTTATTGCTATTGACGAAAAATATTTTACTTCCCCTCTCCATATTTGTTTCTTTTCTTAGGGCCAACATGTTTGTTTTATACAGTATACACCTTATATCAAATTTATACACACATAAACAATACTTGTTTGTGAGGTGGTTCCCTTTATAACTAGGTTTTTAAACCCAGTCACTGTGCACATGGTAGACATATGAATTCAATTCATAATCTGCAGGGAATGTAAGTTTTCATGATGTGTTAGGGTGCAGTAGTCTTTTTTTTTTTTTTTACTTCCCTCTCTATTCTGGTATAAAAAATTCTATGGACTGTACTTGGTATAAGCCATTATGACAAAATATTATTATGGATGTGCATGAGACGTACTGCACTGTTTTCTTTGGAAGTATTGCCTCTTTCTTGTTTGTCTTCATTATTGTCCAAGGGCAATAGTAAAATCTGAGAAACAATGTAAAGATTGTGATCACATTGTGTTGATGTTTATGATGTAAGCAGTTTTAAGTTACACGATTTATTGACATGCAAAATCAGACAGCCTTGTTTGTGTGTGTATGAATTTTATATAAGGTGTGTACTGTATAAACAAACACGTTGGCACCAAGAAGACAACAAATATGGAGAGGGAACTATAAATTTTTCCTCAATAGCTTTTCAATGAAAAATACTTAAATTTTTCATTTATTTGAAATGTTAAAGAAAACCTCATGTCAGAGAGTAAGCTGTCACATATAGGCTTTTTCTTTCATGTAAAGGACAATATCTCAATTACTAAAAAATACAAGTTCATAATAATCTTAGTTACTGTTCAGCAGGGAAGGCAGGAGATTTTCAGGAATAAGTCATCCATCAGTTGGCTAAAGCTAAGTTTTGACTTACACATGACACCAAAATTAGAAAAAATATGCTGTATAACATTTAATTACAAAAGCTAAACTTACCATTTCTACAAAGTGCATCAATATTGTATATTGTTAGTACTGTAAGGCATCCAGGTTTTGACCAATTGGTGAGATGAGGTGTGTTTGTTTGCAAATTTTCTGAATTTCGAGGACCTTTGTCACATACAAAAGAAAGAAAACTTTTATGTGTAGAGTTCATAATGTTTATGTACCTGCTCTTATCTTTTTTATTTGTATAAATATAAATGATCAGAATATTTATAGCTATTGATACTACTTAAGACTAAGTAAAAAAAAATAATGTGAAATCATGTAATTTTATAAAGCAAAGCTTACAAATGACAGATTATCCAAAATGGACTACTATGAAACTTACCATGCTAAAATTTGCTACAGTAAGCAAGCTAAGAGGGTTCATTGTCAGATATGTCAAGGTAATGTGCTCTTCATGTGCAAGCTTTTGCGGAATTCTTACACTGTTTTTAATCTAAACAAAAATGGTAGAAATCACTTTGATATTAAAGTAAATGATACATCTGAGCAGAAGGATTGAAATCAAAAGCCTGATGTTACTAGCATCACATTCAATTGACAATTTAAAATTCTGATTCTGAATAAATTTAACCAGTTCCTTAAGCTAATAAGTGCTAATACATGTAGTGCACATGAAGAAAAGAGATGCAGAATAAATCTATACACAATATGATATTGAATAATAAAAAAATATACTTTATGTTGGTATGGGAGGGTGTTAACCGATAGAGGTCAAGCCTTGGATGGCAGCACGGATCTTCACTGTTTATGGTTTTTAATAGACATGATTTCACACATTCCACATATAACTTTTCTGTAAATTTTGTTATACTGAAGTTTTTTCTATTATTATTTTCAGTGACTGATATGAGACAGGCAGATAACCTGCCCTATTCAAGACCATCTTCAATGAAAGAAAAAACTAAAAGAATAAGAAAGCAGAAATTAAATCAGGGCTCTACAAGTAACTCTAATAGGGAGAATGATCATTTGAAGAAAGACACATGAAGGAAGAGTTGCCAGTCTTCACACAAAAGCTGTAGGAAGGAAGCAGCAGCTGAATGTCTGGCATGGTCCAAACCATGGGAGTAGGGATACTGTATACAGCTACAAGGACAAAGAGAAGCAGCATCACTGCATACAGAAAGGGAAGACTGAAGGGAGGTGATGCCATGAGAATTAAGAGAGAGGTAGAGGATGAGCCTCGCCAGATTCACGTGAGTATTCTATACTTGGATGAATAAAACCCCAGTAGATATGAAACAGCTGTTATACGCAGAAAAATAATTACATAATTATACAACACTCAGTTTTTGGGAATCAAGCTTTGTTATGTTGATTATGTAGGGTTTTCATGGCAGAGTGGAGGACATGGTTATGTCCAGCATGTTCATATTTTAACATGGTTGAATTGCAGTGTTTTGAAATTTAACATAAGTAAATCAATATTTCTTAGAAAGAAATGTAGGAAGAAACAGCATTTTAGAGACAAGACATAATGTAATGTAAATGAAATTCAGATATCTTTTCTTCAAAAAATATTAGTAATAATACAAGAGAAATAGTTTCTTTTAGTGTATAACTGACTACAATGATTTTATATGAATAATAATTATGTAGATTATTAGGTTCATCACATCTGTGGATAATTTACTACCACCAGCCATGAAAGTGTCACAGCACAATGAAAGGGTTAAATGCATTAATACTGTAGTATATTACTCTTCCAGTAACAATCATAGCCAACAATCAGCATTGGTAGCATTAATACAAAGTAATTAAATCATAAAATGAGATGAGCTCCACTATTAACCTTGATGGTGGTGTAAAAGCCCAGGAACACTTCATAATGAAATAATGTAATACTTTACATTATAGCATCAAACTTAAATTGTTCTAAGTTAAACCAGATATGTATTTCTCATTTTCAGGAATATATTGTAAGAAGGAAGCACGATAAATTTTGCCCTATATCTACAGGGTAACAATCTTTGTTATTTTTGTCAGTTCATCATATATCATATGCAATGCAACCATTCTTAAAATTTTCCCTTCAGTACTACGGACAACTATCCAAGGGTTTGGACTTCACAGTTTTTTCAGAAAGTTTTTTTTCTAGACTTCCATCAATCTCCTCTAATAATATAAACATGAGTAACTCTTTTCATTTACCTTTACAGATATATACTCCAGCATGTGGATACTGCACTTCCTTGATCTTAAGAACACCCCTTGTGGTTGTTCTGATGGGGCCTCTCCTCCCCACCTGGCGACCTTCAAACCACCAAGTGATCTTCGAGCGATCAAAGCGTCGTACAGGACACTTAATCTTTAATTTTACGCCTCGAAATACTGTAGCCTTCCCACCAACCTGTCTCATAAAGATAAATGAGCTTAGACAACAGTTATGACATATAACAAAAAAGAAAAAAAAGTAAATTCACCATTAAAACCAAATGGAAGGCTATTGTCTCCTGAAATTTATAATGTGAAATTGCATATTGTAGTAATAAGAATCCATACTTTTAACAAGCATGATTCACCCCTCTTTTCATACACACACACACACATTATATATATATATATATATATATATATATATATATATATATATATATATATATATATATATATAGATGTTTTGGAAAGGATCACAATTTTGCGTGTGATCAAGCATATTCCTATGAGTCCATGGGGAAAATGAACACAATAAGTTCCCAAGTGCATTTTCATGTAATAATCACATCATCAGGGGAGATACGAGAGAAATATAACAGTTAGTTGACATACAATGAAGACATAGCTAGGACGCCATTTGGTAAAGATGCGATTGTCCAAGACAGACAACGAGCGTATTATAAACTTATTATGTGGACAAGAAGGTGAATTGTTTACAAATTTTATCAACAATAAAGTTATCCAATTTGTATAGACCATCACTAATATTAAAGTCATAATTCTTTGTGTATTTAATGATAGAAGATTCAATATTTCTCGTGGTAATAGAGTTAGAGTCGATAACTGAGATGGCATTACTCCAGTCAATACAATGATCATAGTTTTTGACGTGATTAAACAAGGCATTTGTTTCTTGTCCCGTTATTATACTATATTTGTGTTGCTCAAGGCTAACAGAAAGATCCTTACCAGTCTGCCCATCATAAAACTTATCTTAATTTCTACATGGCACTTTATAGATGCTCCCATGAAAATTTTCTGGTGAATTCCTGATTAAGATAGTCTTTATAGTATTATTGTTGCTGAAGGCAACATTTACATTAAAGGATTTAAGCAACACGGGAACTAAAGTAAAATTATTATTAAAAGAGAGAACAAAAAGATTCTTGGTGTCAGTGGGAGGTTTGGGCTCAACTCTGTAAAATGATTGCTAATTTAAGGGATTTGTCACTGAAAGATCTAGGGTACTTTAACTTAGATCCAATGGAGTATATTTTCTCAAACTCATCGTCGATATACTCTGGACTGCAAATACTTAATGCCCTAAGGAACATAGATTGAGATGATGATGATTTAACTCTTGTCATGTTGATATGAGTGATAATGGATATATGAGCATACATTGGTAGGTTTTCTGTATATGCTAAACTTAAACTTGCTTCCTTGCCTATGGATCATGCAATCTAAAAATGGTAACATACCATTATTTTCGCTTTCTACGGTAAATTTGATGGAAGGTACTAAATTGTTAAGTACGGGGAGAAATATATGTAAATTTTTATTTGTTGGCCAAACACAAAGAACATCATCTACATACCTAAACCAAATTGCATTAAAAGGTAAGATATTCTTTATTAATTTAGTTTCAGAAAATTCCATATAAAGATTACTTAGGTGAAAGAGGGTTACCCATTGCCATACCAAATTTTTGAGCATAGTAATCTCCATTGAAGTGAAATACACAGTCTTTTATACACAATTCTATCAGTTAAATGAAAACATACTTTGAAACAGGTAACTGAATATCATCCAAGACATCAAATGAATATTCTAAAAGGTCATCAACTCGAACTTTTGTGAAAAGTGAGGAAACATCAAAGCTAACAAGTTTGAAATCAAAATTAACCTTGATATTGTTAAGCTTGTTAACTAAATCCACATTGTTCATGATGTTAGAATTTGATATCTTACCCACTAAAGGGCTTAATAAAGAAACTAACCTTTTTGACAATTTATATGTGATGGAGCCTACTGAACTCACTATAAGGTCTTGCTTGAAAATTTTGTTTATGTGTTTCGATAAGTCCATACATACATATATGGCAATGAAGGGGACAAAGATGACAAACTTTTGATAGGAGATCCATTACCTTTCAACAACAATTTCAGTTTTTTATTGAAATGGGAATTTACTGCTTCTAGGGGATTCTTACTGAGTTTAGAATATGTTGTGTCATCATTTAAAAGATCATTCATTTTAGATAAATAATTATTTTCTCCATAATCACAACAGTGTTAGCTTTATCTGCTTTAGTAAAATGTATATCATTGTCTTTTTTTAAGGTGTTAATAGCTCTTATAAATCTTTTAAGGCAATTAGATTCCACTGGTTTTGACAAACTGGTATACAGATATTAATTTCATGATTAGTTAGATTATTGTATTTCTCTAAATTGCAAAAAGACTTTGTGACATCAACACAGCTAGCTTCCCTGTTAGAACACACAAAACTTAATCCATACCCTAAGGCACTCAAGGAATCCTTATCTAGTTTATTGGTCAGGTTTATCACAAAAGAAGGGTTTGTGTTCTTAGTCTAGTTGCTGTTTTTAATAAGGTGGTCCAACTTACAATTTAGCTTCATTTGCAGCCTATTGCATTCATTCCTTGATCTATTATAGCAATAGTCCCACATCCTGTTCTTCCGATATGTTGGTATAGCCATTTGAAAGGCACGTTTCCTCTCTTTTGTAATATGAAAAGCCTCCTCCATTTCAATCTTCTTTAATTCAATATATTTCTTTAAAATGATGTTTTTTTTATTGGTCAAATGGCCGGCCAGACAGCTGCAACAATCGCTGGGGTAGGACAGATCTTGGCATCACTTGTTCATCAAGGCTTTTTCTAAGGAATCCTAATTGTAACTTCAGTTGATGGGCCTTGATTAATGATTTGGAGAAAGCAGTAACAAAAGGAGAAAGTCCTGGACAGCTTGTAGAGAAGTAATAGAAGAGCCGTGTGGAATCCATGTGGAATATACTTGATCACATGCAAAATTGAGATCCTTTCCAACTGGATTCCACACAGCTCTTCTATTACTTCACTACAAGCTGTCCTGGACTTTCTCCTTTTGTTACTGCTTTCTCCAAATCATTAATCAAGGCCCATCAACTGAAGTTACAATTAGGATTCCTTAGGAAAAGCCTTGATGAACAAGTGATGCCAAGATCTGTCCTACCCCAGCGATTGTTACAGCTGTCTGGCCAGTCATTTGACCAATAATAAAACATCATTTTAAAGAAATGTATTGAACTGAAGAATGAAATGGAGGAGGCTTTTCGTATTACAAGAGAGAGGAAACGTGCCTTCCAAATGGCTATACCGACATATCGGAAGAACCAGATGTTGGACTATTGCTATAATAGATCAAGGAATGAACGCAATAGGCTACAAATGAAACTAAAATGTAAGCTGGACATTATCAAAACAGCGACTGGACTAAGAACACAAACCCCTCTCGTGATAAACCTGTCCAACAAACAAATAGATAAGGATTCCTTGTGTGCCTTAGGCTATGGATTCAGTTTTGTGAGCTCTAACAGGAAAGCTAGCTGTGTTGATATCACAGAGTCTTTTGGCAATTTAGAGAAATACAGTAATCTAACTGATTGTGAAATTAATATCTGTAAGGGTTTAGTGTATGCCAATTTGTCAAAACCAGTGGAACCTAATTGCCCTAAAAGATTTATAAGAGCTATTAACACCTTAAAAAGACAATGATATACATATTACTAAAGCAGATAAAGCTAACACTGTTGTGATTATGAACAAAAGTAATTATTTATCTAAAAAGAATGATCTTTTAAATGATGACACAACATATTCTAAACTCAGTAAGAATCCCCTAGAAGCAATTACCATTTCAATAAAGAACTGATATTGTTGTTGGAAGGTGATGGTTCTCTTATCAAAAGTTTGTCATCTTTGTCCCCTTCATTGCCATATATGTATGGACTTATTAAAACACATAAACAAAATTTTCCAGCAAAACCTAGAGTGAGTTCAGTAGGCTCCATCACATATAAATTGTCAAAAAAGGTTAGTTTCTTTATTAAGCCCTTTAGTGGGTAAGATATCAAATTCTATATTATAAGAAAAATGTAGATTTAGTTAACAATTAGTTAACAAGCTTAACAATATCAATGTTAATTTTGACTTCAAACTTGTTGGCTTTGATGTTTCCTCACTTTACACACAAATTCGAGTTGATGACATTTTAGAATATTTATTTGTCTTGGATGATATTCAGTTACCTGTTTCAAAGTTTGTTTTCACTGAACTGATAAAATTGTGTATAAAAGACTGTGTATTTCAATTCAACGGAGATTATCATGCTCAAAAATTTGGTATGGCAATGGGTAACCCTCTTTCACCTGTACTAAGTAATCTTTATATGGAATTTTCTGAAACTAAATTAATAAAGAATATCTTACCTTTTAATGCAATTTGGTTTAGGTATGTAGATGATGTTCTTTGTGTTTGGCCAACAAATAAAAATTTACATATATTTCTCCCCTTACTTAACAATTTAGTACCTTCCATCAAATTGACTGTAGAAAATGAAAATAATGGTATGCTACCATTTTTAGATTGCATGATCCATAGGCAAGGAAGCAAGTTTAAGTTTAGCATATACAGAAAACCTACCAATGTATGCTCATATATCCATTATCACTCATATCAACATGACAAGAGTTAAATCATCATCATTTCAATCTATGTTCCTTAGGGCATTAAGTATTTGCAGTCCAGAGTATATCGACAATGAGTTTGAGAAAATATACTCTATTGGATCTAAGTTAAAGTAACCTAGATCTTTCATTGATAAATCCCATATATTAGCAAAGAAATCATTTTATAGAGTTGAGCCCAAACCTCCCACTGACACCAAGAATCTTTTTGTTCTCTCTTTTAATAATAATTTTACTTTAGTTCCCGTGTTGCTTAAATCCTTTAATGTAAATGTTGCCTTCAGCAACAATAATACTATAAAGACTATCTTAATCAGGAATTCACCAGAAAATTCTCACGGGAGCATCTATAAAGTGCCATGTAGAAATTAAGGTAAGTTTTATGTTGGGCAGACTGGTAAGGATCTTTCTGTTAGCCTTGAGCAACACAAATATAGTATGAGAACAGGACAAGATACAAATGCCTTGTTTAATCACGTTAAAAACTATGATCATTGTATTGACTGAAGTAATGCCATCTCAGTTATAGACTCTAACTCTATTACCACAAGAAATATTGAATCTTCTATTACTACATACACAAAGAATTATAATCTTAATATTAGTGATGGTCTATACAAATTGGATAACTTTATTGTTGATAAAATTTGTAAACACCTTCTTGACCACATAAGTTTGTGATACGCTCATTGCTTGTCTTGGACAATCGCATGTTTACCAAATGGTGTCCTAGCAACATCTCTTCGTTGTATATCAACTGACATATTTCTCTCTTCTGCCTCCCCTGATGATGTGATTATTACATGAAAGTGCACTTGGGAACTAATCGTGTTTCATTTTCCCCGTGGACTCACACGAATATATTTTTCTTTCATACTATAGCACGGGCATGAGAAAGATCATGAGAGGCAAGTGTTTTGGGAGCAGCTGAGTGTGTTAGCAGTTTTGATGCACGAGACTGGGTTATAGTGATGGGTGATTTGAATGCAAAGGTGAGTAATGTGGCAGTTGAGGGAAGAACTGGTGTACATGGTGTTCAGAGTTGTAAATGGAAATAGTGAAGAGCTTGTAGATGTGTCTGGAAAAGGATTGGTAATTGGGAATACCTGGCTTAAAAAGAGATATACATATGTAAGTGGGAGAGATCGCCAGAAAGCGTTTTTGGATTATGTGTTGATTGATAGGTGCGTGAAAGAGAGACTTTTGGATGTTAATGTGCTAAGAGGTGCAACTAGAGGGATGTCCGATCATTATCTTGTGGATGCGAGGGTGAAGATTTGTAGAGGTTTTCAGAAAAGGAGAGAATATTGGGGTGAAGAGAGTGGTGAAAGTGTGTGTTTGGGAAGATTTGTGTGAGGAAGTACCAGGAGAGACTGAGTGCAGAATGGAAAAAGGTAAGAACAAAGGACATAAGGGTAGTGGGGGAGGAATGGGATGTATTTAAGGGAAGCAGTGATGGCTTGTGCAAAAGATGCTTGTGGCATGAGAAGCATGGGAGGTGGACAGATTAGAAAGGGTAGTGAGTGGTAGGATGAAGAAGTAAGATTATTAGTGAAAGAGAAGAGAGAGGCATTTGGATGATGTTTGCAGGGAAGTAATGCAAATGAGTGGGAGATGTATAAAAGAAAGAGGCAGGAGGTCAAGAGGTGAAAAAGAGGGCAAATGAGAGTTGGGGTGGCAGAGTATCATTGAATTTTAGGGAGAATATAAAGATGTTTTGGAAGGAGGTAAATAAAGTGCATAAGACAAGAGAACAAATGGGATCATTGGTGAAGTGGGCTAATGGGGAGGCAATAACAAGTAGTGGTGATGTGAGAAGGAGATGGAGTCAGTATTTTGCAAGTTTGTTAAATGTTTTAGATAGAGTGGCAGATATATAGGGTGTTTTGGTTGAGGTGGTGTGTGAAGTGAGAGGGATAGGTAGAATGATCTGGTAAAGAGGAGAATTAGTGAAGCTTTGCGGAATATGAAAGCCAGCAGGTTTGGATGGTATTGCAGTGGAATTTATTAAAAAAGGGGTGATTGTGTTGTTGATTGGTTGGTAAGGATATTTATTGTATGTATGGCTCATGGTGAAGTGCCTGAGGATTGGCTGAATGCATGCATAGTGCCATTGTGCAAAGGCAAAGGGGATAAGGTGAGTGTTCAAATTACAGAGGTATAAGTTAGTTGAGTATTCCTGGGAAATTATACGGGAGGGTATTGATTGAGAGGGTGAAGGTATGTACAGAGCATCAGATTGGGGAAGAGTAGTGTGGTTTCAGAAGTGGTAGAGGATGTGTGGATCAGGTGTTTGCTTTGAAGTATGTATGTGAGAAATACTTAGAAAAACAAATGGATTTGTATGTAGCATTTATGGATCTGGAGAAGGCAGTTGATAGAGATGCTCTGTGGAAGGTATTAAGAATATATGGTATGGGAGGCAAGTTGCTAGAAGTAGTGAAAAGTTTTTATCGAGGATGTAAGGCATGTGTACGTGTAGGAAGAGAGGATGGTGATTGGTTCTCAGTGAGTGATGGTTTGCGGCAGGGGTGCATGAAGTCTCCATGGTTGTTTAATTTGTTTATGGATGAGGTTGTTAGGGAGGTGAATGCAAGAGGTTTGGAGAGAGGGCCAAGTATACAGTCTGTTGTGGATGAGAGGGCTTGGGAAGTGAGTCAGTTGTTGTTCGCTGGTGATACAGCACTGGTGGCTGATTCTTGTGAGAAGCTGCAGAAGCTGGTGACTGAGTTTGGTAAAGTGTGTGAAAGAAGAAAGCTGAGAGTAAATGTGAATAAGAGCAAGGTTATTAGGTACAGTAGGGTTGAGGGTCAAGTCAATTGGGAGGTAAGTTTGAATGGAGAAAAACTGGAGGAAGTAAAGTGTTTTAGATATCTGGGAGTGGATTTGGTAGCAGATGGAACCATTTAAGTGGAAGTGAGTCACAGGGTGGGGGAGGGGGCGAAAGTTCTAGGAGCGTTTAAGATGTGTGGAAGTAAAAAACAATACTTCAGAAAGCAAAAATGTGTATGTTTGAAGGAATAGTTGTTCCAACTATGTTATATGGTTGCGAGGCGTGGGCTATAGATAGAGTTGTGCGGAGGAGGATGGATGTGCTGGAAAGGAGATGTTTGAGGACAACATGTGGTGTGGGGTGGTTTGATCAAGTAAGTAATAATAGGGTAAGAGAGATGTGTGGTAATAAAAAGAGTGTGGTTGAGAGAGCAGAAGAGAGTGTTTTGAAATGGTTTGGGCACATGAAGAGAATGAGTGAGAAAAGATTGACAAAGAGGATATATGTGTCAGAGGTGGAGGGAACGAGGAGAAGTGGGAGACCAAATTGGAGGTAGAAGGATGGAGTGAAAAAGATTTTGAGCAATTGGGGCCTAAACATGCAGGAGGGTGAAAGGCATATAAGGAATAGAGTGAACTGGAATAATGTGGTATACCATGGTGGATGTGCTGTCAATGGATTAAACCAGGGAATGTGAAGTGTCTTGGGTAAACCATGGAATGTTTTGTGGGGCCTGGATGTGGAAAGGGAGCTGTGGTTTCGGTGTACTATACATGACAGCTAGAGACTGAGTGTGAACGAATGTGGCCTTTGGTGTCTTTTCCTAGCGCTACCTCATGCACATGCAGGGGAAGAGGGTTGTCATTTCATGTGTGGCGGGGTGGTGATGGGAATGAATAAAGGCAGCAAGTATGAATTAAGCATGTGTGTATGTATCTGTGTATGTATTTATATGTATACATTGAAATGTATAGGTATGTATATGTGCATGCGTGAACGTGTATGTATATACATGTGTATGTGGGTGGGTTGGGCCATTCTTTCGTCTGTTTCCTTGCGCTACCTTGCTACCTGCAGGAGACAGCAACAAAGTATAATAAATAATGAATATAAATATATTATTTTATTATACTTCGTCGCTGTCTCCTGTGTTTGCGAGGCAGCGCAAGGAAACAGACAAAAGAATGGCCCAACCCACCCACATACATATGTATATACATACATGTCCACACATGCACATATACACACCTATACATTTCAATGTATACATATACATACACAGACATATACATATACACACATACATAATTCATACTTGCTGCCTTTATTCATTCTCGTCACCAACCCGCCACACATGGAATGACAACCCTCTTCCCCTGCACATGCGTGAGGTAGTGCTAGGAAAAGATAACAAAGGCCACATTTGTTCAAACTCAGCCACTAGCTGTCATGTATAATGCACCGAAACCACAACTCCTTTTCCACATCCAGGCCCTATAAAACTTTCCATGGTTTACCCCAGATGCTTCACATGCCCTGGTTCAATCCACTGACAGCACATTGACCCTGGTATCCCACATCGTTACAATTCACTCTATTCCTTGCACGCCTTTCACCCTCCTGGATGTTTAGGCCCCGATCACTCAAAATCTTTTTCACTCCATCCTTCCACCTCCAATTTGGTCTCCCACTTCTCCTCATCCCCTTCACCTCTGACACATATATCCTCTTTGTCAATCTTTCCTCACTCATTCTCTCCATGTGCCCAAACCATTTCAAAACACTCTCTTCTCCTCTCTCAACCACACTCTTTTTATTACCACACATCTCTCTTACCCTATTATTACTTACTCGATCAAACCACCTCATACTGCATATTGTCCTCAAACATCTTATTTCCAACACACCCACCCTCCTCTGCACATCCCTATCTATAGCCCACGCCTCGCAACCATATAACATAGTTGGAACCACTATTCCTTCAAACATACACATTTTTGCTTTCTGAGGTATTGTTTTTTACTTCCACACATCTTCAATGCTCCCAGAACTTTCGCCCCCTCCCCCACCCTGTGACTCACTTCCACTTCCATGGTTCCATCAGCTAGCAAATCCACTCCCAGATATCTAAAACACTTCACTTCCTCCAGTTTTTCTCCATTCAAACTTACCTCCCAGTTGACTTGTCCCTCAACCCTACTGTACCTAATAACCTTGCTCTTATTCACATTTACTCTCAGCTTTCTTCTTTCACACACTTTACCAAACTCAGTCACCAGCTTCTGCAGTTTCTCACATGAATCAGCCACCGCGCTGTATCACCAGCGAACAACAACTGACTCACTTCCCAAGCCCTCTCATCCACAACAGACTGCATACTTGCCCCTCTCCAAACCTCTTGCATTCACCTCCCTAACAACCCCATCCATAAACAAATTAAACAACCATGGAGACATCACACACTCCTGTCGCAAACCTACATTCACTGAGAACCAATCACCATCCTCTCTTCCTACACGTACACATGCCTTACATCCTCGATAAAAACTTTTCACTGCTTCTAACAACTTGCCTCCCACACCATATATTCTTAATACCTTCCACAGAGCATCTCTATCAACTGCCTTCTCCAGATCCATAAATGCTACATACAAATCCATTTGTTTTTCTAAGAATTTCTCACATACATACTTCAAAGCAAATGCCTGATCCACACATCCTCTACCACTTCTGAAACCACACTACTCTTCCCCAATCTGATGCTCTGTACACGCCTTCACCCTCTCAATCAATACCCTCCCGTATAATTTCCCAGGAATACTCAACTAACTTATACCTCTGTAATTTGAACACTCACCTTATCCCCTTTGCCTTTGCACAATGGCACTATGCATGCATTCAGCCAATCCTCAGGCCTCCTCTGTTCCTCCTTTTGGGAAAGTCAAAACTGGAGGGAAGGATTTCCAGTCCCCCTCCCTATTTAGTCACCTTTTACAACACGCAGGGAATACATAAGAAAGAAATTTGTCCTATACACATCTAGATAGCATGGGCAAACCCCACTATGCAATCCCCCTTAACCACATAGCACACCCCTCTCCCTTTAATTGATGGTTAGGCCAGTGTGTTGTCTATGATGGGAGACACCAGATGGTACTTCTATTGTGATGGGATTTAAATAACATTATTAATTACTGGCACCAGATAAGATGGAATGTCTCCATGAAACATGTTATGTCAAATGTAGAGAAAAATTACATGTTAAATAAAATTATATGAACTCCTACTGAAGTATGATTTCACAGGAAACAGCATGACCACCCCCATGACAGGGAGGTAGCACCAGGAAACATATGAAGAGAGGCCATATCCATTCACATCTATCCTTTAGCCATCATGTTTTACACGCCGAAACCACAGCTCCATATCTACATCCAGGCACCACAGACCTTTCCATGGTTTACCCTGGACGTTTCACATGCCATGGTTCAGTCCACTGACGGCACATCAACCCCAGTATACCACATCGTTCCAATTCACTCTATTCTGTGCACGCCTTTCACCCTCCTGCATGTTCAGGCCCCAATAGCTCAAAATCTATTTCACTATAATTACTTCACCTACCTTTAGTGTAAACTTCTTCATAAATTTACTCTGGACGTAGTTTTGGTACACCTGTGACTTAATGACAGAATTTCTTGATTCTTCCTCTCCCTGGCATTCTCTTCGGTTGCACTTCCTGAAGGTACGTGGCTGGTGAGAAGGGCAATCTCTACTAAGTCTTTCTTCTATCTGCCCTTGTGCCATAGTCTGCTGGCACTTCACCTCTCGTCTTTTTATTCCTCCACCACATGGAGCTGAACACTAAATGAGTAAATCACATGTGAATGAATTGTGAACTCAGTGATCAACATGTAAATATGTATTTCAAGAAGTTTCCTAGCCTGAACTTTTTATCACACTATAAACAAGAAATGCAATGCAATTACACTAAAGAAAAACAGCACACAGTACCATTTACCTTTGACCACCGTCCTGGTACCCACTCAGGTGGACAGTCCATAAAATTGCAGTGCTGTTGCCTACGATGTGGTGGTTGTGGACAAAGGTTATCAGGAACTTCTACAGTATTGGTCCCTCCTCTAGTTACCTCATGGATGCACTTCACCTCTCGTGTCTGACCAGGATAATACTTATCAATATTTATATTACACAAACTTACACAAACTCATGTTCCATCATCTTAAGACTGTCATTTTATTTGCACAAACATTCCTTGATTCATGCTCATTCTATTTATACTGCGCTGATTTAATACCAGTAACAAAATTTGAATTCTTTTTCATGTATGCATTGCAGTTTTCATGTTTACATTTTTTTCATGTGGCAAATAGCCCTGGAAACTACTTTAACCCTTGTGCTGTGACAAGTCAGTACACAGGCCGATAATGAAGGCTGCAATGTGCCAGCAAGCTACCAAAATTTTGAAAGTTTTTAAACAGCACCTAATGTTGTATTCACAAGTTGTCCTCCACAAGCACATAGGTCCCCCCTAAAACAATCCCACATAACCAGACTTCATTTGCAAAGCTCAGTACAGACATAAAAGTCTTGGAGGAAGTGTGTTTGTCTCCATGTCCAAATAACCTTGAACCATCAACTTTGTGCAGTACAGGAAGTGGATGCAGTGAACTTAGTGCAAAGAAAAGACATACCTTGAAGTTAAAGCTTGAAAAAGATTATTCAAGTAGTAATAAGGACAACAATTAACCTACACAGACACTGTGCTTCTATTTGTGATGGGAGTTCCAGTAAACATATGTAACCTGCAACCTAGCTCACTTATTCAGGCTTGCCCACCAGCTAAACAAATTAGTCTACCAAAATTTTGGCCCCCCTTTAAGTTTTTACTGATGATATTTGATAAAAATGGGTTGATTCATCATCAACGAAGTCTGAGACCTGGGATTATGATTCTAACTGTGAATGATATGCAATGGAGGAGGCGGTGACAGAAGTAAGTGAAGGAAGTGGAGACAAAGAGGGTGAGGAGACCAACAGCTACCATGTAATGCCACGCTGTCTCCCTGCGGTCTGAAAGTACAGACTTTCGACCAGATATCCATGGTCTTGAGGTGTAGGAATGTGGTGTTACTAATGATTCGCCTTATGGTGATGAGGCTATGGAAACATAACTTCTACTTTCTAGGATCAGGAGTTTATGGCACTGATCGTCACTGAAACAAATGAATATCCCACATTCATGACTGAAAATTACTTATTCGTGCCTCAATCAAATGTACACCACTGGGTTGATATGTGTGTAGAGATCTTTGTATTTTTTGGTCTAATCTTGTTGATGGCACTCATTAAAAAAAATTCTCCTGAATGATCCCCTCATTAGCACACCAATATCTGCTATATATTTAACATCACTCTTTGTCATGGTCATCCCCTTGATGGGAGTTCCCAGATGAAATGGGTGTCAGAGACACAGATAGGTCGTAGTGAAAGTGTTAGTGATTACATCTGCCTATCCTCACCGCAAGTTTATGTACCAACCACTATCCCTCCATTTGTCCCATTTCCCACTACTACAAACTAAACAATCTGCCTGGTCTACCACCAAGATGTTAACTTCAGCTCTTCACCACTGTTCAACCAAAGCATATATTCATTAATGCTTTCATTTCGATGTAAAGAACAAATGAGTGAAAATCACAATGAAATAGTGACATCTGCCACCCCTCACCCCATGTTTATATACCTACCATTAACCCTCCACTGGTCCACTCCCCCAAAACTACATGCTATATTGTCTACCACGATGATAACTTCACCTCTTCACCATAGATAAACCTTGGTAGATAAATCATATATTCTTTTGTTTCCATTAGCCTGTATGTATGTCTTTATTTCTGTTCAACATCTGTTCCCTTTGGGAACTCCCTTGTGGGGGTGGCAACAGCAAGTCTCCAAAACAGGAGAACTCCAGTGCCATTTCTTAGCCTTCATGCCTCACTCTTTAACAGGTCACTGGCAGAGGGCAACTCTAGTGCTACCTAGTGTGTCTACTACCTTTACCTAATGCTTTCAACTAATGTTCGTCTATTACCTAATGTGTCTACTACCTTTACCTAATGCTTTCAACTAATGTTCGTAACTACTACTTCTACCTAATGCTTGTCTAATGTTCCTGACTACCACTTCTATCTGTTACTCCTACCATTTTACCAAAAGGCATGGCTAACACACAGCACTCACCAAAAAGAAATCTGGAGTTAGGAAGAATGAGTTATGTTTTTAGTGTTCAAGTGTTACATGTGACAAAGAAAGATTGTATATTTGTGCACAGAATGCCAGCAGTCCACGTGTGGGTGAAGCAGAGAGAAAAGATAGCTACCTGTGTCAAAGAAGCTTAACTTGACAACCACTGAAAACTGGTTCACTACACAGCAGTCACTGACCCTCCTGATACCCAGGCTGGTAGTACTGGTAATATGCCTACCAACTACACATCTTTAATATGAATAACATTTCATTTATAGGAAAGAATCTTCAATTTATGCTTTTTCAATACAAATTTGAGGTATGAATGCATTATGAACAAAAACTCAGGAATCCCTGTACTACAGCTCTCATATTTATCTTGCCTATCTCATGAGCCTTGCATGATAACAAATCTCACACATGACAAGCAATATTAATGGTGGATTTACGTCCTGACATTAACTTCAACTCTACGATCTCATCAAATACTTTTCATCATTATCATTAACTTAATGCCTATCTGCAAAGAGAGGATGTATGCTTTTGACAATAATTTATACACACCTGGAGTCCCCAGTCCCAGCCCTTTTGTAAAGGATATGGTGCCCAATTTCCTGGCACTGATTTGCTATCTTCCTAAACAAAACTTCAGTAATAATAAAAACTGTCTGCATCATCATTCTTAGATAAACTGAAGTTACCTTTTCTGACAATGTTATCTAATCATATGAATATTTAAGATACCAAAATACCAATCATATTTTTTTGTTCCTTATTTCAAATTAATGAGTACCTGTGTTCCTCCACCACATGGTTTACTGCATTCTCCAAACTCTGAAATATTCCATCGTGGAGGGCAGGGCTGGTCATTGCAGGTTCGTGTGATGATGTCTGGCCTATCTTGCGTACTACACAGCTTTGGCTTTACCAGTTCCTTATCTGAGATTCTGATGCAATGTACTTCTGACTCCTGTACTCCACCTATAGAGATAAAATTACTAAATATATATATGACTGTCAGTAAAAGCTAAAGAGATGATACTTGCATATGTGGGTTTTTAGCAGTATTCTGGTGAGTAGAACTGGTGTTGTATATAGCACGTCTGGCTTCAAACAATTTAGGTGTTATGCAAGAAACGTAATCTGTGGACATGTTGGTAAGGCAGCTGATTTTGTCAACAAGGGCTGAAGAAGATGGGATGCACTCCCAAATGTGGGGAAAGCATCTCATGTGAATGTAACTAGCATTCATAAAGGGTTAGCCCTGGAAATGTAATTTGGAGATAAACAAAGAAAAGAAAGCCAAATTTTCTGAAATGTTTACAGCAAGTTTGTACATGAGGTGATTTAAGGAAGACTAATTCATAGTTTACCTTGGAATGCAATTATCTGTAGAGAATGCCGTACATGCTGACACTTGAGTACTGACAAAGAACTGAATATTGTCATTAATAAGAAACGGTTAATAACCGAATTTTAAGTATTCAATGGTAAAAATGTTGGTTTCCTCACTGAGTGACGGCTAAGAAGACCTGAGGTGAATAGGGATATGAAGAGGGAAACAAGTGGCTTGAATGGTTGGTTCACTGTAAGTGAGATGGCACTGATACTTGAACAAAAACTAACAGGTGTAAGGACAGAATTCCAAGAGATTCCATACTAAATTAGAAAACAGTTAAGATTGCACAGTAAACTGTAAATTACTTCTTAGATGCTAAGGTTGGTTTCAACCCTTAAAGGGCAGTTCCCAAACTGTGTGCAGATGCCCAATGCATGTTGTACCTGCTAAACACGAGATTTATCAAGCATCACCTCTCTACAACCGTACCCCCTATCCATCTTGATTCAATGCCATCTACCTGTTCCAAAGGTCTTATACTGGTCAATACTCTTTGTTAGCTGCTTGCATGTGTTCCCATCATCAATGCTTGGACCCCTGACGTGTGCTTGGCAGATGTTTTTTATGGTTTCTTTATGGAGACCAGCCATCCTAATGTTGACCATTAAGATACCTTCTTCCTCTGAAAATCCTTCTGCCTTCAAAAGACAAGTCTACAAAGATCTGGGTAGGTCATGATCAGAACGTGTTTGGGAAAAAAAATGCTATTACTGTTTTTAGAACAATTTGGAAAGGTCTTTGGCCGTGTTTCTCCACAAATTATGTTTCTCATCTTTTCCTTGAAAATGAAACCCCAATTCATAAAACTGTGTATATGGGAAAAGTAGTTTTTTATTAATCAAGGGTTTCCTGTATATCATAAAAAGACTCAATCTCATCCACTAAGGTCACTGTGTGAAGGAGTTAAGATTGAAAGGATTTAGCTTCGTGTCAAGCTTTAAACATCTATAGAGTGCTTTGTTTCAGAGGCCCAAAAACATTCGATATTGAATATTGTGTGCACATTCTGCTATTTGTGGAAGACAATTTAAATGGGGGCCATAATGAAAGGGCTAAATACATTGTGTTATGATTTTGAAGAATAGTAATATCCCTAAGAACTGTATAGCATAATGTTGAAAGCCACTAGATTTAATTCTTTTTTCTTTCAAACTATTTGCCATTTCCTGCATTAGCAAGGTAGAGTTAAGAACAGAGAACTGAGCCTTTGAGGGAATATCCTCACTTGGCCCCCTTCTCTGTTCCATCTTTTGGAAAATTAAAAAAAAAGACGAGAGGGGGAGGATTTCCAGCCCCCCGCTCCCTCCCCTTTTAGTCGCCTTCTACGACACGCAGGGAATACATGGGAAGTATTCTTTCTCCCCTATACCCAGATTTGATTCAATTAACAATATTCTAAATGAATTCTAAGACTATGGACTTCCATGGTGTAGAAGTTAGCATTCCTGACTGACACATTCGCAGGACACCGAGGGTAAAGCACGGAGGTTCGAATCCTGGTTGCAGCAACTGGTCCACAGTCAACCCAGCTGTTCATCCACCCTTAGTGGTCAGTCAATAAAATGGTTACATGGTTCAGGCTAGGGGAGAAAGAATACTTCCCACACATTCCCTGCATGTTGTAGAAGGCAAATAAATGGGGAAGGAGTGGGGTGCTAGAAATCCTCCCCTTCAGTTTTACTATTCCCAATGAAGGAACAGAGAAGGAGGCCAAGTGAGGGGTTCTTCTGGAATGCTACCTTGCTAACAAGGGAAATGGCAAAGTGTCAAAAAAAAAAAGAAATATTATACTTGATCGCTATTTTCCATGTTAGAGAGATAACTCCAGGAAATAGAAGACCCATCCACTCACATACATATATATATATACATACATGTATGTACATATATGCACATACACAGGTATGAGTAAGTGCATATGTATAAGCATGTATATTTGGGCCATTCTTTGTCTGTTTCCTTGCGCTACCTCACTGACACAGGAAACAGCTGTTAAGTATAATATATAATAATAAGTATAATATGTAGCATTTATGGATCTGGAGAAGGCATATGATAAAGTTGATAGAGATGCTCTGTGTAAGGTATTAAGAATATATGGTGTGGGAGGCAAGTTGTTAGAAGCAGTGAAAAGTTTTTATCGAGGATGTAAGGCATGTGTACATGTAGAAAGAGAGGAAAGTGATTGGTTCTCAGTGAATGTAGGTTTGCGGCAGGGGTGTGTGATGCCTCCATGGTTGTTTAATTTGTATATGGATGGGGTTGTTAGGGAGGTGAATGCAAGAGTTTTGGAAAGAGGGGCAAGTATGCAGTCTGTTGTGGATGAGAGAGCTTGGGAAGTGAGTCAGTTATTGTTCGCTGATATACAGCGCTAGTGGCTGATTCATGTGAGAAACTGCAGAAGCTGGTGACTGAGTTTGGTAAAGTGTATGAAATAAGAAAGTTGAGAGTAAATGTGAATAAGAGCAAGGCTATTAGGTACAGTGGGGTTGAGGGTCAAGTCAATTTGGAGGTAAGTTTGAATGGAGAAAAACTGGAGGAAGTGAAGTGTTTTAGATATCTGGGAGTGGATTTGGCAGTAGATGGAACCATGGAAGCGGAAGTGAGTCATAGGGTGGGGGAGGGGGCAAAATTCTGGAGGCGTTGAAGAATGTGTGGAAGTCGAGAACTTTATCTTGGAAAGCAAAAATGGGTATGTTTGAAGGAATAGTGGTTCCAACAGTGTTGTATGGTTGCGAGGCGTGGGGTATGGATAGAGTTGTGCGCAGGAGGGTGGATGTGCTGGAAATGAGATGTTTGAGGACAATATGTGGTGTAAGGTGGTTTGATCGAGTAAGTAATGTAAGGGTAAGAGAGATGTGTGGTAATAAAAAGAGTGTGGCTGAGAGAGCAGAAGAGAGTGTTTTGAAATGGTTTGGTCACATGGAGAGAATGAGTGAGGAGAGATTGACAAAGAGGATATATGTGTCAAAGGTGGAGGGAATGAGGAGAAGTGGGAGACCAAATTGGAGGTGGAAGTATGGAGTGAAACAGATTTGAGTGATCGGGGCCTGAACATGCAGGAGGGTGAAAGGCGTGCAAGGAATATAGTGAATTGGAACGATGTGGTATACCGGGGTCGATGTGCTGTCAATGGATTGAATCAGGGCATGTGAAGCGTCTGGGGTAAACCATGGAAAGTTCTGTGGGGCCTGGATGTGGAAAGGGAGCTGTGGTTTCAGTGCATTATTACATGACAGCTAGAGACTGAGTGTGAACGAATGTAGGCTTTATCGTCTTTTCCTAGCGCTACCTCGCACACATGAGGGGGGAGGGGGTTGTTATTTCATGTGTGGCAGGGGTGGCGATGGGAATTAACAAAGGCAGACAGTATGAATTATGTACATGTGTATATATGTATATGTCTGTGTGTGTATATATATGTATACGTTGAGATGTATAGGTATGTATATTTGCATGTGGGGACGTGTATGTATATACATGTGTATGTGGGTGGGTTGGGCCATTCTTTCGTCTGTTTCCTTGCGCTACCTCGCTAACGCGGGAGACAGCAACAAAGCAAAATAAAATAAAAAATAAAATGTATATATTTGTATATGTTGATATGTATATGTGCGTGTATGGGCGTTTATGTATATATGTATGTGTATATGAGTGGATGGCCTGTTCTTCATCTGTTTCCTAGTACTACCTTGCTGATGAGGGAAACAACGATTAAGTATAATAATAATAAAAATAATATATATAATATGCACATGTACATATTCATACTTGCCCGCCTTCATCTATTCCCAATGCTACCCAACCCCACAGGAAACAGCACTGCCACCCCTTGTGTCAGTGAGGTAGTGTGAGGAAACAGATGAAGAGAGGCCACATCCACTCACACCCAAACACAAGATGTCATGTGTAATGGCTAGATTAGGGCCTCAGTGGCCCCTGTTGTCTACATTAAAAAAAAAAAAGAAGAAAATTCTTACCAAGACAAGATGCACTACAGGGACCAAAGCCTAAAGTGGTCCACTTGTAGATATGGTCAATTTTGGACACCTCGGTGATGTGGTAAGATCCAGGATATTCTTTGTCATCACCACCCATGTTAATTTCTATGGAGTTCATCTCAGAATGTTGTGAATTGGGAGATTTGCCATGGTTCACTTCATAAGAGTCATACTGGTCATGGGCATCAATCTCACCAGTATAAAGAAGCAAGGGATCACTTGGAGGTCGAAGATCACCTGGTGCCTCATATGAATGAAGACCTGGATGAGGTTCATTGTAAGCCTGAGCCTGAGGAACTGGTAAATCAGAATCATGATCATAATTCTTGCCCCCTCCTGAATCCAAATCTTCATTCACTAATCTTGGTAGGAAAGGTGTCTCATGGATTTTGTGGTCAATATTTGAATCATCATCATGGGCGTCTTCTAAACTCACAATGGGAGGTTCCTGTGCTGCATCACTGGCCTCACCAGCAGGATATTCATGTCTGAAATGTATGTGTTGCATTAATTTCAAAAATTTGAAGTATATAATACATTTTGTTATAAACAGAAATGATTATCTAATTGAACAGCAATTCATATTCGAACATAACTATTTCAAAGATAAAATGTACTATATTATTATCTAGCTGAATATCTCTCTTGTAACTAGCACTGGGATTAGACTGACCTAGTAATGAGATTATGAAGGGAGGGAGGGACTGTCCCGTTCATGGGAGTATAGCAGGTGGGACACTGTCCTCTTCATGGAAGTAAAGATGGAGGGAAGGTGGGAGGCAGGGAGGGGATGCATTGTTCAAGGGAGTATGGAGCTGGGGACAGATAGTCCTATTCATATGAAAAGGGTGGGAGAGAGAGGCTGTCTTCTTAATGAAAGCTGGTAATAATTTTCTAATTATCATGTACCTGGAAATATAATGGGAGAGAGAAAATCTCACACTCAGTGGAGCAGAGAATAAGGGAAAGAAAAATCCTAGTCATGGGAGGCAAGAGAAAAACAGAGAGGGTGAAAGGGATTATCTCAGTAATGAATAAGAAAATAACTGTCAAGGGAGTAAAGAATAAGAAGGGTAGCCCATCATGGTTATCAGAAAAAGGAGGAAAAGATGAAGAGTCCAGTTCCTGGAAACAGGAATGGAAGGAATAATGTGAATAATGAACATGAAGCGTACTTGACAGAAAGAAACTAATAAGTTCTCAAGAATGAATTAGAAAGGGCTGTTCCCTTTTAACAGAATAAAAGGAAGACACTATCTAGTGAAGTGAGGCAAGGGATGGTGAATGAAGAGACAGATGGTTCACATCAAGGACCTATGGTGTAAGAGACAAAAACACAGAAAAAGGAGGTTAGTTTGGTACAGGATGGGGAAGGAATTCTGACCAAAAGAGCAGGAAGCATGTGAAACTTTGTCATGAGAGTACAAATGGAGTGACTGTCCTGTTTGTGGGAGCACTAAGGACTGTTCTGGGGTTATAGGAGAGTAAGGATCTCACTTAATCATGGCATGTGAGCAGGGAGGGAGAACGCAGCGCTGTGTGTGAGGTGGCTTGACGGTGGGGCATTGGCTATCTGGAAGCTCAGCCACAGTGCGAGAGAATTCCAAGAAGATCTTGCATGTGACACTGCGGGTCCTCATTCCCTCACCACAGGAGACACTGCAGCTACTCCAGTTTCCCTTCATGTACCTGTATGTGAAATTCCATGTGAAAACTAGCACATAACAGACTCCAAAATTCACCATATTTCTTTCTAACCAGTAATCAAGTAATTAAATTTTAAATCCCTATTAATACATTTATTGTAGTACAGACACCAAAATCATGCCTGGTAGATCTTGAATATCCTAACTTTGATGCCATTTGGTTCAAATGGCATTAAAGTTAGGATATCAGTAAATTTTTGAATAAAAAGATATTTTGGAAGGAGGTAAATAAAGTGTGTAAGACAAGAGAACAAATGGGAACATCGGTGAAGGAGGTTAATGGGGAGGTAATAACAAGTAGTGGTGATGGGAGAAGGAGATGAAGTGAGTATTTTGAAGGTTTATGAATGTGTTAGGTGATAGAGTGGCAGATATAGGGTGTTTTGGTTGAGGTGGTGTGTAAGGTGAGAGGGTCAGGGAGAATGATTTGGTAAACAGAGAAGAGGTAGTGAAAGCTTTGCAGAAGATGAAAGCCGACAAGATGGCGGGTTTGGATAGTATTGCAGAGGAATTTATCAAAAAAGGGGGTGACTGTGTTGTTGATTGGTTGGTAAGGATATTTAATGTATGTATGGTTCATGGTGAAGTGCCTCGGGATTGGCGGAATGCATGCATAGTGCCACTGTACAAAGGCAAAGGGGATAAAGGTGAGTGTTCAAATTACAGAGGTATAAGTTTGTTGGGTATTCCTGCGAAATTATATGAGAGGGTAGTGATCAAGAGGGTGAAGGCATGTACAGAGCAACAGATTGGGGAAGAGCAGTGTGGTATCAGAAGTGGTAGAGGATGTGTGGATCAGGCATTTGCTTTGAAGAATGTAAGTGAGAAATACTTAGAAAAACAAATGGATTTGTATGCAGCATTTATGGATCTGGAGAACGTATATGATAGAGTTGATAGAGATGCTCTGTGGAAGGTATTAAGAATATATGGTGAGGGCGGCAAGTTGCTAGAAGCAGTGAAAAGTTTTCATCGAGGATGTAAGGCATGTGTACAAGTAGGAAGAGAGGAAAGTGACTGGTTCTCAGTATATGTCAGTTTGCGGCAGGGGTGCGTGATGTCTCCATGGTTGTTTAATTTGTTTATGGATGGGGTTGATAGGGAGGTGAATGCAAGAGTTTAGGAGAGAGGGGCAAGTATGTGGTCTGTTGTGGATGAAAGGGCTTGGGAAGTGAGTCAGTTGTTGTTTGCTGATGATACAGCGCTGGTGGCTGATTCGGGTGAGAAACTGCAGAAGCTGGTGACTGAGTTTGGTAAAGTGTGTGAAAGAAGAAAGCTGAGAGTAAATGTGAATAAGAGCAAGGCTATTAGGTACAGTAGGGTTGAGGGACAAGTCAACTGGGAGGTAAGTTTGAATGGAGAAAAACTGGAGGAAGTAAAGTGTTTTAGATATTTGGGAGTGGATTTGGCAGCGGATGGAACAATGGAAGCGGAAGTGAGTCACAGGGGGCCGAAAGTTCTGGGAGCATTAAAAATGTGTGGGAGGCGAGAACATTATCTTGGAAAGCATGTATGTTTGAAGGAATAGTGGTTCCAACAATGTTATATGGTTGCAAGGCGTGTGTTATAGATAGGGTTGTGCGGAGGAGGGTAGATGTGTTGGAAATGAGATCTTTGAGAACAAATGTGGTGTGAGGTGGTTTGATTGACTAAGTAATGAAAGGGTAAGAGAGATGTGTGGCAATAAAAAGAGTGTGGTTGAGAGAACAGAAGAGGGTGTTTTGAAATGGTTTGGTCACATGGAGAGAATGAGTGAGGAAAGATTGACAGAGGGTATATGTGTCAGAGGTGAGGGGAATGAGAAGTGGGAGACCAAACTGGAGGTGGAAGGATGGAGTGAAAAAGATTTTGAGCAACTGGGGCCTGAACATGCAGGAGGGTGAATGGCTTGCAAGGAGTAGAATGAATTGGAACAATGTGGTATAACTAGGTCGATGTGTCAATGGATTGAACCAGGGCTTGTGAAGCGTCTGGGGTAAACCATGGAAAGTTTTGTGGAGCCTGGATGTGGAAAGGAAGCTGTGGTTTCGGTGCATTACACATGACAGCTAGAGACTGAGTGTGAACGAATATGGCCTTTGTGGTCTTTTCCTGGCGCTACCTCGCGCGTGTGCGGGGGGGGGGGGGGGGGGGGGGTTCATTTCATGTGTGGCGGGGTGGCGACGAAGATGAATAAAGGCAACAAGCATAAATTATGTACGTGTGTGTATCTGTATATGTCTGTGTATGTATATATATGTATACGTCGAAATGTACAGGTATGTATAAGTGCGTGTGTGGACGTGTATGTATATGCATGTTAGGCTATTCTTTCGTCTGTTTCTTGCGCTACTTCGCTAACGCGGGAGACAGCGACAAAGTAAAATAAACAATAAAAAAACAATATTATTTCAAAATCTGTCTACCCTCCATTCCCTTGCTTTTATGTTTTGTTTACTTCCCCCTAGTTCCTCTATGTACAATTCTTTGACTATGACTTCTTGCCACGAAGCTCTGCACTCTTATTTACATGTACTTAGCACTGATTTGTCACACCTAATGAATATCCCACTGAATTCCACCTTGCCTTTAAGATTCTTAGGTTTCTAAATGCTTCCTGGCTTGATGGTTGTCAGTCAAACATAGTAATAAGTACTATGTGCTAGCCCAACCATTCTGGTAAAATGTAGATATAAGGCAGTTTAGACCAGCATTTGATTCTAGTTTGACATCACGAATGGGATTGCAAATACACTTCAATCTTGCTCAATGATAGAGAAAAAAAAAACTGATTTTCAGATTAAAGTCAGACTGCTTCCATGGCCTTGGCAACAACAATATGAGGATCTTGGCGAGATGCGAAAGTCAATGGACTTGGCAACGTCTGCCAACAACACAGCTGAAAAGTGATATGAGGTAATGGCTGACACATAACACAGGACGGGTGATCAACATTTCAAGACAACAATGACTCAGCAGGACTCTCCTGATTTGCATTGTATGCTAACGTTTCCTGAGAGGGAGGGATGAAATGGACACCTCTTCCTTCGTATCCAACCCTGCTCCAATTTCCTCTGGTATTCAAAACTCTTTCCCATAAACAATCGTACACATCCCTTTCTAAACATGCATGTTTAAGAAACATCTTGGTAACCAAATGAGAATAATGAATATTCTCATTTGGTTACCAATATGTTTCTATACATTCCAACACGTTTAATATACGTTCTTAGTTTGTTGAGTAACATAGCCTACCAAGAGATAGTCGGATCATAAACCAAAAACCTGATTAGGTTCTATGAAACCCATTCATCACGACCTGTAGAATTCTCTGATGGTGACTGAAAACCCGTTATGTCAAGGAGTCTGGCCACCTCGATAAAGATCTATGTAGTTCATTAACCAAGACACCTTCCAATAACTTATGATTCATGAATCACACATATTTTTCAAATTTCACTACCATCATTCTACCTTTTACAAAAGTCTGCAAGGAGTCGCACAATGGTAAACAATTTTCCTAATAAGGTTAAGATAATACTGGCTTGGGGTGATCTACGTAAAATAAACATCAAGTTCTCTTCTGTGCAGATAACCAATATCCCTTTTTCTCATTTACTCTTTCCTTAATTCTCATGAGTCAGTTTCCACAGAGAACTTCTATGTAAGCCTTCTGTTAATCAGAGGTGGCTGAGTGCATACCACTACCACCTCCTCCTCTGGGTCTAACGAGGAACCCAACCCATCACACAGTTACTGAGCGAGTTTGCACCTCGAGTGTTCAATAATCCAACGTCGACTTCTTTCCTTCCGCAACCAGACTCTGGGATTCATTACACTACTACATTAAGCTGAGCCTGAGGTGCTGGTGTATTGTCACATGAAGTTTTATCTCAATTTATTTTTTCTGAAGCTCGACCTTAAGACGGGCACCAATATCCGTGAACGGAGAAAGAAAAATGAAAGATTAGTCAATTGCTCACAAATCAAATATCCTGGAGGTACAAGAAACAAGAAAAAAAAAAACAAGTAAATTTTCCAATGTGAAACCGCCTTCCTAGATTTTTAATGTTTATGTGTGAGATGCAGAGAACAGCCCAGTGTTTCGATAATAATGATATCAATAATAATAATCTTTCATTGCTTTCGCGGACGATAATATGCCCCATTTCCCGGCGCTACTGCCCTCGGGATGTTTTTCAGAAGTCTTACGAGTACCTCTACACGTGAACATTACTGGAATCGGTGGCGGCGTCCGCATCCCTGGCCCGCGGCGGGAGACGTGACCTCGGCTGTCGTCCAAAGTGGTTCAGCCGCAGCTGGCGCCAGGCCTGGAGTCACAATTTGGGCGGGAGGGAGGGAGAGGGGAGGAGATGGGTCGGCGCGCCAGAGGAACGGGAGGGAGAGGGAGGGGGGGACGAATGATGCAAGGAAGGTGAGGGGCAAGGCAGGTGGCGGAGGTTCGGAAGTCTGCGGCAAAGGCTTAGCGACGCCTCGGTTGAGTCTAAGTTCTATGGAGATGGGGGTGGGAGATTGTTTGGGTGGAGGGCGGGAAATGAGGAGGAGTTAGGGAGGGGGTTGAGGGGAGACAGAGAGAGAGAGAGAGAGAGGGGGAACTCACTCGGGGAGGGAGGGAGGGGCCAGGCTGGCGCCAAGAGGCCGCAGGAAATGGTGCATCGCAGCTGCCAGTCGCCATGGAAACCAGGCCTCCTGGGACGGCGCCATCACCATTCAGCTCCTCACAACACTACACCACAGCGTGCCTCCTACAACACCACCACCTACTTACACCAACACCCTCTAACATTACTCCAACACCACCTATCTCTTCCAACACTAAATAGCTTCACTGTTATCTCCTCCAGTACTACTCCATCACCCTCTAACACCATCTACAACAATACTCCATCTCTCCTCCAACAAAACACCACCCACCTCTAACGCTACTTCATCTGCTACAACGGAGTATAATTCTTGTCTTCTGTATCGCCCTTAGCGTCTCAACACTTTGACACGTTGCTATACCCTCTCCAACTCACACCCTTCCTCTACCACCAGTAGTAACACGTAACCCTCCTGCATCTCCAGCACTATCTCGTGGCCTTACTCTCCAACAACGAAACAGCATCCAGATGTCTCCACACCATCGAAAGCAATGAATATTAATCCCTCCAACACTCCCAACCCCTCCAACATGTGTTCAATCTCCAACACCTGCCTTCCCCAGTCAATTTTTACAATATCAACTTCTTTCATTTCTTCAACACTTTCCTCCCTCAAGGTTCGTCCTCCAGCAGTCGGCCTTCCTCGTTTCCTCCAACAATTGCCGTCGACTCAAAGAACTTCAGATCCTGCATCCCACACCAGAACCGCCACCACCATCATCTCCAATCTTCCTTCAGCTGCTGAAAACGCCTTCCATTGTCTGCACCACGATGCAATTCAACCCTTAGCAACGGACCTTAATTTCTACCACAGGGTAACATGAACCCCTCAAATGAACCTGTATGATTCGATGAATCAACTTCTAAGTACAACCACTTAATGTACGACAATCTAACCCCCAAACACACAACCTAACCTCGAAAAAAAATCTATAACCTAACCTCCCAAATTAAGATACTAAACAAATCTAACCACACTTCACACACAGTCAATTACCCAGCAAATCAGGAGCAGACCATGTATTCCACACGGTGCAAAATACACAGTTCATCGTGGTCAGGTGAAGGCGTTAATCCACTCAAGGTTTATCATCAACCCAAAACGTTCAAAACATGTTTGTGTTTATACTGTAACGGCTGATCTACGAACAAGTTTCCTGTGACGCAATGCACATCCCCCCACATATTACAGTCTGAGTTCGGACCTCTTCCTCGATGCTGATTGGAGAAAGGGAAAAAAAGGGGCGGAGACAGGACACATGCCTCGACCAACCAACAGCCAGTAACATCCTGTGTGGGATCTGCTCTATTTTTCAACCCCAAGTTAAGACATCCTAAAATAAACAGATCTATACTATACATTCGATTATAATCCGGGAAAACTTTACCAATAAATTCGTACCAACTGACGTTAAGTTTTACCTCTGTATTGTAGCCAAATATGCAATTTCGTTTGGCCAATTCTAATCTAAAATTTGGCGAATTTCAATGTCTGTCTGGCCATATTTGGCCTCACATTAAGAAACATAAATGATGCATTTGTCATAAACTTTAATAATCAATATATTTCACTTTCAATGACACACACACACCAGCTTACTACATCCTTTCCTCCACTCCCCGCTAACGAGAACCATGGCCCCCCTCCTCTACTCCTCCACATTCCACCAAAAATTCAGCCTCTCATCCACCAACCTGCAGTTGAGCACTCGTATCTTCCACCTCAAGTCTGAGGTCTTCCATCGCTTCCTGCCTCCCTTACGTCTTACTGGAACGCCTTTCCAATTTTCCATTCCAAAATCTTTGCAACTCTTCAAAACAGTCGCACTCGAAGCTCCGGTAATTCCATCTGAAGCAAGAACTCTTCTCTCATCTCTTGTCGTTACGTAAATCGTATAACGAAATGGCAACAGGGGGGGGGGGAGTGTGGGGACGCTGCGAGAGCAATATACGTTTACCTACGAGACGACCTGACCATCCTTGTTCCCAAGGGCACCGCCCTCCACACCCGTGCATTCACCGCGAGCCAATTCCTAATCAACCCCCGTGTCCAAGTTTCGACGCGTTCTTTTTTTTTTTTGAGACTGTCAACACATCACTAGGCCAACCAAATTTTACACCAATTCAAGATGCCGGACACGAAAAAATGTGTTTACGTAATTCCAACTCAATTCGTTATTAAATTTCTTGAGTTTTTCTAAGTCTCGAGATTGGCGAATGGAGGTCCACTGGGCCACTGCTGTTCAATGATGTTCTACAGGGTTTCCTAAGTCGCTCGCTTCAACCTATTTTCTTCTCGGTTCGTGTGAAGTTGGACGTCAGGGAAAATTACATCATAATTCTGAGTTTAATTAAAAAAAAAGATAACAATCACGAAGCACCAATGAGCCAGCCAGAACCATCAACATCTTTACCATTGAGCCAGCCAGAACCATCAACATCTTTACCATTGAGCCAGCCAGAACCATCAACATCTTTACCATTGAGCCAGCCAGAACCACCAACATCTTTACCACTGAGCCAGCCAGAACCATCAACATCTTTACCAATGAGCCAGCAAGAACCACCAACATCTTTACCACTGAGCCAGCCAGAACCATCAACATCTTTAAACCCATATGGAACTCAACTTCTGCCCCGGCGACATCAAACTTTCGAACTTGGGCAACCTTCGCATCCCATCTGTAACGAGGCGAACAAAACCAACCGTTGTTAACTTGACCATCACCATGAAACCCTTCCCTCCAAGTAATTCCGATGTCGTGTTCTTACTGCGACAACTGAAACGTCGCAGACGTAACCATTTCTGGTAATCCTTACGTCAGTGATTAATCTCGCTCTCCGCGCAACACCCAACAGCCTAATGAGCCTCAAATTAACTATAACTAATTAGCTATCATGTCAAACAGTCAGGGGAATCATGCTCGTACAGAGTCTCCCCGTGATCACTCGTCGTCCGTGCCACACAACACGAGAGTTGGCCCACGCTGCAAGGGTCTCCGTGCGTGGGAGTGGAGTGCAGGGCCCGCGGCACAGGGGCGTGGCATCTTCCTTAGGATATATGGGGGTGGGGGGGGTCTTCCCTCGCCAGGGCCCTTCCCTCGACCAGCCTCACAATGCAGTATGTATGACCACTCTCTCCCACACGAAGATCTAGCATCCTAGTTGTTATTATTTTCCCTCCCCAAAAAACCCCAGCGGAGCGTCTGTCTGCATCTGTCTGTTCTCATGTCTGCCGAAAAGTCTGGATGTCGGTGCGCTGTCCTGCCCAAGACAGGGAGAAAAAAAAAAAAAAATCTGATGTGAGACATTTAAGCGTTACGCTTATGCTCATGATGTTAGAAAATGATGGTGGCGCTATAAGCTTGTGATAATGGCTTCCGACCATCTATATGTCCCCATGGCCACCTTCTACCTCCTCATGGCCACCTTCTACCTCCTCATGGCCACCTTCTACCTCCTCATGGCTACCTTCTACCTCCTCATGGCCACCTTCTACCTCCTCATGGCCACCTTCTATACCTCTCCATGGCCACCCTCTTTTCCCAAGGTCACCTCCTACCTCCTCATGGCCACCTATCTCCCCACGGCCACCTTCTATGCCCCCCATAGCTATTTTCTTTCTCCCCATGGCCACCTTCTATCTTCCCATGGCCAAACACAACAGGAACACTTACATCACACATCCCCACACTGTATCTCCCTTTCCCCGTCTATACCTTCCCTGTCCAGCCCCTTCCTTATCCCTTTACGTCTATACCTTCCCTGTCCAGCCCCTTCCTTATCCCTTTACGTAAGGGGAAACAAAATGACACTCAGCCATCAGGACCCACGAGTCCTAGTGATCACTCCTGCTACCGGGGTCCTCCCACGCCCCGTCGCATCCCACAGGAACCTCCTCCCTGTCGTCAACGCATCCTCCACCACTCCTATCATCGTGGCTGTCACCGTAGATTACAATGACGAGGCTTCCACCCCTCCAGCCGCCGCTCGGCACTTCGCTCTGGTAAAAGCGACGACACTGGGCCATGTCCCCCTCGTCCCGCCCTTCAGTCTCGGGGCGGGGACATCCAAGCCCATCGACCCCATCCGCAAGTGTGGGGTCGGCAAGACCATCTACGGGGGGGGTGAAGGGAGTTCGGGGTCAACGCGTTTTGACCCAAGAGGTCAAACTTTGCGGCTTGCAAGGTCAAAATATAACAAAAAAAAAAACAAAACAAAAAAAAACCGAGGGTTTGTACTCTAAAAGCCTCCCCCACCGGTTAAGTTCGACTTCGAGAAAGTTGGCCACAGTTCTTTGGCCCGGGCGGCCGTGGAGAGGACCAACAACAACAACATGACTAAAGGGAAGGCAGGAAGGAAGGCACCCAAAACTTTTCGTCGGGCAAGTTAGCTCTCCTCTTAACCTGATTACGGCGACGGTATTCTCTCTCTCTCTCTCTCTCTCTCTCTCCCTAACTCAGGGGAAAAGTGATTATTCATTTTCAGATGTGCGACAGGAGGGAGGAGGAGGCGCGGCTAGGGAGAGGAGGATGAGGGAGGGGGAGGTCTTGCTTGTGTCACGGTGTTGACCACACTCGAGCGAAGACGTCACCCTGCATAATTCGTGATGGAACATCCCTCGGCTGGTGTGGCCGACGACCACAAGATCGTCACTCCTAATTGCCATCACCTCAAGTCATACCGGACGGAATCCGCATATGATCCCGTTATACCTTATAAAATCCGGATTACAGGCCCTGATATCCGGATTAAAGGCGATGGTGGCCGGTCTAAGAGCCTTGGTTCAGGTCTCAGGACATCACCAACACCCCAAACGCACTGACACGTCAGTGCCGACAGACGACACAGAAAGCGGTCTTCATAAAGTACTTAAAAGCTCGTGAGGGGGAGGCAAGTAGGGATAGCGTGACAGAAAACGGGAGTACACAACCTTATGTCTAGACAAGACGGGGCAGCTGGTGCAGGGAACTTGAGGGCAGGTGGTACTCACGTGGGTTCAGCTGGTACCTGCTGGTCGGCTGTGAGGGCCTGGGGTCGAGGCATGAGTGGGGCGACGCCCTCTTCGCTTCCCAGGACGTCCTGTTCCTCCGACCACCAAGCAGCTGGAAATAAAACATGGGGTCAACCTCAGCAATCCGTCTGGGGCGGTGAATCTTACCTTGGCTGGGCAGACCATGCCCTAGGACTCTTCCTAGGACGTGGTCACAAAACCCTCAGCAAGTCCTAGCAGCCTTAGTATAGTTTCTTAGGGAAGGTTACAAAAACTTCGAAGTCCTAGCAGTCTTAGGATGGTTCCTAGGACGTGATCATAAAACCCCCAAGTCCTAGTAGTCCTATGATGGCTCCTAGAACATGGTCACACATTTTCCCTAGCAAGCCCCAACCATCCCTATGATGGCTGCCAAGACAGATTTGAAGAATTTCGAAGCCTTGCATCTAATATACCTCTGTCGACACCCTAACACATACCCCACTGAAGCCTACACACTTATAATATCAAACTTGCTGGTATCTATAAAAAAAAATGCAGAAATCTACTTACAATTATCAAATGCTCTTACAACATTTCTGCTTCAATATCTAAAAGATAAAACAATAACACCCCTGAACTAATGACCAAATTTAACAATAAATGTGTCCATAAGACAATGTTAAACCAGAATTGCAACACTTAAACCAGAATAACAATTACAATAAATAAATCACAAGTAAAACCGAGTTCTTGATAGTAAATGGGCGATCAAAATTCTAAGACGAATCCTAACACGTCTTATGCAGTATTTCTAACCCCTTGCCCACGAAGATACGACCTTATGATGACCTGCCCTTTGACCTGCACGTCAAAACAAACCTGACCCCATTATACCCTAGGGGTCGCATCATTCCTTCTTACGTTATGCAGTCAATATACAGAACAGCATTTCCCTACAGCATTCGTAATTCAACGATTCAAATGCTACATAAGACGCTCGGCTTAAAAAGAGTCTACACTGTATACTTAAAAATACTTAAAATACTCAAAAGTGCAAAGTGTAAGGGGTTGGGGGACGACTCACGCGTGAAGGGCTGGTGCCTGGGGTGTGCCAGGGTGGCGGGAAGGGGGCAGGGCGCCCCCGTGCGGCAGGAGCGGGTGTCGGGCGGCCGCTGGTCGTCGTTGCACAGGCGGGAGGAGCGGCCGCTCACGTCGCGGCACAGGACCACGCGGGTCTGCACCCCGTCGCCGCACGTCACCGAGCACTGGCCGGGGCGACAGAAACGGACGTGTCTCATCATCAATCTACTCCAATATCTTAAGAAAAAAGTAGATATAAATATATTCAATAGACCACGAGAAACGAGTAAATAAAAAAAGGGCGGATTTTCGAACCCGCCTCCTCACCTGTGACCAGATACCGTCGTACCAGCGGAAGCAGTCCTGCTCGTTGCACGGCTGGCGGTGCCGCGGGCGCGGGGTCGCGCAGTAGTGGTCGGCTACGCGCACCCACGTCGTGTTGCGCGGCTCCGAGCAATACACCTCCCGCAGCTGGTACCCTTGGCCGCAGGAGACAGAGCAGGCGCCCCAGTCTCCCGTCTGCCAGCTGTGAGGGAGATAGATGGTAGTGGTGGTCAGCGGAACACCAGCTGTGAGGTGTGGTGATGGTTTGGAGGGCACCAGGTGTGAGAGTGGTGGTGGTTTAGAGGGCACCAGCTGTGAGGGTGGTGGTAGTGGACACCAGCTGCACAGGTGGTGCTGTAATGTGAACACCAGCTGCACAGGTGGTGCTACAATGTGGACACCAGCTGCACAGGTGGTGCTATAATGTGGACACCAGCTGCACAGGTGGTGCTGTAATGTGAACACCAGCTGCACAGGTGGTGCTGTAATGTGAACACCAGCTGCACAGGTGGTGCTACAATGTGGACACCAGCTGCACAGGTGGTGCTGTAATGTGAACACCAGCTGCACAGGTGGTGCTGTAATGTGAACACCAGCTGCAGTATATGCTTGATAACATCAATTGTATCAGCTAAATCAAACAATATAAAAACTATACCATTACAACTAATACCAATAAATAATTGCAATAATGAAAGCTGCATATAGTCATATTATCAATCCTTGAAATAAAAATCTGCATAGTCTCCCATTGCAATACAAACTATTAACTGAGGTATATCATCTATATTACCCACAATATCCTTAATTACTTATTAAGTCCCGAAAAAATCACAAAAATAAAATCCCGGTAAATAAGCAATATAATTTTATTTTCTTTTTAATTCAATAAAATTTTCAGGTTTCCCCGATCCGATGAATCGCCAATCAAATGAGATTTGATCTTCTTGAAATCCTGCTTCACTCACGTAAATCCTAAATCCTAACCCCGAACATAAGGCTATCAACAGATATAAAATCCAATTAACCTTCAAAATCCCCAAATCCTCGTACGAATGTAACAGATCCTCAAAATTAACCTGAAAAAACCAAACACTTAAATCCCACACAATCTGCATGAACTCTTGCTAAACACCTGCACTGTATTCCCACCTAATATGAAGGTCTTGCCAAATCCCCTGTTAAATCCAGCTGAAATCTGAATATATCCCCCGGATTACCACTAGAAGAAAGAAAGTGGTGGGTAACTTTCCCCCACACACGTGTTGGTGGGGGGGTGATCCCCTTCCCCCTTAATCCCTGGAGCACGACGGTACGACCCCCAGGATATGATGGTCCTGTCCCTCAAAGTTCAGCAAGGCCATCTTACGCAAGGGTCGTACCGTTGCGTTCAAGGGTCGTACCGTCGCGTTCAAGGTCGTACTGTCGAAATCAAGGGTTGTGCCGTCGTGCTCAAGGGTCGTACCGTCGTGCTCAAGGGTCGTGCCGTCGTGATCAAGGGTCGTACCGTCGCGCTCAAGGGTCGTACCGTCGTAAACACGAGACTACGACGAGGCTGGGATAGGGCAGACCCCAGCGTTGGCACTAGGTCCCATTTTCCCCAAACTTGTAAGTGAAAATCTCATTTACAGCTTCCGTGCCTCACTTTTCTCTCCCACAGCACAAAACATATACCTCCCTGTTTCACACTTTTACAATTTTCCCCGTTTTCTATGCCACTCCGTGTAGGAAGGGGTAACGTAAGTTAAGGTGTTACCCACTTACCCAACAGCGAATTTATCATACGATACGTAATCGCTGGTGCAGCTTATTTCCCCTCGTCTACACGCAAAAACTCTGGACTATATCTTTTCCATCTCATTAAACTTCCCTCCACAACTTCACACCGTCACAACTCTATCGCTGTAACCCACCCTCCTCCTTCTTCACATTCATTCTCTTCCTTCACTGCCTCATTCACCTCCCGCTTTCAAAAATACGACAAGAAAACCCACAAACCTGAAACCCCGGAAAGTATTTAAAAGTTTTCCAAGCACTTAACACCACCAGAAAGAAGGATTCTATGTTGAAGACTCTTTAAAAACTTTACCCAAAAGCGTTCTATTTCAACATTCATTCAATAAAGTGCTGCCGTGGTCTAGTGGTAACATGAACACGCAGTAACAGAGGGGGTTCGTGGCCTGAACATGCAAGAGGGTGCGAGGCGCGCAAGGGATAAAACAAATTGTAGCAGTGTGGTATAGTAGGGACAACGCGCCGTAAGGTGAAACATGGTACATGAAGTGAAAAAATAATACTTCAGGACCATTAACAGAGATTTATCGTCATTTTGTTGACAAAGCCAAATGAATAACTAATATGGTTGTAAAAAGGAAGTGATGCAATACTGGTGATAGTGGTTATGAAATGAATAATCAAAAGTTGCCATGTTGATAATGCGAGATACAAGTATTTTCAATGCTCTCTCTCTCTCTCTCTCTCTCTCTCTCTCTCTCTCTCTCTCTCTCTCTCTCATCCCTTCGACAACATGGAGTGTTATTGATAATGAGGATGACAGGAAAAGCTAGTAAGAGTCAGATAAGGTTATAAAGAAATGAGGTATGGGGAGCCAGACCCAATGGCCTGCCCAAGGACATTAGCCACAAATAATCTACCCGGGGGAGAAAATGGGGTACTGACTTCCATCTAAAAAGGAGAATGTGGCAGAAACGTAATCCCGGGAAGGATAATGTCCGGAAACCTGATCTGGAAGGAAACATGAGGAAGGAATGAGGGGGAAATATGATCTAGGAGGGAAAAGTGGCAGGGACGTGATCTAGGGTAGGGACATGGGTAGGGACAGGGCAGGACATGGGTGGGGACACAAGTCAAGGACATGGGTGGGGACACAGGTCAAGGACATGGGTGGGGACACAAGTCAAGGACATGGGTGGGGACACAGGTCAAGGACATGGGTGGGGACACAAGGTCAAGGACATGGGTGGGGACACAGGTCAAGGACATGAGGGGGACACAAGTCAAGGACATGGGTGGGAACACAGGTCAAGGACATGGGTGGGGACGCAGGTCAAGGACATGGGTGGGGACACAAGTCAAGGACATGGGTGGGGACACAGGTCAAGGACATGGGTGGGGACACAGGTCAAGGACATGGATGGGGACACAGATCAAGGACATGGACGGGGACACAGGTCAAGGACATGGATGGGGACACAGAGCAGGTCTGGAACATGATCTAGAGGGGTCTAACGGGTCTGGAATATGACCTTCAGAGGTCGTAGAAGGGGACTGGAACATGATCTAGACAAGTCTAGAGGCACAGGGCCCTAAGTACCATGACTTAAGAGTTCTAGGTACCATGAAAAATCCTAGATGCCAAGAACAGTCCCGTGTACGATGACTAGGGTGCCACGCCCAGAGTCCCAGATACCACGCCTAGAGTCCCAGATACCACGCCTAGAGTCCCAGGTACCATTACGTCACAGCCCTGTCGTCTGGCGTCATCAGGAACTTTACCTCTTCAAAGGGCACAGGAAAGTTCCACACAGCATTGTGGGGGTCTGATGACTGGGGATGGTTCTAGACTCGACCGCTGGTCCACTGCACCACGGCGGCCCCAGGGTCGTCAGCTCACACCCATTGTGGGGAGCTTGTGTCGTGCCGTCAGCTCACACCCATTGTGGGGAGCTTGTGTCGTGCCGTCAGCTCACACCCATTGTGGGGAGATTGTGTCGTGCCGTCAGCTCACACCATTGTGGGGAGATTGTGTCGTGTCCTCAGCTCACACCCATTGTGGGGAGCTTGTGTCGTGCCGTCAGCTCACACCATTGTGGGGAGATTGTGTCGTGCCGTCAGCTCACACCCATTGTGGGGAGCTTGTGTCGTGTCCTCAGCTCGCACCACTGTGGGGAGCTTGAGTCGTGCCGTCGGCTCACACCGAGTGGTGGGGAATGATGGGGAGCCGGGTGTTGGAGGGTCGCAACATTGCTACCCCTACGTCGCAGGCTTGTTTACGAGCTCAGATAACCGGACCAAGTGGTCAATTCTGCCGTCAACCACCACCGCCGCCACCCGGAAATTACCCTCACACTCCCTCCCTTACCGCCACCTTCCCCTCTCACTCGTTCATACTGCTCTCCACTCTCCTCCCCTCTCTCGCTCGCCCTCACCTTCCCTCACATAGAGAAGAACGTCATCTCCCACGGAAAAAACAACAATGAAAACTTCTCTCATCGCCGCTGGTATTACATTCTTCACGGATCTTTGAATGGGGGGTGGACTCATATGAAGACACCAGTGCTGTTGACTCATAAAGCCGGACTCCTGTTAGTTCTGAAGCCCCTGGTTCCTTTCTGAAACCTTTGGCTCCTTTCTCAAGGCTCTGGTTCCCCTCTGAAGTCTCTCGTTCCTTTCTCAAGCCTCCGGTTCCCTTCTGAAGTCTCTCGTTCCTTCCTCAAGGCTCTGGTTCCCTTCTGAAGTCTCTCGTTCCTTTCTCAAGGCTCTGGTTCCTTTTCTCAGTCCGTAGTTATTCCCCGTGTAACCTCTTATTCAGTCTCGAAGACAAAACGTATCAATTTCTGGGGCCAAATTCTTATTCACCTCAGGTGCCACTTTTTCATTCCCCTCTCCAAGTCAATCTCTTACTTTCCCCCTTGAAGCCAAGATATTCTTTCCTCAAGTCAAACTGAATCACTTTTGCCGTATCCGGAATGATTCACTCCCGACGCCACACTCGTTTCAACACAGCAGCTTCATTCCGTTTCTTTTTTTTTCCCGTGCAGTCGCACTTCACTCCCTTCCATCTTTCACCCTCCTTCTTCGACAAGACGCAACCCCCCTTCCTCAACATCCACCAGGATCCCAGTATAACCATCAACATCAAGACCTCATCATCTACATATATATATACATATATATACAGAGAAGGGGGCAAGTGAGGATATTCCCTCTAAGGCTCAGTCCTCTGTTCTTAAAGCTACCTCGCTAACGCGGGAAATGGCAAATATGTATGAAAATAAAAAAAATATATATGTATATAACGAATCACACCAAATGCTTCTCAATCAACAAGCCTCCTACCTACCCTACCATCCCATCTTCTCTCACACGACTGTGCTATAATTCGAACGTGGCGACGCCTTATCGCAGGGTTTCATTTCCTTATGGCCTTCGACGAGGTAGGGTGTGTGTGTGGGGGGGGGAGTGTGGCCCCCAAGACCGATGACGTATAAGGCCCACGTTTCCCCAGGCTAAGCAGAGGGTTCTCGACGAAAAAGGAGCCGTCCGATACTGATAAGAGTAAGAGTCTTGGGCGCTGTCTTGCTGGAGGAAGGAGGTTGGTGCCGAAGGAGACGCCACCGACGGAATAGGCATCTTGCCATGGGTGACTCTCCACGTCCGACACCAGAAGACCCTCAAAGACGGCTTCGAAATCTAGCCTCCTGATGGTCTCCATCGAGAGCCTTCGGGTCAACTATCCGGTCACCATCCGTGGGGAGCTGGGATATATGATGCTATGACTATCCTGCAGCAGATAACCTGGTCACAGACCCGTGTGGTCTACTCGTTATGTCCTTCCCATGTACTGTCCTGCAGCAGATAACCTGGTCACAGACCCGTGTGGTCCACTCGTTATGTCCTTCCCATGTACTGTCCTGCAGCAGATAACCTGGTCACAGACCCGTGTGGTCCACTCGTTATGTCCTTCCCATGTACTGTCCTGCAGCAGATGACCTCGGTCAAAGTCCATCAGGTCTGTTGTATGTCCTTTCCACCCGCTACTGACTGTAGCGCAGTCTTGAAGCTGCAAGGGCCTGGGTTATAGCATAATATCTACCCATCTATCTATAAATGCAGATATGTAAATAGATGGATAGATTTTACTCTTATTACTTTATAACCCTGCATTTTTAAGGGCGCCAGCCATGTCTGGATCCGCTGTTGTGTACCTTTTTATAAACAGACTGAATCTGGCAACTTTCCTCTAATATCTAATGTTCTTCGAATCAAGTGATGATTTTCTCCATTAAATTACCTAACCAGGTTATCACACTGGTCGAATTAGGAGATTCTCGTGAACACTGGTCGAATCACACGACTGTCTCGTTCACACCAGTCAAACCTGTTGGTTCTCACTGACACTTGCTGAATCGTGATTCGCACCAGTATACACTCACCGCATCAAGTGACCTTAGATGCACTCAAATTACACATGAAATAACCGTTCGAATATACGTCACACACAAGAGGCGCCCATTAATTACCTTTACGAGGTCAGGCCATTTAAACTGTTTCAGAATATAATTCACGGATTCTTTTTTTTTCTTTTTTCCTCCTTCGAGTGCTGACAGAAAGCAAGAAATCCCATGGCGCCAAGTCTTGGCGAAGACCCCGAGAGGAAATTCGGTGAATTATGTTGGCTCTTAATGTTGCTTGAAGTGGAAAAAAATTTAAAAACCAAAAATTTATCTTTCCTTCTAATGGCTCTTTGCTGCTTCCAGTTCCTTTAACTGGATCCATTAAACATCCTTCCCTTTTACATTTTAACACACCCGTCCTGTACCCGATATCCATTCTCTATCCCTTTGCACCGGCCATTTTCTAAGAAGGGAAACCTTTCAGGGTAGTCTTATCCATTTCTCCCTGTTCCTACAGCTTGTACCCTTCTGCCACAAACACCCCTGTTTACGAATACCGGACTCACACGGGATCAGCTCCTGCTCACTCAGCACCAACCTATATAGGATTTCTGCCCTTAGGGTCCCGACCTAAGGATATGGCCCAGTCATATGGGACTTCTAGATAAAGATGGCTGTCTTCTTTGTATATCAAGATACTGGCTATATCTGTGAGCGGCAATTGTGGGATATCACTCCATACACATTTTCCTCCATCGACAGCCACGATTTATCCTCGTAAACACCATACAATTTCTTAAAAGTTACATTCGTTACATGGGAAAAGAATTGGGATGCAAAGCATTCATGAAAATTAGAATCCAAGGACTCATGGGAGTGAGTACTCCCATGCTGGTAGACTCACGGGCATCAGGGAGTGAGAGGCGGGAGAAGGTGTTCCTCACCAGTCAGAATTCTACTCAAAAATCATTACTGTAGACGTGCCCTCTGGATCAGGCTGGTAAGTTCAACCATATCTACACACATAGAACGTATCTTTACCGTGTGAGCTTCACCCATCCCATGTGGATGATAAAGAGAGTCAAAAGTACACCAAAGGCATCTCTACAAGTGGAACAAATTCACTCCCACTGTTCTCCACTGCATTAAGACGACCTAATCACAACTCACAAAACTGACCCACTTACAATCAAACCCAGGCAATCACTCGTTTGCAACGGTGTGCGGCTGACCTCTGACCTACGGTGTTAGGGGACGAGTCTTCCGGCTACGATCGGGGAACTAGTCCCCAAAGGTCAGAGGTCAGATGGCTAGATGTCAAGCACGGGACTTGAAGATCGGGTCGTTCCGATAATTTCCCCGTCGACCGGGGTTACATGGCTGTGGGGGACCGACATGTCCCATACTCAAATAACCATTAAAAAAAAAAAAAAAAAACTCATTCTTCTGGCTGAATCTCACCTCTTCCCATCTTCATTAACCCACTTCCAACCCACCTTACCATCTTCCTCTGCTTCGCTCTCAACACGCCTTCCATCTCTATCATTCACCCTCTCTCTTTGTTTTTCAGTCCCCTCCCTAATCCCTCACTTCAATGTGACCTCCCTCCCTCCCTCTCCACCAGGAGGGGTCGTGACTCACCTGGTGGGGCAGGCGTGGTCGTTGCAACTGTGACTCACCTGGTGGGGCAGGCGTGATCGTTGCAACTGTGACTCACCTGGTGGGGCAGGCGTGGTCGATGCCATTGTGCCTCACCTGGTGGGGCAGGCGTGGTCGTTGCAACTGTGACTCACCTGGTGGGGCAGGCGTGGTCGTTGCAATTCAGTATGACGGGTATGGGCCTGGCGGTGTGGTCGCAGAGCCCTTCGGCGGAGCGACGACCGGACGACCTCTCGACGCACACAGCAGACAGCATCTGGTAACCTGCGTACACCGACGGCGGGAAATGCCCAGAACAAGACGTACGTTAATAATAATAATAACAAAAAGAAGTAGGAGATGCGAGACTGTCCATACTATGGGAGGGAGACATACATGTTAAAATGTGAATCATATAAAATGTTAAAAAAACATGGACACACAACTAACACAAAGATACATCAAGTTAAAATCTCCAACATCAATGAATACTGAAATTTGATACCTGAGGACATCTTGAAAAACATCAACAGAATGTCATATACAAAAGCAGATCTAGAATCTTAATGCACGATGGAACAATTAAGCGAATTAGCAAAAATTATCAAAGAGGCTATAGTGGTCTAGCCAGAGGAATGAATATCATATTTAATGAAAGTACAAAAAAATATAGACTTCACACAGTCACGTCAAATTCACACAGAAAAATAAGACATAAAGCGTTCTGAAACTGATGACACAAGTTAGATATAATGACAATAATAAGGTAGGCAGTGCCTAGACACTGCTGGTAGACAGGTTGGTGTAAGGACAGTGACAAGACACTGCTGGTAGACAGGTTAGTGTGAGGACTGTGACAATACTACAGGATCTGTACCCAGACAGTGCCAGTAGACAGGTTGGTGTAAGGACAGTGACAATACACTGCTGGTACACAGGTTAGTGTAAGGACAGTGAAAAGACACTGCTGGTAGACAGGTTAGAGTAAGGACAATGACAATACTACAGGATCTGTACCCAGACAGTGCCAGCAGACAGGTTAGTGTAAGGACAGATGACAATACTACAGGATCTGTACCCAGACAGTGCCAGTAGACAGGTTAGTGTCAGGACAGTGACAATACTACAGGATCTGTGCCCAGACAGTGCCAGTAGACAGGTTAGTGTAAGGACACGCCAATACAGACGGGTCAATGCTTGGGCAGTGAATGGAATACCAGCACAATGTCTGAACAAATGTCAGTGTAAACAATAATCCACATGGGGTTGAGAATGGGTGGGGTCAGTACCCATGCGGTGAGTTGTAAAAAGGACTGTCAGGAAAACCCATAAGTATACTCAACGTTTTAAAGGGAACTTTAGGGAGGTATGATCTCATCAGTCATGACAACCAACCCCAGCTCAAAATAAGACAGAAATCTTCCATTGGGAAAACCACAGCTGCCAGGTGGAGGAAGGGACAGCTAGCTCTCCGTCACGCGAAGATTGCTGCATCTCCCGTCGAATGAAGTAAGGAAAAACCCTGCCCCTCCCTCCCTCCTATCAAGTGAAGGCAAGAACCGTGTCAGTTGAAGGAAAGAATATCCCCTCTTCAAATGAAGGCAGGAACACCTCCTCTTTCGTCATGAAAAAAAAAAAAAAAATCCCCCTCACATTACATGAAAGCAGAGACACCTCCCCCCACATCAAGGGAGAGGAGCTACCATGTCCTACGTCAGGTGAGGGCAGGGGGAACTCACCTCCGCCGCAGCTGGCTGAGCAAGGCCCGTTGGCCCGTTTGTCCCAGTAGTAAGAGGGTTTGTTGCATGTCGTGCCGTCTCCACCACACACACCACACTGGTCCACCACAGCCTCAGACCCAAGACGCAGGTCACATCCAACTTTCTGTACACAAAAGCAAGATAAAGTTACTACCATCCTACTTCTTATGATGCTAAACAGATAATATTACCTCGTTTCTCAGGGCTAAAGTGACAATACTCTGATTCTCAAGACAATAAAAAGATAATATTACTGTTTATCAAGACATTACAACGATATTAATCTATTTCACAAGACAATAAAGATATTAATCAGCTTCTCAAAGACAATAAAATGACAGTATTAAGCCCTTTCTACAATTTCTAAAATAAAAAGATAGTATTAAGCTCTTTCTAAAGACAATTAAATGATTTTCTTATTTCTCAACACTCACAATATACTAATACCCTATTTCTAAACTGAAATACTATTTTTCCCGGTTTCTCAAGAGTAAGAAGACACTATTACCTAATTTCTTTGCTAAGATATTCCTTTCATACATGAATTATGTAACTTGATGGCGATCTAAATCACAGAAACTTATGTATCATCATTTACCATTACGTCATAACATCCTGCATTTCAATCAGCTAGAGAAACGTATCTTAGATGGGCATCTCTGACTTGCTGGTTTCGGTGAGGTCACACTTTTGAAAAGCTCTGATTGGTTTACACGCATGACGTTATTACCATGGTAAATGCTCTGAGCGGAGTATTTTGCACTGACGTTACGATGACTCAACTGTTTGAAGCTATGCGATTCGCTGAGTTGAATGATGTATTGAGTTAACCCCCACAACAATAACACAGCTCGAGTGGGTGAAATAATTTATTTTCCTCATTACTTACGCGGTGGAAATAAAATCTAGGACAAATCCATATAACTCTGCCTTACCAGCTTCCACCATCGGGCAAAAGCAAGATAATTAGCTGCGTTCAGGAAAACATAAATAAGAGGATTTCAGCGGATGTCGACCGTTCCGGGAAATGATGGCTTAAAAGCCTCTCTCTCTCTCTCTCTCTCTTTCAGCCGATCCCTGATAAATATCCAAACCTTCATTCCTATACGGCAGTATTCAGATAACCATAAGAAACATAAAACTAAAATACCGATACACAATACGTGCACCCATGTTTTTTAAAACAATGATTCCTCCATTAAGGACAATGTTACTATGCTTTTGTCTACTTTTAAATATCCCTGCATCTCGGCACGTACAGGAAGCCTTACCCTATGTATAAACATTTTCCTTTAGAACACCTTACATGATCGGTGCTATGTTCTCTACAACAGCACTAAATATCTATTCGAACTACTCCATAACGAACCATCAACGAAAAACGGAAACAATAAACCCCTTCTTCACACCACAAGGGCCTATACTCACTGGTCCCCGCTTCCATCCCTAAAATAACATACGCACCAAACTAACCACAACGAGCACTATAAACAACGTAACCTTGCCTAGCCATGTCTCAACATCACTCCACCAAAGCAAATCCACCTCATACAACACGAACACGAACACTTACGAGGTACATCTTCACGTAAGCGTTCGGGGAATAATCCATCCTCCTCGCATTATAAACACAGACTTGACGTATAACACTCATCGTCACAGTTCTACAGTTCTGTCGGACTCCACCCACGAAGCTCAACGCGGCAAACTGTAAGAACTAGCACGGGCCTCTGAGTAATCGTGTCCTCGTCCAATCAGCATCAATATGCTTCCAACCTCGTCCAATCAGCATCGGGAAGACTACATTTCTCGGCCAGCGTTTAGATGCTTCTAAATCGGAATTCAGGTCCTTGTGACGTTGTCAAATCAGCAATAAAGAGAACGTGGTCCTCATTTAATCAGCACAATGTACACTTCTAGCTTCGTCCCATCAGCATCCAAGTGATGGCGCTCTCGACCAATCATCGTGCATCCCAGATGCTGCTCCGTGTTATTTGAGACGGAGTCACATAAGGACTTTTGAGTCAATTTTCTAAACTGTCGCCTGTTTTTCATGAAGATGCGTCAATCTCCAGGCCTATCGTGCAATAGAGTTCGTCTCCGAGATAAAAATGTTCGTCAGTTTCAATACCAAGATTTAAACTCGTTTGTGCAAATTTTCTTAAAATAAAACATAAAATCATTCAATATTAATAAATGTGCATTAACAACTGTGTCAAATTCCATAAGACATATTCTTTACACTCATTCAGCGCAAACTTGTAAATATCAACACAATCAAAACCACATCTCATTTGTTTACATGGATACCAGATAGATAACTCAAAGCTGCGTGGCGGTATATGCAATTTCGCCAAGCCTTCCGTGGCACTTCCTCGTACGGACACACATGCCATTCCAAAGAATGCTTTACTGAGTATATAGGAACCACTGGTGATAATAAGGCATCACATATGCTACTCACGCAACGCAGCCGAAGAGGAAGGAGTCTCGCTGGGGATGAACCTCTACCAAACTGGTTGTAGTTTGTAATATCTTTTGAATTTCACTTCCCGCCACCCATGAACGCAGGCAAACACAATTTTTTTGGCACACCTGTTCATCCTTCGCCGTTTTATAGTCACAAATAAAGTTGGAAAATCGACACTTCCTTCCAAAATGTTCCGCCACTTTTGTCTGTTTACAACGACGACGCGGAATCCTTCGACTGATCCGTTGGTTCTATTCCCGCGTTTGACACAACAAAAAAATATATATACGGAAATCAAGAAATTAGTTCAGGAAATTGATATAATAAGTACTAGTATTGTAACACCGTCTTTCAGCATATTTTGATAGTATTATCTCAAACTTTGTATTCGTTTATGAGAAAAACTGGCAATGATTTCTAAGCTCACAATTCACGAAGATGAGAGTCGATGTATGTAAGTGTATAAAAAAAAATAGATAAAACAAACACAATGCATTATTCATAATAATCACAGTATATTACGGACTAAAATGAAATATATCTACTTGAACATGAGCCCAAATGACTTGTAAGTTTTCTTTTAACCCACTTTACCATTACCCATTGCTATTTCTTCCTCAACTGTTATCACCCCTTGATATATGACTCTCATTCAGAAGGATCTGTCACGTTCCTCAGGAGAACTAAGAGAGAGGCATTGAATTATTCGTCGTCATTTTTACCTCCTGCTCAGACTTGTTCCGTTTTCGACGCCGACCAGTTTTCTTTGAAGGTTCCTGACTTACATGGGGGACTTCCGCAAATGTCCAAAAGTTTCTTTATTGAATGATCCAATATAATGAGCGACATTTTCAGTGTATTTTAAGTGCTCTAATTTAGTTTTCAAATTACGTATGCCAGGAAGACATAACAGAGCTGATGTGTAACCCTTGTGAGACGCGAAAAAATTAGTGAAAAATACAAGATTACCTTAAATATGTTTCGGAAACAGTGCATCTGTATTTTCAGTGTCTCTAATGCTTTCTGATGCCAGGGGAACAGTTTCTTATATACTTCCGATTTCATTGCATTTTGACTCCAGGAAATCTTGTAGTAAACTCCTGGAAATATAATGATACAATTTGAGCATTACATATAAATCCAAACTGGGAATGTGTTCTTTAAATCAGCAAGGTCAAGTAACGTAGTAATATTTCGACGCCTCCGTGGTATAGTGGCAAGCGGTGTTCTATGAATCACTAGCGGTTCCATTAGGGTTCGAATCCTAGATGAAGTAAGTCTGCCCACATCCAAGATACCCCAACCTAAACCAGTTCCCTATTCATCGACCAGCCTCAAGGGAAGGATGAGCACCTGAGTTGGGTATGGGCCGACTGCAACAGTGAATCCGACGGTGGGTTAATGATACCATCACATTCAACTTACGTCAGAGGAAATGATCTTTCTCACCAGAGCAAAATTTTCTCTCCCTCCCCCCCCCCAAAAAAAATCTCAAAACTTCCCGTGACCTGAACCCCCCATCCCCCACCCCACACACACACACACACACACACACACACCCTCTTTTTTTTTAATCACGAGTACAAGATTTCTGAACATCACTCACGCCCTTCCGAAACCCCCAGCCGACAGCGCCTTCTTCCCAAGGTTCTTGGATGCTGAGAGAGAGAGAGAGAGAGAGAGAGAGAGAGAGAGAGAGAGAGAGAGAGAGAGAGAGAGAGAGAGAGAGAGAGAGAGAGAGCTACAAGGACCAACGGACCTTGACGTGTGGCTCAGTATCAGCCAAGCATCAATACCGGAAGACTTGCCTGAAGGAGGGACACGAGCATCGCCGGCGTGAGGTGTCCCACGAGGAGGCCTTCCCCTGTCCTGGGGCTCCTCCTCCCACCGTAGAACCAAGGGGGGGGGGGGTCTTGGGGTAGGTGGTGAGGGGCAGGAGGTCCTCGCCTCCGGCCGGAGGAGGCTAGAAGGCCATCGGATTATTTCAGGGGGTTGTGGAGACGCGGGTTCTGGAGCGTGAGGGAGGAGGGAGGGAGGACCTTGGTAGCAAGCCAAGACCCGTGTCTGCTCCCGGTCCGCCGTCCACCTTCTTCTGCTACATGTCTGGAGCCGACTTAATGGTTCTCTAATCCTCTGACTACCCTGGGGTTTCTACGGTTTCTACGACAGTTTCAAAGGGCTGCTTTACCCACCGAAAGGAAAGTGGGGGGTATCTTACGGTTTCTAAACGTTCAGTAGTTTAGAAAGCATCAGAAAATATCCTGAGGTTTCTAAAAAGAGGGGGTGGTATCTTACGGTTTCTAAACGTTCAGCGGTTTAGAAACCATCAGAAAACATCCAGAGGTTTCTAAAACGCTGAGAAGATATGACATGTTGATGCTTATATCCTCACGAATCACACGATATCCATCAACACTGATGACCATTCGTTACCGTCTACGACTGTGCCCAGGTTTCAGGTCGTACCTGGGAGAACATCTGTTACTATGGCGAGGCAACTGAAACCCTTTCTCTCACCTCTACTGACGGGGGACTGTCGCTATTTTCACCCTAACCAACAGTCCTGGTTTAGGGTACATGAAAAACAATCTTGATTTCCACACGTTGATGTGGTAACGCGCTCCCGAATGTGATTAACTCATTACGTCCACAGGGGTTCCCTTACGATGGTAATAAGTTTTGAAGTGCTTTCACGTCCTTGTATACACGAGCAGACACACAAATGCGTGGGTGATGAATGTCACATATACACTTGTTTCTGACAGCCAGACGCAACACTGTAAACCCCCCACCAACAGAACTCTTCAATCTTAAGCCTTAAACTCGGATGGCATGCAACACACACACACACACACACACACACACTGCACTACGACCAGCAATTACGATAGATAAGGCTGACCTCGGCTTCATTGTAAACCTGGCTTCGAAAGCTTCCACTTACCCTTGCGAGGAGCAACAGAATGGCGTGCACACTCGTTTGCAATCTCTCCCTCATTTCCATAGAGTCTTTCGAGGTGGGGGAGAGGCGCTGCGCTGCGTCATTCCTTCACAAAAGGGGACCACCACGGTTAGTGTACCAATTGGCCCACTTCGACGCCAGAGCGACCGGCTAATGGCGTCACGGGCTAGACACACACACACACACACACACACACACACACTCAACGAACCGTCTCCGAAACTGCTACTCTCCTTTGAGGATATCTGTGCACCTTGGCAGATGATGACGGGGGGGGCTTCGTGGTAACGTAACTCAGGGGTGTTGTTGGAAATAACTCGCTGTCAATACTCCGAACACACAACGAGAGAGGATTCTGAAACAGGTGTGATCCGCTCTACCCACAGCTGTCGAGGTAGCGCGGGCTAAACCAGTCCAAGAAGCGAACATCATACACTTGTGCCTTCTCGGAGGAGAGCGACGCTCACGGTAGTATGGAAATACGATACACGAAAAGCAGGGATGAAGATCCAGAGAGAGAGAGAGAGAGAGAGAGAGAGAGAGAGAGAGAGAGAGAGAGAGAGAGAGAGAGAGAGAGAGAGAGAGAGACCACACAGACCCACGTGCCAAGCGAAGGTGGTCTGGCCTTATCACAACTTAAACAGAGAGACAGAATAATAGTTCATCTCCCTCAACGGCGGCTTAAAAGAACAGCGCGACTGACAACACAGCGTTAAAGGAACGTAATTTAAAAGGGCGCGCCTCCTAGCCTCTTTGTTTACAAACACACGCGCGTCCTTTTGCGACCCACTCACGCCAATCGCTGCAGCGTCAGGTGGGTCTGGTCGTTGTGAGGGGGTGGCTGGTTTCTGACAGTTCTCTTCTTCGGTTTTAATTGATAGGTTTCTCCTACGTCGGGTGTGTGTGTGTGTGTGTGTGTGTGTGTGTGTGTAGGGATTTTTTTTTTCAGTGTGTTGGCTGCTGGGCTAAAACTCCTCCCTCCCTCCCTCTCTCTCTGGGGGTGGGGCGTTTTATACGATCTAATTTCTCTGGGGAATGTACTGGGGAGCTACTTTATAAAAAGACGCGGTTTTTTACGGTGGTTACATATTGAGAACGGGTCCTTTTCTTTAGCCTAGGTTTCAATAAGGGTCTCATGACTGGTTTATCATCATGACACCTGTATAGTGGTTTCTAAATGGTCTTGGGATCAAGGTAGGGTTTTCTGTGGTTTCGATGAAAGAGACAGCGTGGTTTCACTCTGCTGGAATCATTTCTCTTTCTTAGGGTAGGTTTTCTATAACGAGCGGTCGGGTTTCTCTCTCTCTCTCTCTCTCTCACCATTTTCTCCTCCTCCGCCGTGTTGTCGTGCACTGGCTTGCTCGGTACGGGGCGTCTCAACGACAGGAGGTTACGCGACACAGGGCAGCGAGAGGCGAGCGGCGGCGCCCTCCACCCCCCTCCTTCCCCGGACCACCCCCCACCCCCCCTCCCTCCCGCCTCGATGGCGACTCTTCATATGCAAATTAGTCCCGCGTCTTTACATTTTCCATTTTTCTCTTGCGATTGACAGCTGAAGAGCGGCGGGCAGGCTGGCTCTCTGTTGTAGGACCAGTGGTGGAGGAGTGGTTGCTGCTGTTGTGGGCGATGGTGAGGGGGGGAGGGGGAGAGATGGTGGCGAGGGTGAGGGAGGGAATTGGAGTGGCCAGAGAGAGAGAGAGAGAGAGAGAGTTAGTTTACCGTCACACTGTGACCCAAATCCGTCGCTATGACCTAGTAGGGGGGATTACGTCCCAAAATATACGTGAAACTATCAAAGAAAAAAAAATACAATTGGAAACCATTCGAACAAATACGATGCAAAAGTCGTCTAATATAAATTACAATATATATATATATATATATATATATATATATATATATATATATATATATATATATAAATCGAGAATAATCTACATTCTAACAAGAAACTCCGAATCCATCGGGATATTTCTATAAGTTTTTACTGAATGTTAATCCTTGAAAATATGGTCAAAAATAATGGTAGAAAAAAATGATGTTTCCATGGGGACGAGTCCACGTTGGTAACCCTGACTTACTTTCGGGTTTGTCCGTGGCAACGCTGGTCTGGATTAGGAATTTCCCCTTGGAAGGATTAGGGATTAGGGATTTACCCCTCGCAAGTCTCCTTGAGGCTCAGCCGTCACAGACGAACGGTGGAGAGAGAGAGAGAGAGAGAGAGAGAGAGAGAGAGAGAGAGAGAGAGAGAGAGAGAGAGAGAGAGATCCCCCTCCTCTTGACACAGAGCAGCAGCGTCGTGACGTGAATCAAATGAATCACACATTACGTGCCAGTGATTACACACTCCAGGATGAACGTCTCCAACACTACGGAGGAATATAACAATCCAGGACGAACGAGAGTGTACCCCTGATTACACACTCCAGGATGAACGGCTCCAACACTACGGGGGGATATAACAATCCAGGACGAACGAGAGCTTACCACTGATTACACACTCCAGGACGAACGTCTCCAACACGACGGAAATATAACAATCCAGGACGAACAAGAGTGTACAACAGATGTACAACACTCCGGCTAAATACAACGGATTCTAGGACGAACAAGAAAGCCTACGATTACAAACCATAGGGTGAACGTGTACTGTACACCTACGTACAGACTAATTTCCAGGATGAACAAGGGAAAAAGCTTATGGTCTTACAAACTGCAGGACGGACGTGCACCACACTGCGGCAAGCCAGGATCCAGGATGAACAAGACCTTAAGAGTTTACATAAAGCTTCGATATCCAGCTTGATATATATATATATATATATATATATATATATATATATATATATATATATATATATATATATATAAAATCCAATGAGAAATCAAAGCTAGAATCAAGCAGACAAAAAGCTCAACACATAGGTTCGAATCCTGGTCCTGCCAGTCGGTACACAGTCAATCCAGCTGTTCATCCACCCATGGAAAAAAGGGGGGGGGGGGTGTGTCAGTCGATTATTTTTTTTATTCTTCCCCCCAAACATTAATCACGACCAGTACTGCCATAGTTACAGTCATTCATTAACCTCCCTCACCATTACTCAAGGCCATCTGACCAACCCCATCCCAATCATCTCCTTCCCCTTCCCTGCCATTTTTGCTGGTAATCCCATTAACCCGTTTGTCTTGCACCCCAAACCTCCCATTTTCTTACCTCCTTATCTCGCTGGAGCTTCTGGACATTATTCCCTGTCAGGGAATCGCTGGCTCCTGTCTTAAGGGCGTAATTACCTATTTGTACCGTCCGGGACGAGGCAATTATACATTCGTGGGGGCCCACGTCTCTCCTGATTATCATAATTTATTAAGATTTTGGTCTCCTGTCCACCATCTCATAATTCAGTTATTTTTTTTTCTCTTATCAAATTTATCCGCTGTATTCATGTCGTTTTAAGTCATTCTTCACATAACGTTTCTTAATAGGTTTAATTGCTAGATATTTTGTTATGTCATTGTAGCTGTGTGTATTTGTGTGTGTGTGTGTGTGTGTGTGTGTGTGTGTGTGTGTGTCTGTGTTTTTGACATTTTCCCTCCCAAACACTCACCCTCCCCCATGCCTAGCACTCATTTTCCTTCCCCAGCTCCCCTAGCACACGCGTTCCCCTCCCCTAGCTCCCCAGCACTCACTTGACACATCTCCCCAGCTCCCCTACCACTTACTTTTCCTCTCCCCAGCTCCCCCAGCTCTAACCTCCCCCCCCCCCTCCTCAACTCTCCTACACCTCCCTATCCTCTCCCCTCCTCCCGCAGCACTCACTTCCCCCCCTCCTCAACTCTCCTACCCCTCCCTATCCTCTCCCCCCTCCCCAACTCTCCTCCCCCTCTCTATCCTCTCCCCTCCTCCCCCAACACTCGCCTCCCCCTCCTCAACTCTCCTACCCCTCTCTATCCTCTCCCCTCCTCCCCCAGCTCTCACATTCCCCCCTCCTCAACCCTCCCTATCCTCTCCCTTCCTCCCCCAGCTCTCACATTCCCCCCCTCCCCAACTCTCCTACCCCTCTCTATCCTCTCCCCTCCTCCCCCAGCTCTCACATTCCCCCCTCCTCAACCCCTTCCCCCCCAGAACTACTCACCTGGCAGCGTCCATTGATACACAGGTCTCGGGAGTCGGGTTTGCAGCGGGTCCCGTCCTGGACCCTGGGGTTAAGGGTCACGACGGGGCCCCCCTGGGTGGCCTGGCAGGTCAGGGCGCAGGGGTCCGTGCCCTGAGCGGGCCGCCACTGGTACAGCACGCCTTCGTGTGGCAGCCCGTCGTACTCTGAGCACTGCACGGCACGGAAGTCCCGGCTCCCCTCTGGGCACGGCTTGACGTTGCATAGCTTGTACCTGGGGCACGGACCTGGGGGTTACTACCACTGGGGCACGGACCTGGGGGGGTTACTACCACTGGGGCACGGACCTGGGGGTTACTACCACTGGGGCACGGACCTGGGGTGGTTACTACCACTGGGGCACGGACCTGGGGTTACCACTGGGACACGGACCTGGGGTGGTTACTACCACTGGGGCACGGACCTGGGGGTTACTACCACTGGGGCACGGACCTGGGGGTTACTACCACTGGGGCACGGACCTGGGGGTTACTACCACTGGGGCACGGACCTGGGGTGGTTACTACCACTGGGGCACGGACCTGGGGTGGTTACTACCACTGAGGCACGGACCTGGGGTGGTTACTACCACTGGGGCACGGACCTGGGGTGGTTACTACCACTGAGGCACGGACCTGGGGTGGTTACTACCACTGAGGCACGGACCTGGGGTTACCACTGGGACACGGACCTGGGGTTACTACCTCTGGGGCACGGACCTGGGGGTTACTACCACTGGGGCACGGACCTGGGGTTACCACTGGGACACGGACCTGGGGTTACTACCACTGGGGCACGGGCCTTGGGCTACCACTGGGGCCCGGGCCTGGGGTGGTTACTACCACTGGGGCACGGACCTGGGCTTACCACCGCTGGGGCACGGACCTGGGGTTACCACTGGGGCACGGACCTGGGGTTACCACTGGGGCACTGACCTGGGGTTACTACCACTGGGGCGCATACCTGGGGTTACCACTGGGGCACGGACCTGGGGTTACCACTGGGGCACGAACCTGGGGTTACTACCACTGGGGCGCATACCTGGGGTTACCACTGGGGCACGGACCTGGGGTTACTACCACTGGGGCGCATACCTGGGGTTACCACTGGGGCACGGACCTGGGGTTACCACTGGGGCACGGACCTGGGGTTACCACTGGGACACGGACCTGGGGTGGTTACTACCACTGGGGCACGGACCTGGGGGGGTTACTACCATTGGGGCACGGACCTGGGGGGTTACTACCACTGGGGCACGGACCTGGGGGTTACTACCACTGGGGCACGGACCTGGGGTGGTTACTACCACTGGGGCACGGACCTGGGGGTTACTACCACTGGGGCACGGACCTGGGGTGGTTACTACCACTGGGGCACGGACCTGGGGGGTTACTACCATTGGGGCACGGACCTGGGGGGGTTACTACCACTGGGGCACGGACCTGGGGGTTACTACCACTGGGGCACGGACCTGGGGTGGTTACTACCACTGGGGCACGGACCTGGGGGGTTACTACCACTGGGGCACGGACCTGGGGGTTACTACCACTGGGGCACGGACCTGGGGGGTTACTACCACTGGGGCACGGACCTGGGGGTTACTACCACTGGGGCACGGACCTGGGGGTTACTACCACTGGGGCACGGACCTGGGGGTTACTACCACTGGGGCACGAACCTGGTGGTTACTACCACTGGGGCACGGACCTGGGGTGGTTACTACCACTGAGGCACGGACCTGGGGTGGTTACTACCACTGGGGCACGGACCTGGGGTGGTTACTACCACTGAGGCACGGACCTGGGGTGGTTACTACCACTGGGGCACGGACCTGGGGTGGTTACTACCACTGAGGCACGGACCTGGGGTGGTTACTACCACTGGGGCACGGACCTGGGGTGGTTACTACCACTGAGGCACGGACCTGGGGTGGTTACTACCACTGAGGCACGGACCTGGGGTTACTACCACTGGGGCACGGGCCTTGGGCTACCACTGGGGCCCGGGCCTGGGGTGGTTACTACCACTGGGGCACGGACCTGGGCTTACCACCGCTGGGGCACGGACCTGGGGTTACCACTGGGGCACGGACCTGGGGTTACCACTGGGGCACGAACCTGGGGTTACTACCACTGGGGCACGGACCTGGGGTTACCACTGGGGCACGGACCTGAGGTTACTACCACTGGGGCGCATACCTGGGGCTACCACTGGGGCCCGGGCCTGGGGTGGTTACTACCACTGGGGCACGGACCTGGGCTTACTACCAGCTGGGGCACGGACCTGGGGTTACTACCCCTGGGGCACGGACCTGGGGTTACCACTGGGGCACGGACCTGAGGTTACTACCACTGGGGCGCATACCTGGGGTTACCACTGGGGCACGGACCTGGGGTTACCACTGGGGCACGAACCTGGGGTTACTACCACTGGGGCACGAACCTGGGGTTACTACCCCTGGGGCACGGACCTGGGGGTTACCACTTACCACGGATCTGGGGTTACCACCTGGGGAAGGCTTGAAATAAGGACCTGAGGGAAAGGGGGGTTAGGGTGAGGGGTTGAATCTGGGGTTAGGATCTGTGGGGGGGTGGATGGAGGATTAAGGTTGCAACCCCAGGGGTTAGCGACGGACGTTTCTCTGGGGGAGTAGAGCAGTGACAGCTTTCCCTAGAGAGATGGGGGGAAGTGAAGGGGTTCCTCTGTTGTTGAAGGGGGGGGATAAATCATTGTAAGGGGGGAAGGTTTACAAAGGGGGATTGGGAAAAGGGGTTATGGAAATCATTTTCCCTAAGGAAAGCGTGGCTCTGATGCCCAGGTGTCTCTGGGGGGAAGGGAGGAAGGTTCTCTGGGGACGGTGGTTAATGGGGTTTCTCTGGGGGAGGATGGGTCCGTATGGGGAGGACGTGGTTATGTTGCTGGCTTGCTAATGGGGAAGCAGGCATATGCTGGGGACCAAAGACATATAATAGTTTACAGGACACAATAGGAAACTCAAAAGTGAATCTCATTTAGTTTACAATCAACTGGTAATGGAACAGCATTTGGGTACATTAATGAGACAGTTTACAGGAAGACTATTTAGTCTACATCTTCCACGAAACTTCATACATATATATAGGTAGTGACAATAACTGGTCTACAGTTAGAGGTAAACCAAAACAACAGGGTTACATGCAGAAGTAAACCCAGGAAAACAGGTGTATACCGAGAAGTAAACCCATGAAACCTGACGTACAAGTTTTAGTAAACCCAACCAAACATATACAGGCGAGAAGTAAACCACAGCCAGGAAGAAGAGTACCAACAAAATTCAATACTCAAAAGTAAACCCATGAACACATAGTCTCATAGACACTGAGGTACACCCACGAAAGGTAACTTACAGGCAAAAGCAAACCCATGGAACTGGTATACATGTAAAGTAAACCTATAAAAGGTACTATAAAGGTAAACTTAAAAGGTCTCATACAAGTAGACTTATGAAAACTGTTCAGGAAGCAGTAAACCCAGAGAAACTGATACGCAGGCAGATGTAAACCCAGAGGTAAACCCATGCATAGGATGACCCACAAACTGACATAGAGGCGAGAGGTAAACTCATGCACAGACCCGCAAACCGATAGAGATGGTAAACCCATACTTGACGTCCGGGGAAGAGGTAAACCCAAAAGGAGTTTACTTACCTGACCGAATCCCCGCGGCAGCCGGTGTAGTGACGGCATCGCCGGGTCTGTACAGCCGCGCCCCCGTCACAGGTGCGGGAACACAGAGACCAATCAGACCACTCAGACCAGCCCGCCTGCGGGTGGGGGGAAGAGGGTGAGGGTGTGACGCCAGGGAAGGGTGGGGGGAGGGGGTGTGACGCTAAGAGGGAGGGTGGGGGTGTGTGACGGTGTGACGCTAAGAGGGAGGGTGGGTGTGTGTGACGGTGTGACGCTAAGAGGGAGGGTGGGGGTGTGTGACGGTGTGACGCTAAGAGGGAGGGTGGGGGTGTGTGACGGTGTGACGCTAAGAGGGTTGGGGGTGTGATGCTAGGTGGGAGGGTGTGTGGGGTGGTGTGACGCCAGGAAGGAGGGTGGGAGGGTTTGTGACGCCACGAGGGAGGGCGGGTGGTGACCGTGTGACGCCCGGGGGGGGGGGAGAGGAAGAGGAAGGCGACGGTGTGACGCAAGAGGGGGGGGGGGGTGATTAAGACGATGTAGGACGCCTCCCTACTCATGGCTCCCACCCCACCACCCCCACCAAACCTCCAACCATTCCCCATTTTCTATAAGAATCAAAAATGTCTCGCTGGGTGGATACAACTTACCAGTAAAGCACAGAATACTCTCTATTAAATAAAACAAATCATACTTCCTATGTGATAAAGTAAGGCATACTTTATTCTTTACTTCTGATTTACTTCAGTAAAAAGAAAATGTCTTGCAGGTTCATCGACTTAAAGACGACGGTACGACCCTTGGGCAAGAACCTACGGCCCATGGGCGAGACGGTACGACCCTTGGGTGAGACGGTACGACCCTTGGGCAAGACGGTACGACTCTTGGGCAAGACGGTACGACCCTGGGCAAGACAGAACGACCCTTTGGGCAAGACGGTACGACCCTTGGGCAAGACGGTACGACCCCTGGGCAGCGAGACGACCCCCCGACCTCTGACCTTCCATCATCCTCAGGGCGTCGCCCCGTGTCGTGCTCAAAGGTCGTACCGTCGTGTTCATCAAAGGCTTCTGAAAACAAGTTTTCTTTCCAACTTAACACACCGTTTTCTACACTGGTCGTGATTCCTTCGTCGACCTCCGCCCACCGAGCCAGTCCCAAGCCCCTAGCGTGGACCAGACGTCCCCTCTCATGGCCCAGTAGTGGACCACGATCCACAATGGCTAAGAAAGAGAGAGACAAAAAGGAATTCGCTGGCCTTGAGGTGGATGGAGGGATCGGGCGTGATCTTGGCTTGGGATCCGTCCGCTTGGCTAACTTTTACGCCCCCACCCCCCACCCACGCCAACTTTGGCGCGGAATTAAAGCCGCGGCGGCGTGATAATCGCGCCAAGTTCGAACTTATATGAGAAAGAGCAATGGAAATCTTGTGTCCCAAGTTTGCTCTTCCCATTTTCTTCCGTCAAAAACGGGGGAAAGTGCAGTTAGAAATTAATAGAATATCGTTGTGCCAAGTATTACTGCATGACAGGCACATGACACTTAGATATGTCCATGACAGCTACAAGATACCATCTGCTTCCGTAAACAAAAACGTACGGCGTTGCCACGTCTCACAGTGATGCCGCCATGTCTGACAATGTTGCCAACATCTCAAGAATTCAGAAGAGAATTTTACCATGTACCGACATCCCCACCTTCCTCCCCCCACCCTAAACACTTAATAGCACGCTGAGAGCGGGAGCTTCGCGGATCAATGATCACGTGAATGAATGATGAGCGTGATTTAAATAGGCGTCGCGAGAGAGGAGAGTGATACATGATACTGGGGTACTATCAGGGCATGGTGAGGACACACGCTAGCTCCATTGCGCTGGGTCAAGGAATGCGAAATGGGTCTTATCTTTAAGACGTGTCTCATCTACTATTTCCTCCCGTTCCACATCCTGTGTATAACCCCGTCCAATCCTTTCCCAGGTAGGTCCTGCCACCACAGATATTTCCCCCATCAACCTAAACTATCATTACTCCAAACTCGAGTTTCCATTTCTCACAAACTTCTGTTTCTTTTTATGTTAGCTGAAACGCCACAGGCAGCTGAGGCCCTAATCAAGGCCATTCCATAAACGATATATATATATATATATATATATATATATATATATATATATATATATATATATATATATATATATATATGTCCTAGCCTGAGTCAGGTACCCATTCTATCGACCAACCCCAGGAGGTGGACGAACAGCTACGTTGACTGTGTACCCACTGCCGTAACCAGGATTCGAACCTATCGTCCCTTGTTCTTTCCTTAAGGAAAGAAAACAAAACATCACATTCCTCATGAAAGATGATCACTCAAGCCTCCAGTCCAGTCCTGTTTTCATCCTTCAGACTAGCGAGGTTCCTTCCTCCAGCCCTCTAATTAACTTCCCTCCTTCTAATCACCATCATTCTTATCGTTCAGTGCGCCCCAGGTCCTCCCCCCCCCTCCATCCACCTTCCCTCCTGGCTCCATCACCATTCAACAGACGCAGATACCTACTGCCTTCCCTCCTGGCTCCATCACCATTCAACAGACGCAGATACCTACTGCCTTCCCTCCTGGCTCCATCCCCATTCAACAGACGCAGATACCTACTGCCTTCCCTCCTGGCTCCATCCCCATTCAACAGACGCAGATACCTACTGGCCTTCCCTCTTGGCTCCATCACCATTCAAGAGACGCAGATACCTACTGGCCTTCCCTCTTGGCTCCATCACCATTCAACAGACGCAGATACCTACTGCCTTCCCTCCTGGCTCCATCCCCATTCAACAGACGCAGATACCTACTGGCCTTCCCTCTTGGCTCCATCACCATTCAAGAGACGCAGATACCTACTGGCCTTCCCTCTTGGCTCCATCACCATTCAACAGACGCAGATACCTACTGGCCTTCCCTCTTGGCTCCATCACCATTCAAGAGACGCAGATACCTACTGGCCTTCCCTCCTGGCTCCATCACCATTCAACAGACGCAGATACCTACACGCCTTCCCTCTTGGCTCCATCCCCATTCAAGAGACGCAGATACCTACTGCCTTCCCTCCTGGCTCCATCACCATTCAACAGACGCAGATACCTACACGCCTTCCCTCCTGGCTCCATCCCCATTCAACAGACACAGATACCTACACGCCTTCCCTCCTGGCTCCATCACTATTATCCAACATCTAAGCATCTATTTCTAAATAATCCTCCTCGCCTCTAACTCCCGGGCCCCAATGTGATCTCATCGCCATTGCAATATACACATTAGTGGCGTCTCGTACCTCTGTGCAACACAGGTGAGGTTTCGTCCTTGTCTTGACCCAACAACCATTTCCTTGACCAGAACCCAAAGCTAGCAATTCCTGCTCACTGCTGACCTTCAAACAAATTGTGAAATAAATAAGTTCATGACCTGAGGATTAATTTCAAGTTGAAGTGCGACCTGTCATGCCTTACAGGTGTGTGTGTGTGTGTGTGTGTGTTTTCCGATGGGTGACGAAAGTATAAAACAAAATATGCTTTACTTTTCTAGTAGTGCAAAAAAATTCATGTGGTAAAAAAAAAAAATAATCTACGTCCCTCCCTGGGACGCAAAAATTCTTGGAGGCCTGGGGCAAAAATATTCGAAACAGCGAGAATATTTCTTTAGCAAAGAAGTCAACATTTTTTGATAGATCGCAAACACAGTAAGATTACAACTTTATATATATATATATATATATATATATATATATATATATATATATATATATATATATATATATATATATTTACACACACGAATATAGTGCATATAAGCGCGCACTTTCATGCAATACATAATACCCACCAACAGCCAGAATTCGAACCTAGGACCTTTTGCGTGCTTAGCGTTGCCGACTATCACGCAAAAGGTCCTGGGTTCGAATCCTGGCTGTTTGAGGGTATCATGTGGACAATCGCATGTTTACCAAATGGCGTCCTAGCTTCGTCTCTTCGTTGCATATCAACTGACTGTTATATTTCTCTCTTGTATCTCCCCTGATGATGTGATTATTACATGAAACTGCACTTGGGGGCCAGGTGAGGATATTCCCTCAATGGCCCAGTTCTCTGTTCTTAACGCTACCTCGCTAACGCGGGAAATGGCGAATAGTTTGAAAAAAAAAAAAAAAATATATATATATATATATATATATATATATATATATATATATATATATATATATATATATACACACACACACACACACACACACACGTATTTTTTTTCAGTGCCATTTTTTCGGGTGGGATTTCTGGAAATTACATTTTCCTTTTTTCCCCAGTCGCCCTGCCTGGGGGGGGGGGGGGGGGGGGAGCGTACGTCGGGTCCAGCTGATGGCCGCCTGGAAACGCTGGAGTCAGCGGGGGGCAAGATCTGTCACGACTTCCGGTGACGGTCCGTTGATGAAGATTTATTGTCCCCTTTACATCGAGAGAGAGAGAGAGAGAGAGAGAGAGAGAGAGAGAGAGAGAGAGAGAGAGAGAGAGAGAGAGAGAGACCTCTGGTGAAGGGTAAGGCCACTTGTAATGCAACGTGCAGGAGCAGGCGACTGCAGACGCCGAACGCACCCACACACCCCGAAAGTGTATTCGTCTGAGCGCGATGGTGCGACCCTTGAACACGACGTGTACCACCCATGAACGCGACGTGTACGACCCATGAACACGACGTGTACGACCCATGAACACGACGTGTACGACCCATGAACACGAAGTGTGTACGGCCCTTGAACACGACGTGTACGACCCATGAACATGACGTGTACGACCCATGAACACGACGTGTACGACCCATGAACACGACGTGTACGACCCATAAACACAACGCTTACGACCCTTGAGCACGACCTCCCGCTATATGGTTCCCGTCAGAACCCCCGCCCATCCCCACCCACCCCTCCGTATACCTTCGCTGCTACAACGGAATTCACCCATCTACACCCGTGGAACTCTTCGTTCAGGTCCCGTTAGTTGTAGAACTCCCATATCCACCGTGCAGAACACCTCTGGTCCACCGTGTAGAACACTGGCGTTGATCGAAACCCGAGTTCTACCAACAGAACCTCACTATCCACCTTGAAGAACCACTGGTCCGCTTTGGCGGAAGACCCCTCACTCATCCCACTCACCGAACCTTACCTTTCCCTAAGACGCCACCCCCAACTCCCCTTCCCACCTGCGAAGCGCCACGTCCCTCACCCAGCACCACGACCTACCCCTCCTCCTCCAGGGCAGAGAACCTCCCCCTCCCCCTTGAGCAAGACACTTCAAGCTGTAGATCAAGAGGTGACGACCCCTTCCTCTTGCCTCTCCCTTCTACTTGGCTACTCACGACAACAATGAGATAAATCTGACCTTTTCTCTTTTTTTTTTTTTCATCATGTCGAACGCTCCTCGACCGCGCATTGTTCTAACATTAAATTCCTATTTCGTTGTATCAAGACCTATTTTTTTTTTTTTTTGATTCCAGTGGCACCCTTCATCGATGCTAGGCCACTTTTGTCATATATTTTTTTTATCTATCAAACTCGAAAAAGCTGTAGTAGGAGTAATGTCATATTGTGTGACACTTCAGGGAAATGTTTCAGCGAAAAAGGGTCATATAGACGACCCCACCCACCAACCTGTCTTATACCTGGCTTAAACAACAGGAAGATGTAGAAACATGATTACCTTATAAAGAGTTCTGGAAGAAGTGGAAGAGCTACCCTTAAGCCAAAGGGTCAGGCCGGAGCTGTTACGGAAAAAATAACATGACCCTGTACAAGAGTTCCAAGGTTTGGCGGCGTAATGAAAGAAACAGACGTCGCATGTGTGTGTTGAAAACAGAACAAACACCCCAGCATCTGGAAGTTGACAATGGAATCTGATAATTCGACCTTCGAAGCATCAAATGCGATCGTCGCCTCGTTTCCTGTTGCTCGGTCACCCCCTCCTCAAGCCCCCCTCCTCCCCGCCCGCTCCGCTCCCCCCTCTTCCTCCTCCTCTACCCCCCCCCCCCCCCCAGCCAATGTAACCGTATATTACTGTATCCTGCAGACTGGGCTCTGAAGGGCGGTGGAAACACACTTTCCGGGACGGTCAGGTGTTACGGTCAGGGAAAGCGGGTAGGGGGGAAATGAAAACCTTAGGCCTAAAGAGAGAGGCTTCTCTCTCTCTCTCTCTCTCTCTCTCTCTCTCTCTCTCTCTCTCTCTCTCTCTCTCTCTCTCCATGAGGGAGTGGAGGAAAGGGGGGGGGTGTGTGTCCTTGGGTTACCGCACGTGCGAGGATATGGGCGTTACGAGGAGGGTGGGTTGGGGGGGATATGATACCACAGGAGGGGGGGGGGAGGAGGGAGGGATCAAGATACACGGTGAGGAAGAAAACGAGAAGCAGTGATGTATGTAAGGCAGCCGTGTGCGAGAGAAGGCTGTAGGGAAAGAATACAGAATGGAAGAAGGGGAGGAAAAAGTGGGGAGAAGGAAAGAGAGAGAGAGAGAGAGAGAGAGAGAGAGAGAGAGAGAGAGAGAGAGAGAGAGAGAGAGAGAGAGAGAGAGAGAGAGAGAGATTCATGGAACCTGATGTTATGTGTGTGCGCGGCGTTGCGTAGGGTCAGGCGATTGCGCGGCCCGGTCATTACGCGCCAAAAATTTGAATTGTGATCCCAGCCATGTTTACCTTACCCCCCCTCAAGGGAGGTGGTGTGTTTACCCCCGGGTCATGGAGGGTGGTGGGGTGTGGTCTGTGTACTTACAAACACACACACACACACACACAGTTGGTCAGCCCGAAACAAAATCTGTGGAAGATTTTGACACGTAGCTGATGGTAAAGTTACCCCTTAGAAAATACCGATCAACGCACAACCACTCCCCCCCCCCCCCCTGCTCTCTCTCCCACATATATCAACAACCCTCCCCCACAACAGCCCTCCCCCCACAACAACCCTCCCCACACAACAACCCTCCTCCCCCACAACAACCCTCCTCCCCCACAACAACCCTCCCCCCACAACAACCCTCCTCCCCACAACAACCCTCCTCCCCCTTCAACCATACCAATGGACACGTGACATGTTTATTTTTTCTCTATTCTTTCCTTCTAGCACCGGGGGATGGAAATGTGAACTCCAGGTGACAACTGCAGATGACGGAAGGGTTATATATATATATATATATATATATATATATATATATATATATATATATATATATATATATATATATATATATATATATATATTCCCATGAGTCCACGGAGAAAATGACAGACGATAAGTTCCCAAGTGCACTTTCGTGTAATAATCACATCATCAGGGGAGAACACGAGAGAGAAATATAACAGTCAGTTGATATACAACTAAGAGATGTAGCTAGGACGCCATTTGGTAAACATGCGATATATATATATCGAATACGGGAGACGAAACATGAACCAGGCGAGAACAAAATAAGTTTTGAGCTGAGCGATGGAGACGGAGCTGTGTTATCTGAGCAGAGCCACCGCTCGGCTAACAAAAGAAAAATGAAAAAAAAAAAAAAAATTATTCGCTTTGACGCCGCGACGACTTCAAAAAAAAAATAATCAGAGAGAGAGAGAGAGAGAGAGAGAGAGAGAGAGAGAGAGAGAGAGAGAGAGAGAGAGAGAGAGAGAGAGTACATTGCATACATGTAAAAAAAAAAAAAAACTAAAAAGTAGTTCCTCTTCTATCTGAGAGTACTGAGGAGGTGAGGGGGAGGAGGTGGAGGTGGAGGTGGAGGTGAGGGTGTAACACAATGACGCCACCACACTCGTGGTACCCTCTCGCGACCCTCCTCCTCCTCCTCCTCCTCCGGTGCTTCAGGCCACGTCCGCCATCTTGGTCCACTACTGTCGCCTGAGCACTCCCCCTCCCCTCCCCTGACTTAGAGCTCCTCCCCCCCTCCCTTCTCCTCCCCCTCCGTTTTTCCTTTGAGCCTCCCCCTTTCCCCCTCTACTCGCTTGCTCACACCCCTCCTCTTCCCCCTTCACTTCTGAATCACTTTCCGTTTTCTTTCCCCAGGATCATCCTCCTCCCCCTCCCTTCCCCTCCCTCCCTATTTTCTTTTTTCACCCCATCATCTACCTCAAGTCTCTTCTTTCTCCCCTCTTATCCTCAAACTTCCTGCCCCGTTCTCCCCAGTGCATTCTCCCAGCGTCCTCTGCATTTGTGGCCACTTGGGGGAGAGGGGGAGCAACTCCTGGTGGCTGTATACCAAGGTACTTGCCAGTGTGTGTAAACCCCCTGGGGTGTATACCCCCCTAGGTCAAGCCTAGCTACCCCATCCTTCCACAAAAGCTTACTCTCCCCCCCGGGGGAGGGGGGGGGGGAGATCGCGCTTAAGCTGGGGAGAGACTTTCATTCACAATGCACCAAAAAAAAATATATATATATAAAAAGATAACATACTTAACGAAGGGTTAATTACGTTCATGAGTACACTAGAATAACCATAAGGCATCTCACTTTCATAATTAGTAAGTTGAATAAATCTTGATAATTGTTCCGAGTAAAAATAATAAAGGCTAGATTCTGCAAATTAATATCAAGGGATATATTTCCATTTCATCCCTGGGGATAGGGGAGAAAGAATACTTCCCACGTATTCCCTGCGTGTCGTAGATGGCGACTAAAAGGGGAGGGAGCGGGGGGCTGGAAATCCTCCCCTCTCGTTTTCAATTTTCCAAAAGAAGGAAAAGAGGAGGGGGCCAAGTGAGGATATTCCCTCATAGGCCCAGTACTATGTTCTTAACGCTACCTCGCTAACGCGGAAAATGGCGAATAGTATGAAAGAAAGGATATTGCAAATTATAATTCTATTTCGTAACTTCTGTAGGACGTAAACTATGAAATTACCATTTATTCATAATGAATAATATTTGTTCTATGGGCCTATGAATCAATGCTGCTCATAACTTCCTTGGCATGAATTACATAAACAAAGTAATTACAAAGTAATCAAAGAATTGGAATTAAAGAATTATCTTGAACACCTGGAGGAAACGGATGATAATTAATTTTCTATGTGATGGTTCCATTATGACGTAGACAGCCTTAATTAACCCTGGCAACAGACAAGCCCTAATGGCCAAACAACCATCCAAAGTAATTACAGATTATATTAATGGTTCTCCCACTTCCAGCTAGTCAGTATAACCTCACGTCCTCAATGCCGTGTTGGAAGGGGATTCGAACTGATGTTTTGGACAAAGAGGACGACATTCAACGTGTGGAAAGACGACCATTGTGTTCACTATGACGCACAACACACATGCGCATGACGTCATACGCATTTAGTGACGGAAGATCATGCGTCACAGGGTCAGAAGTAGGTCATGCGCGTCACAAGGTCAGAAGTAGGTCATGCGCGTCACAGGGTCAGAAGTAGGTCATGCGCGTCACAGGGTCAGAAGTAGGTCATGCGCGTCACAGGGTCAGAAGTAGGTCATGCGCGTCACAAGTTTCACACACAACGCCAATCCTCTTACGTTAAGTCGAACATATCCTTTTTTGATATTCATATTTTTTTTCCGGTATTCTTAATTGATTGGCGGGGGAGGGGCGGGGGGAGAGAGAGAGAGAGAGAGAGAGAGAGAGAGAGAGAGAGAGAGAGAGAGAGAGAGAGAGAGATCTAGGATACCTGCAGAACACCTCCAGCATTTGCATACGTGATTCTCTCTCTCTCTCTCTCTCTCTCTCTCTCTCTCTCTCTCTCTCTCTCTCTCTCTCTCTCTCTCTACCCCCCACCTGTCCACACACATCCCCGGGACACACAAAAAAAAAAAAAAACACCCGGGGGTGGGGGGAGGTGAGGGACGGGGGGGGGGGGGGGGGTGAGGGACGTGCCCTTCGAGCGGTGAGGCAGACGTGCCCTTCATCCTCTGCCGTAGAGTCAACACACGGTGTGGCGCCCACACCCCCACCACCCACACCCCGCCAGGCGGGGAGGGGAGGGGAAAGGGGTGTGGGGAGAGAAAGGGTAGTATATACCCAGCCGTGAGAGAGGAGCTCCCCTCCCTCCCCCTCTCCTCCCCACACACACACACACACACACACACACACACACACACACCGTCCCCCTAGGAAAAAAAGAAAGGGTTCAATTTACAGTGTGGTCAGTACTTCAATATTTACATCACGTGGAAATGGGGGGCGGGGAGGTGGGGCTTTCGAACACCATGGGAAGGGGGGGGGGGTGACCACGGGGTGATAAGCCTAATGCTGGTCGTAGCCCCTACCCTTCCGCCACTACCCCCTTTCCACGCCACCGACACTACCCCTCCACTTTCCCCACCCCTACCATTTACGAAGGACTCGAACCGCTGCCATCTGTGTTCGTCCTGAGCACCATACCCACTACGCTACGGAGCGCACCAATGGGGCTCCGAGGCCCAAAGCCTCATATATAATTAGTGTATTTAGCTTCCACCCAAATGGTATCGGTTCGAATCCTTAGTGTTGGAGGGAATTACGTGTCCAACGAAAGTGCGCGCTTATTACGCTATAGTAGTGTGTGTGTGTGTGTGTGTGTGTGTGTGTGTGTGTGTGTGTGCGCGCCTCGGCCTAAGGATCATCTTCATAAAAGAGGTCATCCATTCCACAACCTGGCTCACCCCATAACCATTCCACCTCCCGGAACTCCTGGAAGCATCTTGCCCCTGGAAAGGCCTGGAATTCCTGGAAACCTCCCAGCCTTTGATGAGATCTGGAATCCCTGGAAACTTCCCAACCTTTGATGAGATCTGGAATCCCTGGAAACCTCTCAACCTTTGAAGAGATCTGGAATCTCTGGAAACCTCTCAACCTCTGAAGAGATCTGGAATCCCTGGAAGCACCCCAACCCCTGCAAAGGGCCTGGAACCCACGGAAGCATCCCAAACCCTGGAAAAGTCTGGAGCCTCTGGAAGCTACTCAACCTCTGGAAAGGTCTGGAATCCCTAGAAAGATCTCGACCCTTGGAAAGGTTAGGGGACCTCCTGGAAAGATGTGACCTTCCTGGAATCGCCTTAAACCTGGAAAGGTGTGGCATTCCTGGAAACGCCTGAGGGGGGTCGTGTTTCCATGAACTCCCTACAGAGCCTTAGACTGTCCTTGGCTCTTCCAGTGACTTGAACGCCAGCAACAGTTTGAACGCATTCTATGACCTGAACGCTTCAGACATTCTAAATGCGTTCAACATTCTAAACGCAACCCAACATTCTGGAAGAAGACTTTGAATGCTATTATCCCTTGCAATATTTTGAGCGTCTACAACATTCTGTGAAAGCCCCCCAACATTCTGGAAGAAGGTTTTGAACGCTCTGATCCCATCCAATATTCTGAGCGCCTACAACATTCTGTGAACGCCCCCAACATTCTGGAAGAAGGATTTGAACGCTCTGATCCCATCCAATATTCTGAGCGTCTCGAACATTCTGGAAGAAGGTTTTGAACGCACTGATCCCCTCCGACATTCTGAACGTCTCCAACCCTCCAACATTGGTGGTGGTCGCGGATATTTCCTTGCATCAAGCCCCAACACCGGTTCCTTATTCCAGTCTATCTACCTTAGAGACTTTTCAAATCTATCTACCTCACCGACTTTTCAATCAATCTACCTCATCGACGTTTCTACCTATCGACCTTATATCAAGCTCGTTTTGTAATTAAAACTGTTTATTTACCTATCAGCCAAAATCCATTCATAAATATATATAAAGATAAAATTTGGCAATTATGTTTTTTATAATAAATAAATTCCTAACGCACTCCCATTTTCTATTAATATCACGGATGTAAAATTTTTCCCCTCCAAATAAAATTCTTCTGACAATGAGAAAGACGGTTTTCGTAAATTCTAATTTACGCCAACCCTCTTTTTTTACGGTAAATACTAATTTACAACTTGACTCGCCTTTAAGCTGCAAATTCTCATTTAAAACTCTTACTCGCTTTTCTCATTTTTTCTCTCCTGTAAAATTCTCATTATATGGAACATTTGGTCTCTTTGTTGCTAATTAAATTTGAAACTCATTAAATATACACATGGTCTATGGAGGCGGTGTATACAGGTTTTTTTTTCTTTACGGTTTAAGAAACCAATTTCTTTTGAAAACAGGGCTAAGGTCCTTGAGCACAAAGGTACGACCCTTGATCACAACGGTGCGACCCTTGAGCACGACGGTACGACCCTTGATCACGACGGTACGACCCTTGAGCACGACGGCACGACCCTTGATTACAACGTTACGATCCTTGAGCACGACGGTACGACTCTTGAACACGACGGTACGACCCTTGATCACGACGGTGCGACCCTTGAGCACGACGGTACGACCCTTGAGCACGACGGTACGACCCTTGAACACGACGGTACGACCCTTGAAGCACGACGGTGCGACCCTTGAGCACGACGGTGCGATTCGCAGGCACGGCTTCCTGGCCCTTGACCTGACCCTCAATTATCTGGTTGAAGGTCAAGGGAATTACAGGTGACATTTGAAGACAAAGAGATGAAAAAAAAACAACAAACTCATGTACATTACACGAGAGAGAGAGAGAGAGAGAGAGAGAGAGAGAGAGAGAGAGAGAGAGAGAGAGAGAGAGAGAGAGAGAGAGAAGAACACGTAATCCCATTACAATTAAGAAAGTTCCGGTTTATTCTTCAACTTACACAGAGAAAAAGTCTCTCCCCCCCTCCCTTTCAGAAACTTCCACCGCACAGAAAACGGGGTCGACCCATAATTTCTAATCTCGTAACTACCTCGTTAGACGCGGTCGTTATAATTAACCGAAATCATGATACCCGAGATCATCCGAACTATCCGGTTAAACAGCGGAGACCTGCACAGGAGGCCGGATGAACGAGATCAGGTCGGATACATGGGGTTGGGATAGGTCTGTTATCCCTCATTAAGTCTGGATAAGTTAATTATCTTCTCAATACGTCTGGATAGGTTAATTATCTCCTCATTAAGCCTGGATAGGTTAATTATCTCCTCATTAATTCTGGATAGGTTAATCATCTTCGCATTAAGTCTGGAAAGGTTAATTATCCCCTCATTGATCCTGGATAGGTTAATTTTCTCCTCATTAAGTCTGGATAAGTTGATTATCTCCTCATTAAGTCTGGAAATGTAAATCATCTTCTCACTAAGCCTGGATAAGTTAATCATATTCTCATTAAGTCTGGATAGGTTGGGATAGCTCAGATACCTACACAATAAGACAGGATAGGCTAGGATAAAGACATACAATGAAGAGATAAATTGGGGGATAGAGAGTTATCAAGACATCCAATGAAATACGACACCCAGACTGTTTTTACGAAACCCTCACCACGTCAAGCCAGTCGCTTGTGAGACTCACACACTCACAATCCCGGGGGAAATGAAGCTCCCAAGATGCACTACGCCAATTCCTACGGCCATCCGAATACAAGGAAACTGCGTCATGCCAATTTCAACCAGAAACTGCGTCATGCCAATTTCAACCAGGAACTGCGTCATGCCAATTTCAACCAGGAACTGCGTCATGCCAATTTCAACCAGGAACTGCGTCATGCCAATTTCAACCAGGAACTGCGTCATGCCGATTTCAACCAGAAACTGCGTCATGCCGATTTCAACCACCCCCGAAGGACGCTGCATGAAGCCAATTTGTACGAGTGAAACACGAGAACGCTGCAATGAAATGTATACGCTGCAACTACGAGGCCAGCAGGCAACGCTGATAATACGCACCATACGCCCTGTGCAAGACGCTTTCCTTTAACCACCAAGATAAACTCGATAACAAAACTTGTGAAAAGAGAGAGAGAGAAAAAAGGAAAGAAACAAGAAAAACGCATCCGAAATAACAAAATAAACTGAAAAGTTAAAAATGTTTTCCCTTCATGTCGACCCCTTCCTCACCCCACTTCCCCACCCCCACCGTCCACCACCTCCCCACCATCCACCACCTGGAGGGAACCGAACCCTGGTTCTGTGAGGCTCCGAGGCGGCAGTTACCCACAAGGCTAGTGAGGAGTGGTTGAGTTTGAGTGGTATTCAGAGACGCCAGCCAAGCGTGTCCTCACCCCCTCCTCTCATTATTCTTCGCTGTCACTCTACTCAACTTTTTTTTTTTTAGGACACTTTTTAAAATTACGAAAGTTTGGCTTTATTTCCCGTATATCAAATTCCACATATAAAGATTTTGAATTTTTTTAAATACATCTAAACTTGGGGTTTATTTGCCTTGCATAAAATTCCAAATCTAAAGATTTTGAATTTTTTTGAATACATCTAAACTTGGGGTTCATTTCCCTTGTACAAAATTCCAAATTTAAAGAATTTGGATTTCTTTAAAATACGTCAAAACTTAACAATATTTCCCACGTATCAAATTCCACACCTAAAAGTTATTGGAAACATTATCTCATGATACTGAAATCTGGCTTGATTTCCCTTATACCAAATTGCACATTTAAAGACTTTGAGGAACTGGAAATCCTCACCTTCCTTTAACAATCACTTTCTCAAAAAGTAAAAGATTAGGATCAGAAACAGCCAAGCGAGGATATGTATAAGTGTATGACGATATTAAAGAACACTCTGGGGAATTCCCCCTTTCCCCTACACACACACACACACACACCTCCCACATTTTCTTCAATATTTGTTTCCCAGGACACACAACCTTACCTGTAGATGACCAATGCTTTATGGGGATACAATATGCCTTGTTCAGATGCTCAATTGGGGTCATTTTCGCTTTCAAATTCCCTTAAAGGAGGAGTTACCGTGTTCTTATAAAGTCCTATCACAATCACTGGCATAAACCTCATTTCACAATGTTGAATACCCAATTCTAAAAGACTGAATCGGGGTTATTTTGTCCTTCGGGTAGTTTAGTATTCTAGAATCTACTTTGGGGTTATTTTGTCCTTCGTTTGGTTTGACATTCTAGAATCTAATTCTAAGTAACTTAGTGCTAAGAATTCCTAAGCTTTTATAAGCTCCACATCCTATAAATTCTCACGTACAAACAATTTGAACTTTTGAACTTTTCCGGCCGCGCGTTTTACATTCTAAGGCTCTGTATTTGGGGGATCTTTGCTCAGTGGAACTTTGGCTCAACAGACCCCATCCATCCCTGTTACCTGTCATTAACACAGCGAAAAGTGGCTTCACTATTGGCATCTTGTGTGCGTGTGCGTGTGTGTGTGTGTGTGAGAGAGAGAGAGAGAGAGAGAGAGAGAGAGAGAGAGAGAGAGAGAGAGAGAGAGAGAGAGAGAGAGAATTATCATTCCTGTCTTACTGGGAGCGAGAGTTTTACACCCGTATTCCCCCCCCCCCCCCCCCACCTCACGCCTCTCAACCTTATCTACTTTTCCTTCACTTTCCTTAAAAACTCTCAATTTCCACCATGGAAAAATTCCCCGTGAGCGACGAGAGGCGACAAGAACCAACGACATAGCCTTATGGATCAATCCTCACTTGGCCCCTTGCTCTGTTCCTCCTTTTGGAGAGTAAAACAGGAGGGGAGGACTTCCATCCATCCACTCCCGCCCCACTTAGTCGCCTTCTACGCCTTCCATCTATCTACTCTATGAACTCCATGAAGTATACACAACCACCTCTCGTTTTCTTTGCATTATCATGCCTTCTGGAACTTTCCTCCCAGCTCCCGTCCGTAGCACCATTTTTCTTATAATTATTTCTTTTAGGACTACGTGTGTGCCTCCGAGCCACCTTTCCTTCTCTTTAGAACGATGGAACTTTGTCTCGGGCCATCTGGCGTGAGTAGACACGAGGAGGAGGAGGAGGGGGGAGGAGGAAGAGGGTTGGGAGGGTCTTTGAGGCGACGAGTGCGGTTGGCCGCTGTCAAGCACCGCCCCCACAGGGGGTGCAACGCTATGGGCTCCACGTCCTTTGTGGAGATGAATGGACACGCTCTGGTGTGTGTGTGTGTGTGTGTGTGTTGAGAAGAAAAAAGAAATAATGAATTTAATACAGAGAGAGAGAGAGAGAGAGAGAGAGAGAGAGAGAGAGAGAGAGAGAGAGAGAGAGAGAGAGAGAGAGAGAGACTTTAGAATATGTTTACCAGAATTCTCACAAGCGAGTGTTGTGAAAGCCTTGAAGCACCGCACGCAATGACTTACACACACTCACACACACACACACACACACACACACACACACACACACACACACACGACTCCTAACATCGTAATCTCAGTCTAAAATATTCTAACATATTCTTAGAATATCATGGCAAAAGTTCCTGTCTTCAGCAACACCCCAGCAGAACCGTTACTTTCGAAATCATCCACATTCTGTGACACTTGGATCCAGCGGTGATCCGAAGAGAATATTAGTCGTCAGTGTGCACAACACATGCCGCTGGATGGACAAGAGGAACAGTTTGTTTATATTTATCGGAAAAAAATATTCTGGAGTGCAATTAAACCGTTATTTCAATAAATATAAGAAAATATATTAAAAACATATACTTCTTCATAGCCTGTTGCCTATCAACGTCTATAATACGCGTTGAATGTAGATTAATGTATCAAATTTCTTGAAGGCGACTCAAAGAAAAGACGTAAAAATCTTAGAAGAAAACGGAGTCCCATTTTCTAAACGGGATGATGGACTATAACAATCACAGCCGAAAACAAGAGCGCGGTCGCGGGTGAAGAATTCAGCCGAAATTCTCGCCCTCTCCTGGGCGATAAGTGGTCGTAAGACACCCGTACATGCGACAAGGATGTCGCGCGTCGCCTGCAGGACAGACGACGTAAATCGCACAGACGGGGACGCCGCCTGCAGGAGGAGTGAGTGCTTGCTTAAGACACCACCACCACGTCTGGTGCCTTCTCTCTCTCTCTCTCTCTCTCTCTCTCTCTCTCTCTCTCTCTCTCCCCGTCTTTTGCAAGGTCTGCGTCCTGGGAATTCCCGGGACATCCCTCTCCAAAGTTTATAATCCCGCCCGGGGTCCCGGTATTGGGATGGTGGGAGGGGAGGGGAGGAGGTGGACTTAAAGACAGAAAGGGGGAGGTAAGGGGAGGGTGGGGGGTATGAACTCTCCCTTGAGTCATGCGCTTCGATGAACCGTGGGAGGGGAAGGTGATGAGTGTTGCAATAAAGGTGGCGAAGATGGTGTAAGACCGGGGGGGTGTTAAGGGCCCAGATGCAAGTGGTGGTCCACACGGAATGACGATGATTTGAGCGATGGGTAAGGTATGATGAGTTGGGCGATGGGTAAGATTAGATGAGCTGGCCGATGGGTGAGGTGAGATGAGTTGGACGATGGGTAAGGAAGGTAAGATGAGTAGGGGCGATGAGTACGATGTGATCACCGCGAGAGTACGATGAGTATAATGTGAGAGCATGGTGGACTCTCCGGAGCATACTAAGCTCACAGCTCGAGTATGATGAGTATAAGCGTTCCTTCCGTCAGCATAGCGTACTCACCATCTTCGGCTCAGATCTTGAGCAGAATGAGTCCGCCGCTTGGCTAGGATGAATATCCCCAACCCCATCAGAGGGGTTGAACGGTAATACAATACCTAATCTAACTACTGTATTACTGCAATCAAACCAAATGCAATCTATCGAAACCAAAACACAATACCTCCTCCGTCTCATATCGAAGCGACTCATTCTCCCACCCACCGCCCCCCATTATTACCATTGAGTGTCCTTAATGGATGGTAATTAGGTCACTGTAGTCAAGAGGGGAAAGGAATGGGGAATGGGGGTGTGTTGAGAGAGAGAGAGAGAGAGAGAGAGAGAGAGAGAGAGAGAGAGAGAGAGAGAGAGAGATGAAATACCATTAATGAAGGCGACCTACTGCGACAGGCGACACCACCCGTCCCGTCGGCAAAACTGAGACGCAAACAGGAATAACCAAACACCCAAGACAAACGAGAGGCCCGGTAGCACACACACACACACACACACACACACACACACACACACACACACACACACACACACATAGGACGCCGTGAAGAGGGAGTCGAACCCGCGCCATTTGTCTCCCGTGTTTACACTACGACGTAAAATGAACCGCATCGTCAACAGGGCGGCTGCACTCCACGGTAAACTCCCGCAAGATTTCACTTCTTTGCCCAGCCGGATCGGCTGTCGCGCGGGAAATGGTGGGCAAACACTCGCTATATAATTGCCGGGGAAGAGCACTTATTTCGGTGGGTTGGCTCGGATACTGTCGGGGCGTTGGAGGGGCGTTCGCCCAGAGGGTAGAGGCCCTTGACCATCTGGAATTTCTTTTGGTGAGGCGAAGAACATTGGTATGGTAGTTATAGCGGAGCGTGGAGGGTTGTCTGGGAGGTGGCATTCGACGGAGGGACACGGTGGAGGGTTGTCTGGAGTTGGCAATTGACGGAGGGGCAATGCGGAGGGGGGGTTCTGTAAGGTGGCAAGTGAAGAAGTGGCAAGATGGATGGTTTAACTGGGGGTGGCAAGTGATGGAGGGGCAAGGTGGAGTGCTGTCTGGGGGTGGCAAGTGATGGAGGGGCAAGGTGGAGTGCTGTCTGGGGGTGGCAAGTGATGGAGGGGCAAGGTGGAGTGCTGTCTGGGGGTGGTGGATGGTGGAGGGGGCAGGGTGGAGGTTTGTCTGGAGGTGTGCCGAATGATTGTGAGGGGGGCATGGTGGATGGTTATCTGGGGATGAGTGATGGAGTGTTCTGGCGCGGGAGACGGAGCCAGCCGAGCGAGGGCAGGAAACACAAACGTGTGTAAGGATATCTTGTTCTGTGAGGGACGCGGTGGAGAGAGATGGTCTGTGGAGAATTGTGGCGGCTATCGTGTGTGTGTGTGTGGCGGCGGTGGCACTGGGCGTACGGTGGTGGTGTGGGTGTGACGAGTGGTGCACTGTGGTGGTTCGTGGTGACAGGTGGCGTCGAGTGTCATGGTTCACGTACTTCTCACTTACACGTACTGTTTTCTTCTCGGGATCCCAACCCAGTACCTCGCTCCTGGACCCTTGACACCTACCACCTCCCTAGTAGAAAGGAAGAACCACCACCACCTCCCTAGTAGAAAGGAAGAACCACCACCACCTCCTCCGCCCGAGGCAAGAACCCTCGACGTCTCTCCCCTCCCTCACCCACACCATCTGACGGGAGGAACCCATCCACCTCCTCTGTACATACACTCAGTCCGCGGCTCCCGGTGATCATGTCCCTCTCCTCAGCGACGGAGTGAGTCACAGGATTCTCTCTCGCTTCCCTCTTCCTGCGCCACGGTGTATACCTCACTGGTGACGGACGTCCGCACCATCTCTCTCTCTCTTCTCCTTCAAGACCCCCTACCACTGCCATAAACCCCTTCCCCTGCCTTGAATAGGATATAGGTTATATCTAAGGGCTTCCTCTGGTAAGAAATTGAAAGCACGTATATATATATATATATATATATATATATATATATATATATATATATATATATATATATATATATATATATATATATATATATAATCAGGGTGACAGGCGTGAGAAGAGGAAGCTCTGCAGGGTGTGTGAGGGAAATGGGGGGACGAAAAAGGGGGAGGGGAAAGAGGGAGAGGGGAAAGCCAGGGGGTTCACGACCTCCCTGGAACCTTGCCAGGCAGGAGGTCACCGCCGAAGGGAGGGAGGGAGGGAATGTGACACCCAGCTTCTTCCGGGATCCTCCCGAATCCTCGCGCCTTCCAGGGCCCACCGAGCCCAACACCTTGGGAGGGCGAAGCCTGGAAGCGGCCTCCAGCGTCGTGCTCACCGCTTCCAGGCTACGAGACTTAGACATCCCCCTCTACAAGCACACACACAAGCTTCGTCCGACAGACGTACAGATGTATTAACAACCTCTATCCGGTCTTCACAACCACGGGTTGTATTGCGCCCCTTACGAACACAACTTCGGGATTTTACCTCAACAGGAATGTGTTCTGGAAAGGTCTGCTGGCGGCTCATCATCAGACGACGATGCTGATAAAAGATGGAATATCCCGCAAGGTTGAGATGAGGGATGGGCGATGCTGTGGTCCGGGCGCACAGTAAGGATGTTCCCTCAGCCGGTAACACCAAGAGCGACCACGGCGTGTCGACGGTGGCAGCAGAAGGGGAAGGACCGGGAGGGAGGAAGCACAAGCACAAGCGGGCATCGAAGTGGGTGTGTCATCGAAGATGAGAACCCTTGGGAACGCCACCGTCATGCCGGGTGATCATACGATGACAGGACGTGAGCTGATAACCAGTCATCATCATACGGTGTGTGTGTGTGTGTGTGTGTGTGTGTGTGTGTGTGTGTGTGTGTGTGTGGAGGTCCCCCCCCCCCCAGGGAGGATGATAACCACTTTCATCATACGTACGGCAGCGTCGCTATCATCAGAGTCCCAACGGTCGAGCGCGAAATACATGACTACGTATTTCCCCGGCAGCGCGGCATCTCATGGCTGACATGAGCCGACGCCCTGTCCGGCCTGGCGACGAGATGCTGGGGAGAGATAATCTCTTGGGAGGGGAGGAGGAGGTCCTGGGGTTGGGAGGAGGTCATCTCCCCAGGGGGATCAGGGTTTAAAAGGAATGGTTCTGCAGACTCTTCCACCCACGGCTCCCCTCGCACACACACACACACACACACACCCTGGTCTGGGAGGGGGGAGGGATTGAGAGGAAATTCCCCGCGTAGAAAACGGGAGCAGGATAGTCACGAATAAAGGGAGGACTCGCCAAAATGTTAAGTCAAGTACCCTGGATGAGAGTGGACAGTCGTACCATACGACTCAGCGGCCAGCTCTGACCTTTCGTGACCTTCTGCGAGAGGCAGGAGTGACCTTTGAGTCCCTTAGATATCCAGCTTTTAACGTTAGTCAATGCTTGACCTTAAAACCATTTTTAAATCAGTCACTACTTGACCTTAAAACCTTTTTTTTTTCCTCTAAATTCAATTCTTACCTCAAAACGATCAATATATATATTCTCTTTATTCTCTTTGACCGTCCCTTCCTCAGTAGCTCTGACCTTTCAAGTCGAGTCTCCTATAACAGTGATCATCCTTAATCCCCCCCACTTGGTTATTAACCTCCCGAGCAAGCCATCGTGTGGCATCATGTCACAACCATTTCTCTACAAGCACCGAGAGTCGACCTCCAAAGTCCTACTTACGCTACTGTCTTTCCCCATCTCTTCTATACCCGTTCCATCGGAGAGGCCACACGTTTTCCCTTACCACCAACTCATCAAGAACAGTCATCCTTTTCCACGCATCCCCGCGTCCTTACGTACAGAGGCGCCCTCACGTACACACATGTCCTTCGACGACCTTCTACCGCGTTCACCCCGTCGAACTGTGAGGGACAGTAATTGAACTCTTTTTCAAGCAAGTTCCAACATCTTGAGCCCGGAGCTTCCTCGACTCAGGTCAAAGTCGTATATATTTCAAGTTTTTTTTTTCTTTTTTCTTTTAAACTCTCGCAGGATAACAAAGTCTTCGCCACCAGATTCCTGTTAAACTTTTCAAAGGGAAGATCTTTTTTTTAAACTTGTTCATTACGCTTCCTCCCTCAGCCTTGTGTTGCTTCTCTGTTCGACTCCGTGTTTCGGGTCATTTGAACCTGTTCATTAAACTTCATCTTCTGTGTTCAACCTCGGTTCTTGAGTTAACTGATCTTGTGTTCAACCCCCGGATTCTTAGGCGACTGAACCTGTTCATCAAACCTGATCTTGTGTTCAACCCCCGGATTCTTAGGCGACTGAACCTGTTCATCAAACCTGATCTTGTGTTCAACCCCCGGATTCTTAGGCAACGGAACGTGTTCATCAAACCTGATCTTGTGTGTTCAAACCTGGTACATCCGGTGCCTCCTCCACCTCCCCTGGCCAAACATACTCCCCAACTCCTTCCTAAACCTCCCCCCCTCCCCCATCAAACACACACACACACAAACACACACACAAACACCCATCCTTCTCAGCTATGCCCGGAGGGATTTCAACCTTCCACACTATTTGTGTTCGCCCGCTCTCAGAATTTCTTCCCCTGAGTCACGAAGGAATGGTTGCTTAACTAGAGAGATGACGGATGAAGGAAAACCCCTTTGAGTATGACAACTTAACCCCCTGAGGGGGACCCCTTTGAGTATGACTTAACCCCCTAAGTAGGACCCCTGTGAATATGACGACTTAACCCCCTGAGGGGGACCCCTTTGAGTGTGACGACTTCACCCCCGGAGTAGGACCCCTGTGAGTGTGACGACTTAACCCCCTGAGTAGGACCCCTGTGAGTGTGACGACTTAACCCCCTGAGTAGGACCCCTTTGAGTGTGACGACTTAACCCCCGGAGTAGGACTCCTTTGAATATGACGACTTAACCCCCTGAGGGGGACCCCTTTGAGTATGACGCCTTAACCCCCTGAGTAGGACCCCTGTGAGTATGACGACTTAATCCCCTGAGTAGGACTCCTTTGAGTATGACGCCTTAACCCCCTGAGTAGGACCCCTTTGAATATGACGACTTAACCCCCTGAATAGGGCAACGTAACCCCTCAAGTAAGAAGATACAATCCCTTAAACTTGACCTCTGGGAGTAAAGGTGTCCCTTGATTTGCTACGTACTGTTCCTTATATTCAAAGACATACTGGGAAGTAGCAGTCGTATGTTCCTTCGTAAATAAATCACAGCTACGTACATTTTTATAGTCGTACATATCATACTGACACTAGCCCAAAGCGGTTTAAATTCATCTCCCATGCATGTTCTTCACCTCCCGGTGTAGTGAGGTAGCGAGGAGTGTACAAGGACCCATGGCGTGAGTACTAAAGGAAAAAAACTATCCTTATTTGGTTTCTTCCACTGTTCTTTCGTCTGGAGTGTAATACAGGAGGGGAAGATTTCCCGCCCCAGGCTTTGTTCCTCTTGACTGTCCTCTACGCAAACCTATTCCCCACTGGATGGGAAAAAAAATGATATCTTCCCCTTGCAGCATGTATGAAGCCTTGCAATGCCATTTACGTATATTTACCGGTAAGATAATATCAGCAAAGAACGTATTTCTCATAACTCTCACTAAAACGCCCTTGTCTGTGTTTATCTAGACAATAAATCATTTAAAATTAACTTCAATAAACTGCCGTTCGGTACGATTCTACACAAAGCCCCTCACAAACCCCCCAGTCCTTGAGTTTAATAAGTAGCGATATGGAAGTATTCTCAGACCTACACGTGTGTCTAAACTACAATCGGCATTCTGACCGTTAATTTAACACTTATTAAGGTTAGGTACATTAAAGGTAAACTCATTTCCCCACTGAGGTTTACATTACCAGACCATCTGACACAAATCGCACTCGCCCCCCCGTAAATTCAACCACGGAACAATAGTCAAATGAGGTAATCAGTCACGGTAAACAATAATCACACACCCGGCTCAATAAACCATCGTCCGAGGGAATATAATTTCCAGCCAGAATTCGGCCCGTTAAGACATACGAAAAGTTGAGGGAAAAATCTTGAAAAAAAGTCTATAAACTTCGCGGATATTAAGCTGCAAAACTAGTGGTAATGTCTCGCAAAACCATCTAGGTCACCGAGAGACACCGTAGAGATAGAGATATGATCGTAGTGACGACAATTACTGTAAAACATTTAAGAGAAAACATTAAGAAATATTCTCGCGCCCGAGGAGTTGGAATCACCAGCCTATTTGGCAACTCCCTAGGCCTTGGGAGGGAGGGAGGGAGGGAGGGAGGGAGGGAGGGAGGGAGGGAGGGAGAGAGAGAGAGAGAGAGAGAGTGAGTTGCCCAGCGTCGTTAGAGCCTGATAAATGACCTTCTCCCAATCACCCTCCGTTAATGCGTGACTAAACCATCTATTACATTCTCGCTGTTCCAGACTCATTAAGTATCTCCGTCTAAATTAGTGTGTGTGTGAGAGAGAGAGAGAGAGAGAGAGAGAGAGAGAGAGAGAGAGAGAGAGAGAGAGAGAGAGAGAGAGAGAGAGAGAGACCAGACCGTCATCGCCAAGACGCGACGCACGCCCATGTGTCAACTCCCCCGGCGGAGTTCACGCTCGCTGTTAGGAGCTCCCTCCGCAAGCACGACCCCTGGAGCTCGACCCTCCACAGTCAGGCCACCGCACCCGGGGATCATAGCGTCGAACTGGAGAACCACACACACACACACACACACACACACACATACACACACACACCGTCTCGACCCCAGACGATTTATTACAGTCAATCAGGCAAACCTAAAGTCCGTCAAATGGAAGGCACCTGATCTGTGAGCTCTCTCTCTCTCTCTCTCTCTCTCTCTCTCTCTCTCTCTCTCTCTCTCTCTCTCTCTCTCTCTCTCTCACCCCGTTCGCTCTACAAACACGGCCTATAAGACCGCCACCAATATATATATATCCTAATGCTGTGCATGCCCTTCCATCAACCACAATCCGTTTTCAGACGGGATGGGAGAGGAGCGAGGCCAAGGGACCGCGCGGCCCCTCCTCCCCCCGGCAGTTATCATACCTCCAAACCATCGTCCTTACCATCAATTATCCTCTTAATCGCAGCCTTCCCCTCTGTGAGGACGATGAACAAACGCCCACGCGGTTAGAGAGGCCTCCCACCTCCGCCGCCGCTTCGGCCTCCGTGTGTGTGTGTGTGTGTGGGGTAGGCCAGCGACTGTGGTGGATAGGGGCGACTTCGACAAGACACTGGGGCGTTCAGAGAGTGTTCGTCCTGTGCACAAGGTGGGTTTAAAAGAGGCAGTGACAGATACAGGGTTGTATTCTGTTGGCACCTCATACTGTACTTTGTATCGTCTAGCCCATATAACCCTTGTGTAATCCTACATATGGCAGCATAAAATCTAGTACATCCCTTAATAGGGTAGACTAGAATCTAGTATAGCCCTAAACAAGGGTGTCTAAGCCCTATATTCGCCCTTAATACAATAGCCTAAAACACTCTATAGCCCTAAATAAGTTTGCCTTAATTCTCGTACATCCCTAAATACAGCGGCCTAGAACCGTTTCTAGACCTGAATGAGCTTGCATAAGTTCTAATACAACCCTAAAAAAAAACCCAGTAACCTAAAACTAAGCACATCCCTAAATACAGCATCCTTAAAACTTACCACCTGCTGAATCATACAGCCTGGATCCCAGCATCGCCTTATGTATATCAGCCCCACACCTCGTACACCTCTACTTAGCTACTTAAAGACACGAGGGCTACATAACACCAGTGAAAACAAGTAGATCAGACCTTAAACCAGTTGGGGGAAATTCAAAATGCCATTCGGAGCATCACAGCTCAGCGGAACTGGACGTAGAATCGTCACCACAACTCACAAGTATACGGAGGTTTACCGAAACACTTCTGAAAACACGTTAATTTCAGTACTGTACTAAAATTATTACAAAAAAAAAGTTAGGAATTACTATACTGAAATACAATAAACAAGTATGTTTCTTTTTTTTTTGAGTTATTTAAGTCTACATGAAAAAGATACAAAAATCCATGATTCACATCATCTCTCCCTGCCACACAGTGTCGCTACAGAGCAGCAGAAGCAAATAAGGAGGTCAAGAGGAAGGGAGGGAGGGAGGGAGTAATTCTCGGCCATAATGGGTCACTTCATTGATGTGATGAAGGCCCGAGGGGTCAATTTCCCCCGGACTGACACACGCACAAAAGCCAACTCGTATCACTTATCACACGAGTCTGGTTCAATCGTTAGTCGGGTTGGATGGCCTATCAGGGAATTACCCGGGCCAGCGAGAACGCGATACTTTTGCTGTCGCTGTCATGTCTCCTTGTGTACGACGGTACGACCACCGGGCACGACGGTACGACCACCGAGCATGACGGTACGACCCACGAGCACGAAGGTACGACCCACGAGCACGTCGGTACGACCCACGAACACGACGGTACGACCCACGAACACGACGGTACGACCCATGATCACGACGGTACGACCCACGAACACGACGGTTTGACCCACGAACACGACGGTATGACCCACGAACACGACGGTATGACCCACAAACACGACGGTATGACCCACGAACACGACGGTATGACCCACGAACACGACTGTGCGACTCACGAGCACGACGGTACGACCCTTGAAATGGCCTGACATTTAACCTGACCATTAAATGGGTAAATGGGGTCAAGAACCAAGTCGTCATAGCCAATAATGACTCCGTTCTGTTTACAAAGGGGGTAAAGGCTTTTTGACCCAGGTCACAGCAGTGCATGAGGCAATTATGACCCAGGTCACAGCAGTGCATGAGGCAATTATGACCCAGGTCACAGCAGTGCATGAGGCAATTATGACCCAGGTCACAGCAGTGCATGAGGCAATTATGACCCAGGTCACAGCAGTGCATGAGGCAATTATATGCACATCACTATCCCAATATAATCACCACAATTATATTGGGATATAAAGACCGTCAATTTAGTCACACAGGCCATGGAATTTAATACCCTGGGATATCCCAGCGTCCAATGTTCCAGAATTATCTCCACTCAAACCAGTTTCGCTGTATGGTAAAACCACCAGCAGCTACAAGACTAATTCGACCAATTCTCTATCGATCTATCCAATCATCTATCCATCTATCTTTGGTCACCAAAGCAGTAGTTAACTACACTAGATCAACCAACTACAGACCCGGATAACAAGCCTAACAACACCCCCCCACCCATCCCCCCGACCCCCCTCACAAGATAACGTATCACATCACACCTACATATTAGACCTACACACGCGCGCCCTTGGCAGGCGATAACACCCAATACACTGGCGATAACAGCCTTAGCAACGGCGATAGATAACACGAGATAACACCTGCCAACGCCATGGGTCCCAGACAAAATATGGCGTGGACGAAATCTATCGATCCGCATATCTATCGAAACATCATCATCCATGAGATAACAGGTATCTTTAAGATATGAAAATGATGTATTTAATCCCAGGTATGATACAGAACCACGGTTTCTACAGGAGTCTGCACATATCCTGTGATCCAAAACCTAACTGAACTTGACCTGGTTCACTCTAATGTGACCTGTCCAATCTAACCTTACTTGAACCTCCAACATAAAGTGATTGGAACATTAATGATTTAGTTCCGGTGCAAATCATGCCACAAATCAAGACATCCTAAACCATTTAAAAGATCTCTCTCTCTCTCTCTCTCTCTTTGGAACCATTTTGGTAGACGCCTTCTGTCTACCCGTTCTGTCTGGACTGGACTGCTTGACGGAATCGTTCTGTCTGTCTGTCTGTCTGTGTACGGGACTCTGGTGGTGGAGTAGAATCATGTTCAACTGACTGTAATATAATGAACGAAAGTGCGTATGGTGAAAAATATTTTGTCTGTCTCCAAATACAAACTCGAAAATATTCTTCGTTTCTTTCCAAAATACAAACTCGAAATACGATGACAGATTACTCTCCTGTCATCCATAACAGCGCTATCATGTGCCTCTCGTTTTCTCCCTGTCTACCCGGTGGGGGGTGTTGGGGGGGCGCGTCTGGTTATCTGTCCAGCCCACCCTTAATGACTTCATTTTTTTTAGTTACCCTGAAGAGAAATCCCGTTTTTTGTGACCGACATGACGTGTGCCTGAGCAGGTGTGTGTGTGTGTGTGTGTGTGTGTGTGTGTGTGTGTGTGTGTCAATGACGCGGTCCTCCTCGTTCTGTTATCTTTCGGACCTGCTTTACCCACCTGACTTTACTCATGGCGTCCATCAGGCTCTAATCCACCCAGTGATCATGAGTCGCCGAGGTGTACTTAACCATGAAGCATCACTGTGGGTGTAATCGGTCATTCTTATATGTGAGGGTTAGATGACCAGCATTGTCGTATGGAGTATGTAAGGTAAGGTCTCATACCCAGCTGTGGGGAGTACAAGACCTCCCAAGCCATCGTAAGGTATATGTAAGGTAAGGTAACAGACCCCGCTGTGGGCAGTAGAAGACCTCCCAAGCCATCGTAAGGTATACGTAAGGTAAGGTCCCATACCCAGCTGTGGGGAGTACAAGACCTCCCAAGCCACCGTAAGGTATACGTAAGGTAAGGTCCCAGACCCCGCTGTGGGCAGTAGAAGACCTCCCAAGCCATCGTAAGGTATACGTAAGGTAAGGTAAGGTCCTACAGACCCGGCTGTGGGGAGTACAAGACCTCCCAAGCCATCGTAAGGTATATGTAAGGTAAGGTAAGGTCCCAGACCCGGCTGTGGGTAGTACAAGACCTCCCAAGCCATCGTAAGGTATACGTAAGGTAAGGTAAGGTCCTACAGACCCGGCTGTGGGTAGTAGAAGACCTCCCAAGCCATCGTAAGGTATACGTAAGGTAAGGTCCCAGACCCCGCTGTGGGCAGTAGAAGACCTCCCAAGCCATCGTAAGGTATACGTAAGGTAAGGTCCCAGACCCAGCTGTGGGGAGTAGAAGATCTCCCAAGCCATCGTAAGGTATACGTAAGGTAAGGTCCCAGACCCGGCTGTGGGCAGTAGAAGACCTCCCAAGCCATCGTAAGGTATACGTAAGGTAAGGTAAGGTCCCAGACCCAGCTGTGGGCAGTAGAAGACCTCCCAAGCCATCGTAAGCTACACGTACGACAAGCAGGTAGGACTCCAAGCGTCTGTGCTATTACACCCACCAGACACTGAAACAGCATCGCAGCGTCGGCAATCAAGTCCTTAAACACGACGTCGGAAGCTACAAATTGGCGTTTCACGAGAGACAAAATAATGTTGACGTAGGGGGAAGGAGGAGGAGGAGGAGGAGGTGATCACCCTCCCTGCTGGGTCGCTGCCACGGCCGCTGGCGACGCCTCACGCGGACTGCCGGCAAAAACAGACGAGAGTGATCCAGCCTCCTTGTTACACGACCGGACGACCGTGCAAAGATAATGTCGACAGACCATCAAGGTTTATGGAAAGGTGTTTACGGGCGATGGATGACCTCTCCCACTGTCCTTCCCATGGCTACTGGCGCCTTCGGCCGGATGGAACAGACTATCCTCTCCAACTTTCCCATGGCTGGGAAGAACTTCAAGACAACTGGAAGCTAAAACTTCATTTTTTTTTCCATCCCGACCAGGATGTGAAGCAGGCAAACTTCGTGTGTGTGAAACATACGAAAACCATACAGTCAAATGACTAGGTCAGGGGGAGGAGTCACATACCTCCCTACCACTAAGCCACCCCGTTACCCCTCCCATCTCCCATATATCTCCCCCCCTAACCCCCCACCCCTTCTCCCCCCATCTGCCAACCAGAGGGGTGATCATCCACCGCGCGAGCCAGCCAGCCCCAGTCTGGGGTTGTTATCTCTCACATATAACAACACCAATACTTAAGGGTCTTTTTAACGTCCCCTGTACACGAGAGGAGGAGACACAGTTACGACTGTGTTAACTGCGGGAGACGGAGACGCGGAGCTGTGTGTGTGTGTGTGTGTGTGTGTGTGTGTGTGTGTGTGTGTGTGTGTGTGTGTGTATACACTGGTCAGCTGTCATGGCAGCGCTACCATCTCCGCAGGATGACGACACAGAGCTAAGTCGCCCGTTGCCACCTGCCGTCCTCCTCAGGCATGGTTTGCAGGTCAACAGGTAATAGATGGTAATAGATATCTCCGCTGGGATAAGACTTTGACGATTTCCCTCGTTCCATCCGGCTGTCTGATGCTGTTGGATGCGAGGCACGAGCCCTCTGGAGCCTGGCTAGTTCGGTACACTTCGTTTATCTCAACAATACGTTCTCGAATTCCTCGCCGAGATCTACGATCTTTACACTCTACAAATCACACCATTTACCGAGCGCTCAAGCGCCCTCGATACCCGGGTGTCTGACAGTACCTTAATCCATCACTATGCTTGACTTTTACAGGGAAGAAATACCTGTCTTCGTCCAGGTCAACTGCCGCTGGAATACTGGAAGGTGGGACGAGAAACCCGACCTTCTAGTATTACCCAGGTGTTCATATATATAGTATATATATATATATATAGTGTAACCTCTCTCTCTCTCTCTCTCTCTCTCTCTCTCTCTGTTGGGCTCGCCTGTCCGAGCGTCTGAATGAGGAAACCAGATGGGCTGGCACCAACGAAGGATAGGACGGAGTGACAGACAGATAGGTGGAATAGAGGAAGTCTACACCAACGGCTAGGACATCTCCACCATCTACGCCAACAGCTAGAACATCTCCATCAATAGCTAGAAGATCTCCACCATCTTCATCAACAGCCAGAACACCTCCACCAACAGAGAGAACATCGCCACCATCTCCACCAACAGCTAAAACATCTCCACCAACAACTAGAACACCACCAACAGCCTAGAACACCACCATCGACACCAACAGCCAGAACACCTCCATCAACAGAGAGAACATCGCCACCATCTCCACCAACAGCTAAAACATCTCCACCAACAACTAGAACACCACCAACAGCCTAGAACACCACCATCGACACCAACAGCCAGAACACCTCCATCAACAGCCAGAACACTTCCATCAACAGATATAACATCTCCACCAACAGCTAAAACATCACCAACAACTAGAACACCTCCAACAACAGCAGAGAACACCACTATCGACACCAACAGCAGTTAGAGCACCTCCACCACGCCCATCTATCCAACCAAGCGGTCCACCTATCCACCTCGCTAACCACCATAACGCGAGCCTATCCACCAGCCCAGGAATCTATCCCCCATCTACACAGCCACATCTAAGCCCCTCATTTCTACTAAAAGTCACCCCAAACCACGTTGCCCTGCCACCAGACAATCTCTGATCCAAATAAATCCTAATCTGATTCCCTAAAAATCACAGAGGTCGGGGTGGCAAAGCTCGGGGCTCGAACCCGGGTGCTCCTTATTAGCAAGCGAATGATTGCGCCGGGCGGCCAGCGGGGGTCCGTAGCCGCCAATCAGCGAGGGTGTAGGCCGGCCGACGCCTTGTAATTGGCTGGCGAGGTCGGCATCTTGGACTCCGGCTGAGGATAATGCACGACGGTGATCCTATCGCCTTGATGTGGGGCCCTGATGTAAGTAGTAGTAGTAGTAGTAGTAGTAGTAGTGGTGGTAGTAGTAGTAGTGGTAGTAGTAGTAGTAGTAGTAGTAGTAGTAGTGGTGGTAGTAGTAGTAGTAGTAGTAGTGGTAGTAGTAGTAGTAGTAGTAGTACTAGTAGTAGTAGTAGTAGTAGTAGTAGTAGTAGTGGTGGTAGTAGTAGTAGTAGTAGTAGTAGTAGTAGTAGTAGTAGTAGTAGTAGTAGTAGTAGTGGTGGTGGTAGTAGTAGTAGTAGTAGTAGTAGTAGTAGTAGTAGTAGTAGTAGTAGTAGTAGTAGTAGTGGTGGTAGTAGTAGTAGTAGTAGTAGTAGTAGTAGTAGTAGTAGTAGTAGTAGTAGTAGTAGTAGTAGTAGTGGTGGTGGTAGTAGTAGTAGTAGTAGTAGTAGTAGTAGTAGTAGTAGTAGTAGTAGTAGTAGTAGTGGTAGTAGTAGTAGTAGTAGTGGTAGTAGTAGTAGTAGTAGTAGTAGTAGTAGTAGTAGTAGTAGTGGTAGTAGTAGTAGTAGTAGTAGTAGTAGTAGTAGTAGTAGTAGTAGTAGTAGTAGTGGTAGTAGTAGTAGTAGTAGTGGTAGTAGTAGTAGTAGTAGTAGTAGTAGTAGTGGTGGTAGTAGTAGTAGTAGTAGTAGTAGTAGTAGTAGTAGTAGTAGTAGTAGTAGTGGTAGTAGTAGTAGTAGTAGTGGTAGTAGTAGTAGTAGTAGTAGTAGTAGTAGTAGTGGTAGTAGTAGTAGTAGTAGTAGTAGTAGTAGTAGTAGTAGTAGTAGTAGTGGTAGTAGTAGTAGTAGTAGTGGTAGTAGTAGTAGTAGTAGTAGTAGTAGTAGTAGTAGTAGTAGTGGTGGTAGTAGTAGTAGTAGTAGTGGTAGTAGTAGTAGTAGTAGTAGTAGTAGTAGTAGTAGTAGTAGTAGTAGTAGTAGTAGTAGTGGTAGTAGTAGTAGTAGTAGTAGTAGTAGTGGTGGTAGTAGTAGTAGTAGTAGTAGTAGTAGTAGTAGTAGTAGTAGTAGTAGTAGTAGGTAGTAGTAGTAGTAGTAGTAGTAGTAGTAGTAGTAGTAGTAGTGTAGTAGTAGTGGTAGTAGTAGTAGTAGTAGTAGTAGTAGTAGTAGTAGTAGTAGTAGTAGTAGTAGTAGTAGTAGTAGTAGTAGTAGTAGTGGTAGTAGTAGTAGTAGTAGTGGTAGTAGTAGTAGTAGTAGTAGTAGTAGTAGTAGTAGTAGTAGTAGTGGTGGTGGTGGTGGTAGTAGTAGTAGTATTATGTAGTAGCTATCAAAAGGGAGGAAGAAGAGATTGTTCACACACACACACACACACACACACACACACGCACAACTAAACACTGGTGTTCACAAGTGTTATGATGGGTCATTTCCAGGAAGCGTCTGCATGAGCTGGAATGGACTGGAAATGACTAATGGGCGCCGAACTGCAGCATGGGGGACGAGGGATATCTCCCGGTGGCAGATGACGGTGGCGGCAAATAAAAAAAAAAAAAGATAAAAAAAAACCCCGGCACGCGGTCATTTTTTCATAACCGTCTTTCCAGAACCTCATAAAACATCCCCAAACACCATCTTTCTCACCTCGCCATCCCTCTCCGGCTCCCGCGAGATCCTATAAAAACGAAATTTAAGACTCATTTTCTTTCCTTTTCTCTCCCTCCTCTCCACTCCACACCCCTATACACCCACCCACCCACTCCCTCTCCTGAGCGCGTACCTAATCAACGAACCCAACCATAAAAACCCGGGAATATAAACGGCCGCCAACCATACTCCCTCCTCAGCCAACTCGTATATAAAGCACGACCCGGTCCGTCTCTGCCGCCCCCCCATTGAAAAGCATGTTATACACACTCCTTATCTCGCGCTACGTCAAAATGACTTGGGCCAGGCCCGGGGGGGTGTGAGGCACCTCGCGCTCACCGTTAAAACATCGCGGCCTTTATCGCGTTTGCGGTAAATCACGGCGTATTTACACCGTGCTTAAGGGGGGGGGGGGGGGGACGGAGGGGGGATGGGGACTGTCTAACTGGGATGGGTACAGGCTCACCTCCCCCCCCCAAAAAAAAAAAAAAGAAAATGGGCATTTGTATTGAACGCCGTGTTACTGCTTCTGAATATGGACACCAAGACACACACACACCACACACACACATACACAGTTCCCCACTGACCATCCAGGCTCCTCACCCTCTGAAGACCACCCCAGATTCCCTACCGTCCACAGACCACTTCGGGGTTTTCCCCCCCTCACAGACCACCCTCAGGTTCCACAACCCACCGCAGACCACTCCCAAGGTCGCCATGCACCATCCCCCAAAGACCACCCCATGTTTTCCCCACACATTAGAGACCACCCCTAAGTTCCCCCCATCCCCCTACAAACCACCCCAGTCTTTTCCATCCCACCACAGACCACCTCAGTTCCCCAGACACACACACACACACACACACACACACACACACACACACACACACACACACACACACACACACACACCACCCTTCCAAACTCCATTAAAACCGGACACAATGAATGTGGCCACATTCTGCCAACTGGGCAATACACAGCGGCGTAACACATGGATTGGCTCATCTTCCCTAACACGGGCCCAGCTCTCTGACGCCACACCAGCCACGAGCCTATGACATTCTAGTCTTTTACGCTACATACATTCAAGTCCCACGTACTATACCCAAGTATTCAAATCATACCATATACATTCAAGTCCAAGGTACTATACTCAAGTATCTAATTCCTCTATACACATTCAAGTTCCATGGACTGCATGCAACTATCGAAACCAGACTATATACATTCAAGTCCCAGGTGCTACACTCGAGCATCTAAATCCACTATATACATTCAAGTTCCAGGTACATGAGAGTATGTACATTTTCGATGTCAGTGTCAACACTGAAACACACCTTACCACACAGTGGCGTTACCAGCAGAAAGCGTTGGACGTTTCATGTGTATTCACAGTGTGGGCTGTTTACCGCCCGGGTGATTAAACAAGCAGACGAGAGGTCATTATGCAATTAGGGTAGCAAATCAGCCGTGCCAACGTAGCCCCCATGACCAGCGTTATAATTCACACCAGTTCCGTTATAACGGGGGGGAGTTGTTTACACCCGTTGTAGGGTGCAATACGCCTGTTTATGGGTTGGAACGGGCCGTTTAAGGGGTGAAATACCTCACAGGAGCCAAACACTTCTCATGGGGTGATGAACTAGCGTGAGACCAGAGTGATCTTAATGTGTGGGGAAATGGGGAACTCATGGGTGGAAAGGTCGTCTGAATTGGGCAAAATATATACATTTGGAGGAGAGTGTATGTGTTAACTGGTGAAGGCGGGGGACTCATATTGGTTGATACTTGTGTTTTACATCACGAAGCGGGTCATGTTGGGTAAAAGCAGAGGTGAACCTGATCCATCACTGGGTGAAACAGGTACGCTGCGTTGAAACAGACCCGTTACGGAACTATTTCTGCGTTGAAACAGATCCGTTACGGAACTATTTCTGCGTTGAAACAGACCCGTTACGGAACTATTTCTGGGGTGAAACAGACACCCCCCCCCCCTCTGATGGGCCGAAACACCTCTGACGGGGTGAAACGCGACACGATACCGAGTGAAACAAGTCACGGAAAGAAACACGGAATCCACATTGAAGGAGGAAACCTCTCGCGAAACAGACTTAAAGTTGGCTGGAACGTACGTCCGTGCTGTTGATATACATATGAATGTACATATACGCACATATGTACAACTACGTGTGTGTGTACATGATGTAGAGTGATGGAGAGACAGTCGGCATTCTACAGCGGTCTACAATCTACAGTGTTTAGGATCTGGACAGGACCCGACCACCTACCTACCTACCTGGCTCGACCCTAACATACATGGCAAACTGACATCTTGTCCTCCATGTTTTGAAACCTGCCTCCATGTAATTAGCGATGATCACACAGTCTTAATACCAAGCATAGAATCCAGTCAAATAATAATTTCATTCAACCTACCCTAACCCTGGGGAGAGATACTGTAAATGAACCAATAAAAATGTTTAGCTAACCTAACCTTGGCTGGGGGGGGAGAAAATGTGGAGTGAGTGCATTCCCTTCCAATTGCTTCCCACCCTCTGTTCCAAGATATGCTTGTAAATAACCAGTCTCTCGCACCATGATCTTCCTCGTATCTATAAAAGTGACCGCACGCCTCACCAAACCTGACATATCCCATGAATACATGGCAGATAACCCCACAAAAATCTAACCCACCCTCGGTAAACCCACCGAAAACCACTAGTTCCTAACAGGCAATTTTCCAACGAACTCGTTACAATGAACAGCTTATATAACCTACTAGGAACTTTCCGTCTCGTTAACACCCACGAGCCGACAAGCTTCAACTACCTAATCACCACCAGGCTCTGCTGCTATTTCGTAAAGTCAATCACACTTAAAGCCGCCGCTATCTTCTACGTCTCTCCAAGTCTCGTTCGCATCCTACCGCCAAATTTCAGAGCGCCCCACACTCCACCCGTGCATAAACATACACACATATCCTGACTTATCTACAATCCCTACAACACAGATAACATTACTCGCCTCCCGGGAGCTGGCAGTGATGTGTACAAGGTATAATATATTTTATCTTCTGGCCAGCTGCTGCTATTTTCAATCTACTGGGGTCTCGGTCGTCCATAATTTGGGAACCTAAGGGTTCTCTACGTCATACACCAGTTCTGATGCCACAGTACGATTCACAGCTTCTCGTTAATTAACGACTACACACAAAGTATGAGATGATTTGGATGAAATTCTCTGTTGTACTATATTCTGACTCAACAATGCAAAACGACGCTGAATTTTTCTGCTTGCATCAAGCCAATAATTTTGATTCAGTACTTTCAATAATTTTGATTCAGTACTTTCAATAATTCTAATTCAGTACTTTCAATAATTCTTATTCAGTACTTTCAATAACTTAGATTCAGTACTTTCAATAATTTTGATTCAGTACTTTCAATAATTCTAATTCAGTACTTTCAATAATTCTTATTCAGTACTTTCAATAACTTAGATTCAGTACTTTCAATAATTTTGATTCAGTGCTTTCAATAATTTTGATTCAGTACTTTCAATAATTTTGATTCAGTACTTTCAATAATTTTGATTCAGTACTTTCAATAATTCTAATTCAGTACTTTCAATAATTCTTATTCAGTACTTTCAATAACTTAGATTCAGTACTTTCAATAATTTTGATTCAGTACTTTTAATAAAGTAACAACTTCGAACTCTTCCTCCCCCCCCCCCCCATTTCCTTCTACAAGGACCGTCAAATCATTTTTCAACCAAACAATGTATGTATTCAAAATATTTTTCGTTGCGTTCAAGTAATCTTCTTCAATACGGATATATACACAAACGATTTCACTCTTTTTTTCGACAGAGAACCATTCATTACCGTAGTTTCAACGATTGCTTGCAACAAATAAAAGGTTACTGTCTATAACTGGTGTATATATATATATATATATATATATATATATATATATATATATATATATATATATATATATATATATATATATATATATATTCTTTTTTCTTCATACTATTCGCCTTTTCCCGCGTTAGCGAGGTAGCGTTAAGAAAAGAGGACTGAGCCTTTGTGGGAACATCCTCACTAGGTTCCTTCTTTTGGAAAATTAAAAACGAGAGGGGGAACATTTCCAGCCCCCCGCTCCCTCCCCTTTTAGTCGCCTTCTACGACACGAAGGGAATACATGGAAAGTACTCTTTCTCCCCTATCCCCAGGTATATATATATATATATATATATATATATATATATATATATATATATATATATATATATACCTTTGCTAAAGGGACCTAATGCTACTTCAGAGCCAATTTTTTTTTTCCGAGAGGGCCTTCGGCTCCAAGAGTGCGCTACACTCAGCAGCAGGGACAGGATGAACCTCCTTCGAAGAAGACATCAGTCCCCTGTTTCCTCAAACTGACGACGAGGCAGCCTCGCCAACTGTCTCTCTCTCTCTCTCTCTCTCTCTCTCTCTCTCTCTCTGGTACTCACATCGGCGTCGTCCTCTGGTCGGCCCTGGTCGTCTTCCAAGCGGGTGCTCTGGTCGTCTTCCAGGCTGGAGGCGTGGTCGCTATCGTCCAGGGCGTGGGAGTCGTCCAGAGCCTTCGATGCCCTCCCGACAGCGGCCTGTGCGTGCGTGCGTGGAGGAGAGAGGAGGGAAATATAAATCGATAAATACATCGCTCAGATACAGCAAAGTGTGTATACATCATTTGCTTATACAATACATAATACAGCGAAGTGTATATACATCATCTGCTTATACAATACATAATACAGCGAAGCGTATATACATCATCTGCTTATACAATACATAATACAGCAAAGTGTATATACATCACCTGCTTATACAATACATAATACAGCGAAGTGTATATACATCATCTGCTTATACAATACATAATACAGCGAAGCGTATATACATCATCTGCTTATACAATACATAATACAGCAAAGTGTATATACATCATCTGCTTATACAATACATAATACAGCGAAGTGTTTATACAACATCACCCGCTTATACAATACACAACTCACCTACAAGAGGAGGGGAAAAAATATGAAATCACCACAAAAAAAAAATATATATATTCTACAGGACGTAAAACGCAGACAGCTAAACTATCTATCGGTACGAATCTTATCGGAACACAATATCGGGAAATGTAAAATATCGATAAGGGGCCGA